>NC_133538.1:115158827-115502061 GCF_048544455.1 Silene latifolia
GGAGGTCAGAGTAACAACAACGGTTGATCTAACCGCAACGACGGTAATTCTTATCAGAAACCGGCAACTAACAACAACCAGGGGTCGGCTGCCAAGCCATCTACTAGTGCTAGTACGGTCCAGTGAGGTAGACAAAAGACCAGTGGCAAGTTATTCATGATGGACAAGAAAGCTGCTAAGGATGATGCTCACATGATCACGGGTACCTTTCTTGTTAATGGTGTTTTTACCTTTGTTTTGTTTGATTCGGAGGCGTCACATTCTTTTGTATCATTGAGTCATGCTAAGCTTTTGGGTTTGAGAGAGTTTGAGTCTGTAAAAGATGAGGTTTTTATACCGTCAGGTGAGTCAGTGTCTTGTGGGAGGTTGTATAAGGGTGTATCTATGATAGTTGGGCAATTTGACCTTCCAGTGGATTTGTTAGAGTTTCCTATGGATGGATTTGAGATGATAGTTGGTATGGATTGGCTGGGTAAGTAGAAGGCTAGAATAGATTATCACCAAAAGAGAGTCTCTTTGAGAGGTCCTAAGGGAGTTAGTGTGTCTTATCGTGGGTTTGTTGTCAAACCCAAAGTCAAAGTGATTGCAGCGGTAACACTAAAGTCTCATCTGAGGAAGGGGTGTCCTTTGATTCTATGCCATGTGAGAGACCATAGTAAGGTGAGTTCGACAGCTGATCAGATACCAGTGGTGGGAGAGTTTCCAGATGTTTTCCCGGAGGAGATTCCAGGTGTGCTACCAAAGAGGGATATAGATTTCAGTGTGGAGCTGAAACCAGGGACGGGACCAATCTCTAAGGCCCCGTACCGCGTGGGTCCTAAGGAGCTTGAGGAGCTAAAGAAACAGCTGGATGATTTGATTGATAAGGGATACATTAGACCTAGTGTATCGCCGTGGGGAGCACCAGTTCTGTTTGTGAAGAATAAAGATGGGAGTTTGAGGTTGTGCATCGACTACAGAGAGCTGAACAGGGTTACAGTGAAGAACAAGTATCATTTGCCAAGGATAGATGATCTGTTTGACCAGTTGAGTGGGGCAAGAGTCTTTTCTAAGATTTATTTGAGATTAGGCTACCATCACGTGAGGATTCGGGATGAGGACATAGCAAAGACAACTTTTACATCGAGGTATGGTCACTATGAGTACGTGGTGATGCCGTTTGGGTTATCTAATGCACCGGAAGTGTTTATGGATTTGATGAACCGGGTCTTCAGCCAGTTTTTGGATCGGTTTGTGGTGGTGTTCATAGATGATATCTTAGTCTATTCCAAGACTAAGGAGGAGCATGAGGAGCATTTGAGGTTGGTGTTACAGAATTTGCGTGACAATCAGCTGTATGCAAAGTTGTCTAAGTATGAGTTCTGGCTCGAGGAAGTTGCCTTTCTGCGGCATGTGATTTCCAAAGATGGTGTGGCTATAGATCCAACAAAGATAGAGGCAGTGTCTAAGTAAGAAGCACCGAAGAATGCGGCAGAGATCAGGAGTTTCTTGGGTTTGGCAGGGTACTATCGTCGGTTCGTGAAAGACTTTTCAAAAATCGCCAGACTTATGACAGCGTTGATGAGGAAAGAGAACAGGTTTGGTTGGGATGAAAGTTGTGAGACGGCGTTCAAAACATTAAAGGAGCGTTTGACCACAGCTCTAGTATTAGCTTTAGCTGAAGGGTGTGAGAACTTTGAGATATATATAGATGCCTCAAAGAATGGGTTAGGAAGTGTGATGATGCAGAATGGGAAAGTAACTGCCTATGCTTCTAGGCAATTGAAACCTTATGAGGAGAACTATCCGACACATGATCTAGAGTTCGGTGCATTTGTGTTTGCTCTCAATATTTGGACGCACTACCTTTATGGAGCAACCTTTAAAGTGTTTTCAGATCACAAGAGTCTCAAATATATCTTTACTCAAAATGAGCTGAACATGAGACAGAGGAGGTGGATGGAGCTGATAAGTGACTATGACATGGATATCATATACCATGAAGGAAAAACAAATGTGGTTGCCGATGCGTTGAGTAAGAAGAGTGTGCATTCTCTATGCTCAGCTATGTCTTTGATGAGGTTGAGAGATGAGGTGGGGAATATGGGGATATATGTGATACAGAAAGGGGATACTAGAGGGGACTTGACAGTGGAGCCAGACTTTTATGATGATATTCGCAGGAAGCAGGCTCTTGATACTAAGATTGAGGAGTGGAGAGCTGGAGTAGAGAAAGGGAAAGCGTCTCGGTTCTCTATTCATACAGATGGGAGTGTTCGATTTGATGGGAGATGGTGTGTTCCTAGTGATGAGGAGTTGAAAAAGATAATCATGACATAGGCTCATTGCACACCGTATTCAGTACATCCAGGTGGTGACAAGTTGTATAAAGATTTGAAGAAGACTTTCTGGTGGCCTTGGATGAAGAGGGAAACAACTGAGTTCGTGGCTCGATGTTTGACGTGTCAGTGGATTAAGGGAGAGCACCGACGACCACAAGGTAAGATTTAGTCTCTTGAGGTACCTGAGTGGAAATGGGAATCTATCTCTATGGACTTTATAGTGGGTTTACCGAGGAGCCAGCAGGGTAACAACATGATATGGGTGATAGTTGACCGTTTGACTAAGTCAGCTCACTTTATTCCTATGAAAGATACATGGAGTAAGGTTCAGTTGGCTAATGGGTACAGGAAACATGTGGTGAGGTTACATGGAGTCCCTAAGGACATTGTGTCAGATCGGGATGCGAGGTTTATTTTTCGGTTTTGGCAAGAGTTGCAGGGGATGATGGGAACCACCTTGAAGATGAGTACTGCTTTTCATCCTGCAATAAATGGGCAGACAGATAAAACTATCAAGACCTTGGAGGATATGTTACGAGCTTGTGTGATGGAGTTTGGTGGTAGTTGGGAGAATAGGTTGGATCTGATCGAGTTTTCTTATAACAACAGCTACCATACGAGTATTGGGATGGCACCATTTGAGGCTTTGTAGAGCTGAGGTAGTGGTTTTAGGACCACAGATGGTACAGGAGATGATAAAACAGGTAAAGGTGATTCGACAAAAGATGAAAGCGGCCCAGGATCGACAAAAGAGTTATGCAGACCTAAATCGCCAAGAGATAGAGTTTCAGGTTGGGGACAAGGTTCTTCTGAAATTATCTCCTATGCATGGGGTTATGAGGTTTGGTAATAAAGGGAAGCTGAGGCAGAAGTTCATCAGACCATATGAGATTTTGGATCGTGTGGGAGAGGTTGCTTACCGGTTAGCGTTACCAACAGCTTTGGATCGGGTGCATAATGTGTTTCATATGTCTTAGTTACGGAAGTATGTGAGTGATCCCTCCCATGTGCTAGAGGTGGAGAACATAGAGTTGGATGAGTCCTTGTCTTATCTTGAGGTGCCAAAACAGATTCTTGATCGCAAGGTTCGGAAAACTAGGTCCAGGAAAATGGTGTTGCTTAAGGTCCTATGGTCTAATCATGAGGTTAAGGAAGCGACTTGGGAGGCGGAAGAGGCTATGAGGGAGCGGTATTGTTCTCTTTTTTATAAGGTATGTGTGGTTACGGGGACGTAACCATGTTTCTTTTAGGGGGGTAGGAGATGGTCGCATAAGGTTTTTGGTATGGTTTATGTTAGTTTTTGTACAGTTAGTAGTTGCTTTGAGTTGGTCTGATTTGTGGTTGGGAGTTTTGTTTTGAGTTTTTGGTTGCGTTGTTGTGTCGTGGTTGAGTTAGTATGTTTTGTTTTTAAGTATGGGTTGAGCTTCGGGGACGAAATTCTTTTTAAGGAGGGAAGACTGTAATACTACGGTTTTCTATGCTTTTGGGTACTCTATCGAATAGGGCTTACTCTGTCGAGTAAGTGAGTTTGGTTTTCGAAACAGTGTACTGCTGATGGGTATTTGATCGAGTAAGTATGGCACTCGATCGAGTAAGGGTCACTCAATCAAGTAAGTGACTGACTCGATCGAGTAAGTCGGTTCTACGAGTTATTTCTACCGGGTTTTGTTAGCAATGCGAGAATGATATATAAAGTTTTCCGTCAGTTTCTTTTTCACTTTTTATCTTTTCTAAAATCTCACAAAAACTAAACAAAGTACGTTGCTCTCTTCTTCGCATTGCTACCAAATATTAAGGGCTATAGTTGTCGGATCGTCGTGTTCTTTACGTCGTTGAGTTCGTCGTATTGTGGGTAAGATCCTTGTATAATTTTTATGCCTTTTCGTTCATTTTGCTTAAATCCCTAATTGGATATTTTGGGGGATTTTGGGAGTATGATGTGTATTCGATAGTGATTGTATGGTTATGTGATTATAGGAGGTGGTTGCTTAGAGGAGTAGTTTTGAATAGCTGATTTGTGACGATCTGGTGATTTGCTTATTCCAGGTAGGGTTTGCCTACTCGGTTATTTATTACATTATATTTGATAGTTGATTGGTGATGGTTGTGATGTTATTGATCTTTGTCATGTTGGTATTGTAATTGGTAATTGTTGTTGTATAGTTGGTTGGATGTGTTTGTCTGTGGTTCGCGAGGCGCGTCCTCGGCTGAGTGGAGTCACTTGCGGGAGTGGCTTCATGCCCTTGATTCGCCCTCTGTGGAACCCGCCACAGGAGGGGATGTGCACATTAAGGAACTTGGGTTTTCGCTCGGAATAGATGAGCGGGGATTTGGTAGATATGGCTGCGGTCCCCCACTAGCGACGTGGAATATCTATTGCGATGGGTATTCTGGTAGGACTACACACTTTAGTGTGTAGTCAGGTGTGTGAAGATATAATGGAGTTGGGAGTTTTGTGTGTTGTATCTTGTTTTATGTATACAGTAACTGACCCCGTTTAAATGTTTTGAAAACTATGGTGATCCATTCGGGGATGGTGAGCAGTTATTGAGCAGGTATGAGATGGCTTGCGCGAGGGATAGCTGGGATGGAGTCATCACGTGTCACTAGAGTCTTCCGCTGTGTCATGAACATAGATTTCTTTTCAGTTGGTTTGGTTTTGGAACATTTGTATTCATTTTACAGTTTGGTTTTGGAATTGTATTCACTTAAACTCTTTTACTTAATTAAGTACGTTTCTGTATGGTCTATTTTATATATATTACCTCAGGTAACCGAGATGGTAGCACTTTCATGCATTAGGTGGTCTTGGTAAGGCACCTGGTGTATGGGGGTGTTACACTAGTGTGGACGCAATTGTGTCGCCTTCGGTGTGGAGGTTCGAGTAGTGTTCTGTTTAGGGCTTTTATTTGGTGTTTATGGGTTTCTTGTTCTCCGGTCAGATTTAGTCGGATGGGTTCAAGTGGTTTACTTACTTGTGTTTTCGGTTACCTTCCGGTTTCTCAATACACGTGAGATTGGGTGGCTTTGTCTTCTTGCACGTGAGATTTTGGCCTTTTTAATCCTTTGTTGTTTTGTCTATCTAATCGCCTTTGTCTTCTTGCACGTGGGATTGGGTGGTTTTGTCTGTTTGTTGTGTTTTTCGCTTCGCACCTTCCCCTTGGCATGCCCGATCTTGTTCGGTACCATTGCCTTTTTGTGGGTGTTTGTGGGTGCCATGATGGTGGTGGTAGAGGCCTTGTTAAAACCTTAATGCTCCGACACCTTCGTGATCGACATTGTAGTGGTAATGCTCAGGTACTTACTCGTCAAACTCTTTCTGATAGTTTGACTATTTTTTCTAATGTTGGGATTACTTTAAAGTGTATGGGGGTTTGTTTATGTGGGGTATGCCTTAAAAATCCTACCTTTCGTGCCCGGTGTCGGCATAGTCAGGACGATTTTGTGGCGCCACCGGACTGTGGTGATGGCCTTGTTCGCTTTATTATTTACGATATTCCCAGACCTTCAGCTCCGTCTCCGTCGGTTCCCTCGTCTGATGTTGGGGTTATGCCTGTTGGTTTGTCTATATCTTTGCTTGATCGTTTGTTCTATATGGGGTTACGTACCGTGAAATCCATCCCTCCTAAGTGTCACCTTGGTTTTTCTCGGGTTTTAAAAGGGGCATTAGATGATGTGGCTGACTCTCCTGGTGACCTCTCCTGATGGATTCGCTTGCTTGTGTTGCCTCTTTGTATACTTAAGACCTTTTCTCCGAGGAGTAATCTTGAGTGTAGGACCGGTGTCAGGCGTCAGCATCAGGAGGAGAGTATTTCCAGTGCTATTCTTGCTTGGGGTGTGCCTGGTGGCATTTTGCAGCTTGTACAGGAGACCTCAGCTGAGGTTCCCCCTTATTTTAGTGTGGAGGAGGACCTTGATTTAAGTGAGCTTAACCTCCGACAATGTCGGAGGAAGATTTGTGATGGTCACTACACTGCCGTTGTTCGGGTGCTTTCTTCATCAGGTATTGCTCCTTATTCTGATGCCAGTCTTGCGGTTCTACGAGATAATCACCCCATTGCTCCATCTCCTACCTTGTCGCCTTTGCCTGTTAATCATCATTCCCTCGTTGCCTTTTCGGCTGTTGTTTTGGATGTGATTCAGAGTTTCCCGCGTGGCACGTCTTGTGGGAGGGATGGGTTTTGTGCTCAGCATCTTATGGATTGTTTGGGCGGAGCTGTTGTTGCTATTTCGGATGATTTGATCGCCTCTATTACTCGGGTGGTTAATCTTTTCCTTGAGGGCCGATGCCCGCAGGCTCTAGGTGAGTACATTGTTAGTGCTCTGCTCACGCCACTAGTTAAACCAGGTGGTGGTATACGTCCTATTGTTGTTAGCACTGTTTGAAGACGCCTTGTCTCTAAGGTCGGTGCTTGTTTGGTCGATCCTTCTTTGTCAGGTTATTTTGCAGGTCTTCAGTTTGGGGTCGGGGTATCCGATTGAGGAGAGGCTATTTTGTATGCCTTGAATCGGTTCGTTGAAGCTCGTGGTGGTGAGGAGGGACTTTTTATGTTGTTGGTCGATTTCCAGAATGCTTTCAACTTAGTTGACCGTGTGGCCATGTTACAGGAAGTTTGTCGTCACTGCCCGGTTCTATCCCAATGGGTGGAGTTTTGTTACTCTAGTCCTGCACGGCTGTATTATGGGGAGCATACCTTATGGTCTTGTCAGGGGATTCGGCAGGGTGATCCTTTGGAGCCTCTGCTTTTTGCTTTGGTGTTACATCCTTTTTTGTGCAAGATCAGAGACTCTTTTGACCTGAGTGTGCAAGCTTGGTACTTAGATGATGGCACTATTGTTGGGGACACTTTGGCTATGGGGAAGGATTTGGATCTACTTATGGAAGATGGTCCTCGCTTTAGCCTTCATCTTAATGTTGATAAGACCGAGGTTTTTTGGCCTACGGAAGACCCCAAGAGTCGGCTACCTGGTGTGTCCCCTCCCCCCTATTACTCGGCCTTCGCATGGTGTCACGGTTCTGGGTGGTCTTGTCAGTGCGTGCTCTGTTTTCGGCAGCGACCTTGTAGCGAAGAAAGTGACTAGGACCATAGAGCTTTTGGAGTCTATCGCGAGGATTGATGACTCATAGTGTGAGTTGCTTCTGCTTCGGGCTTGTACGGGTATTTCTAAACTTTCCTTTGCTTTGCGTACTTGTTCCCCACGTGTCTTTGGGTTGGCCCAGATTTCTTTTGATGCGGCACTTTGTTCTAGCTTGGTACATATTGTCACTGCGTCTGGGCCCGGTTTTGGGGATTGGCAGTGGCGGCTTGCCACCTTCCCTTTTCATTTTGGTGGGCTTGGGGTGTATGCTGCTGGGGATGTCCTACATTATGCTTCTTTGGCATCCCATTTGAAGTCTGCTCAGTTGCAGGCTAAGCTCTTACGTCCTTATGGTATCATTGTTGCTGGCCCTACTTTTGATTATGCTCTGCGCGTTTTTAATGAGACCACGGGTTCTGATCTTTTAAGTGACCCTAATGAAATCTCTGCCCCTAAACTTATGAAGAAATTGGCAGATATATATTTCGCGAAGGTTGCTTTTACATCGGACTCTGTTTTCTCTTTGACTTTGCGGCAGGTGACATTATGGAAGTCTCAGCATGATGCCCACTCCTCTAATTGGTTGCTTACAGTTCCTATTTCTGGGTTGGGACATACTATGAATGGAAGGACCTATCGTAGTGTGCTTTGCTATCGACTGGGTGTTCCGTTGTTCACGGTGTATAGGCCCTGTCTTGCTTGTTCTCGGGTCTTTGATGGTGATGCCTTTGGCGATCATGTTGTATCTTGTGCTGGTACTGTGGGCATTAAGCATCGACATAACCTCGTTCACGACACCTTATTGGATATCTGCTACAGGTCTGGGATTTCTGCCAGTAAGGAGGTTGATATCGGTTTGGTTGATGGCATGATAAGCCCCTTCGTCCGGCATATTTGCTCCGTTATTCCTGGGACAGTGGGCGAGATGTGTGTGTCGATCTGACGGGATCCTCCCCCTTGACTCAGTCTGGGATGTCTGATTTTGTGCCCGGTCGTGTTATCGTTAATACTGCTCAGCGTAAGTGTGCCAAGTATCAGGACTTGTGCATGGCGGCTGGTTATGGTTTCCTACCCCTCTCCTTCTCTTCGCTAGGGGAGCTAGATATTGATGATGTTGCCTTACTCACGCGGATTCAGAAATTCTCTGTATCTCGGGATGCCGGGGATCATGCTTCCGCTTACATTTTTACTAGACTTAGTTTTGTTATTGCTAAGGCAGTGGGCGCCCAGATTGTATCTCGGCTGCCTACTAATTTCTTGTAAATTTTGAGATTGTTTTAATAAAAGCGGCACCGGTTTAAAAATAATAATAATAATAACCTTAGTGAAATTGATGTCGCCAAACTTATGAAGAAATTGGCAGACATTTATTTCCGACGGTTGCTGCTACCTCAGGGTCTGTTTTCTCTTTGACACCTCGCCAGCTTGCTTTGTGGCAGTCTCAGCAGGGTTTCCACTCCTCTGATTGGTTGCGTGCGGTTCCTATCTTGGGGTTGGGTCAGACTATGAACGGGAGGATTAGTATCTATTAGATTATCGCTACTAGGAGAAGGTTTCACTTCATTCATCCAATTGGAGTTCTAAACTGAACGCTCAGAACAGCTCCCAACCTGCCAAGCCAAATCTTTTGCAAAGAGTGAGATGGGCCAAAGAACACCCTTTCCAATCCACGTTGAATTCGCTCTTATGGGAAAATGTAGTCCCCACAATTTTCCTAGTTGATTTTATAGTTTGAACCAATAGTACCATTGGTGTGGTATGGAGGGTCCCTATCCATCTAATATGGTATGTATCCGACCCGTCGCAAACTTGCAATACCTTTTTCTTTAATTGAAGGGGCATAGTAGGGAGTTTTACCACTTTTTTTAATCATCCTAAAGTTAAAAGGGGAAAGTAAAAGTGAAAAAGGAGTATTTAGAATTTATTAGGACTATCATTTACAAATTGTATACTTAAAACTAGACCTGTCAAACAGGTAGGGTGGGTTGGGTTATACGGATCTCGGGTCGGATTAGGGTCGAAATACAAGCCAGAAAAAAGTTTCTAACGCCTTTTTTTACGATTTTTTTAGTCAAATTAAATATTTTTTTTAAAAGTAAAACCTATTTAAAATTAGTATAATCATATTCAATGTTTAAATTAATTATATTGACATAATTATAAAAATAAAGTATTTTTAATAATTATTTTATTATAAAATGTTGTAAAATTTATGTAAAATTGATTTTTTAATTGAGTTTGTAATTTTAAGTACTAAAAATAATAATTTTTTAATTATTATTTTGAATATAATATATAAATAAAAATATTTTAATAGAATTCTTGATTTACCTTTGACCCAACGGGTCAACCTGTTCGGGTCGAGTCTCGACCCTAATATAACGAGTCATTTCGGATTCGGGTCAAACGGGTCGTCGGGTCGAAATTTGCTGGTTTTGACCCCGGAAAAACGGGTTAGGTCGAGTCGAGTCAGGATTTGATAGGTCTACTTAAAACTCTAACTACGGAGTAGTTTAAGGTACACAAATTTTTAAGAGAGACGGTCTTTCATAAGAGGTACAATTATTATTTTTATCTTTTTATTTTTAGTTAGTCTGTCATTAATGTAGTGAGAGACGGTCTCTCAGAAAACCTACCGGGAATGCCAAGATGAAGAAAATTGTTGATGATGCATGCATGGTGGAGTCTAGTGGTTAAAACATGGGTACAACTTTTAATGGGTCTCAGGTTCAAGCCTCCTTAGGAGCAATTTTGTGGAGTATTTATGACCTGGAACTATGGCTCCTAGATTTCGAGTCTCTATCATCCTCGGATGGCTAACCTAGTGTACATGGTTTACAGGCTATCACGTATACTCGGGGATTTACCCGAAGGTAGCGGCTACAAAACAACGACTAGTGTGGTCGTATGGTCTATAAAATCAACGCGTCTTGCTTCAGACGGCTGTTTCCCGTCTGAAATAAGACGACATGTTGTCATTTTACAATAAAATCTTATTTTTTTATTTTTTGAAGAACCCCAAAAGGGTTTAGTTATATAAAACCAAATCAAGCAATATAACATTGGAAATATGTCGAGGTAGATCATCGATCCAAACTCGCCTACCTAAGCTCCAAGGGAAAGCATGAGCAAGCAAATGAGCTACCCTATTGAAGCGCCTACTAACAAACGAGAAATTAACAACGCCAAAAAAATTACAACTAGAATAAATATCTTCATAAAGTAAATGAATATCGCTTCTTCCTTTCCGTCGATTCCGCAAATCAGTCACCACATCCAAGCAATCGCTTTCAATAACCACCTGTTTGTATCCCGCATCGATAGCTTCCTTCACCCCCCACTAGCACAGCATGTGCTTCCGCCATCTTCACATCCCAAGTCCTTTCTATCTGCACCACAACAGCCCTCGTAACCACCCCGTGTTCAGTCCTGCACACGGCACCAAAGCCCATTCCCACCCCCTCCATAAAACCAGCGTCGACAATCACTTTAACAACTCCCTCCCCTTGTTTCGACCACCCTTGTTCCTCCACCCTCCCGTGTCCATCCTCCCCATGTTCCTCCGCCGCCCTCATTTCCCTTAGCTTCGCCTTCGACCCATCCCCCACGCAGCTATCCTTCTCCCACTCTTTATCCGTCCTAATCTCACCCAACAGTCCCCCTTACTCGATTAATCACCGCACATAGCTCCCCCCTTACACCCTCGAAAATGAACTTGTTCCTCCGTTCCCAAAGCGCCCAACAGCCTACCATGAACTCCACGCAACTGTCCTCCTGCATATCCTTAAAATTGGTCTCCACCCACTCTCTCACCCTCTCTCCCCCCACCATCCACCGACACCTCCAACCCCTGCCCCTCCCAAAACCCCTCCACCCACCCACAATCCCGAACAATATGGAGACAAGTCTCCATACTATTATGACAAAAAGGACAATACATATCATGGCCATTTAGCCGCTTAGCAATGTTCGCTTTCGTAGCTAAACTGTCATGACATAATTGCCAAAAAACTACTTTAATATGAGGAAGAACAGGAAGTTTCCAAATCTTACTCCAAAGCCATTTATCTCGGGTGAAATCCGACTGTTCTATCTCTCCATCATCATCAACAAGTAATTTATAGGCCGAGCGAACAGAATATTCACCATCCTTCTTGAAGTCCCAACACCAATAGTCTACTGGTCTCGTCACACTAACACGGATACTATAAATTCTCTCTTGTTCAAAGGGGAGGAAAAGAGAACTCACCTTTTGCCGATCCCACCCTGAGCCGTCTTCACGCAGCAGATGGGCAACCTTCATCTCCACATCGTTATCGAGCCTAGGAGAAATGACACGTCGCGATTGAGTCTTTGAGATCCAAGGATCCGACCACACCGAGGTGCTCCAACCATCCCTAATTCGTCGTCTCGCTCCTCTCATAACAACCTCCCTAGCTTCCCAAATGCTTCTCCAAGTGTAGCTCGGATTGTGACCGAGCTCCACGTCCACAAAAGATCGATCCCCGAAATATTTTCCTTTGAGAACTCGGGCCATAAGGCAAGTATCATTTGTCATTAGTCTCCAAGCTTGTTTTCCTAAAAGAGCTTTATTAAACTTAGTGAAATCCCGAAATCCCAATCCTCCGCGACACTTCGGCCTGCACATTTTACTCCACGCCACCCATGGCATTTTCCTCCTCCCATTTTCCAATCCCCACCAAAAGGCCGACACCATAGAGTGTAGGTCGTCACAGAAAGTCGTCGGGATTTTGAAAACACTCATGGCAAAGGTGGGCATAGCCTGTGCAACCGCCTTAATCAAAGTCTCTTTGCCCGCCTTGCTAAAGAGCATCCCTCTCCACCCTTGAAGTTTCTTACTTAGCTTATCCCGAATAATGTTAGTAAGAACTTTCTTTGACTGGCCAATTACCGTAGGTAGCCCCAAGTATTTCTCCTGCACATCCACTTCCCTAACTCCTAAGGCACCGATCACTCCCTCCTTACGAAAAGCCTTTTTTCCCTTACTAAAAGAAATGGTTGTCTTGTCTAGATTAACCAATTGGCCCAACGCATTTTCATAGCTTCTCAGAATATCCCGAACCGCGCAAGCTTCCCGTACATTGGCCTTAACAAAAATAATACTATCGCCCGCAAACAACAGATGGGATATAACCGGAGCCGAAGGTGCAATACGAATACCGTGAATGCTGCCCCGTTCCATAGCACGTCGGAGCATACCTGACATAACTTCAACACAAATGATAAACAAATAGGGTGACAACGAATCCCCTTGCCTTAACCCTCTTGTCGGGAGAAAAGTCTCTGATTCCGTCCCATTAATTAAAACCGAATTGGAGACTGTCCTCACACACTCCATCACTCTATTGATCCACCTCCTGTCCATCCCCATCACGCAAAGGACCCGCTCTAAAAAAATCCCATTCCACCCTATCATAAGCTTTTGACATGTCCAGCTTCAGCGCCATATGTCCACCCGCACCTCTCGAATTTTTCATATAATGGAACATCTCAAAAGCTATCAAAATATTATCAGTGATGAGACGGCCCGGTGTGAAGGCACTCTGGTTTTCCGAAACAATATCGCCAAGGAAAATTTTCAACCGATTAGCCAAGACCTTCGAGATAATTTTATATAACACATTTCATAGGCTAATAGGTCGAAAATCTCCCAATTTGTCCGGGGCTTTCTTCTTTGAAATAAGGACAATTTGAGTAGAATTCAGATCAACGGGAAACGGAGCACCATTTAGGACTTGTAAGGCCATGCGGATCACAGAAGGACCTACAATATGCCAATAAGTTTGATAAAAAAGAACATTCATACCGTCAGGTCCCGGAGCTTTGAGTGGATGCATTTAATTCAGCGCTTCGACAATTTCTTCACTCTTATAAGGAGCTCTCAGTGCATATTCATATCTTGTGTCACACGTCCCGCAACTCCCTCTAGAATATCATCAAACTCATTTGGTTCCGTTGATGTAAACAGAGCCCCAAAATAGCGAACAGCCGCCCCTCTGATTCCCTCCCCATCCTCAAATTTCCGCCCATTCTCATCAACAATTTGTCGAATAACAATGTTGTTATTTTCTGATAACATGTTTCCATTATTTTTCACATCATTTTCAGGGTAAAAAGTGACACATCTAGTTATAACATTTTGTGGATTAAATGGTTATATTTTCTTAAAAAATGCCAACATTTTATCCGTCTTATTTTAGCACCCGTCTGAGTTAACATATCGACGCATATCTCAAGTGTTTAGGTATTTTTTATCGAATTGGTTGATTCGGGTCAATGCGGTCTTACTCGTCGGATATTCGATTGTTTGTTTGTATGACGGTATTTAAATAAGAAAATAAAGTACGAAATATAAATTAACACGTAGATTTGGTGACGCGGAAAACCCAATGTGGGAACAACCGCGGGAGGGACGGTACCCTGCCAAATATTGCACTAGCTTTGAATAGGAGGATGATTACAACTGTATCGTAATGCTAATCTTGCTAATACGAGGTATCGTGTTGATAAGATCTTGAATGAATGTATGTGTGCGTATGTGTGTCCTTTTTTGATTGCTTCCTTGGCTATTTATAGGGTAAGAACCCTAGACATATCCTACCTTGATTATGGAAAGGGAATATGACTTCCATAATAACTCTTTCCATATTTGGCCGTCTCCCTCAATTCTCCCTGACTTCTCCCTAACTTCTCCCTGAATCCTCTTTCCTAAATCCAGACGCTTCCTTCAATGGGCTTCGGTTTCCTCCTGCGCATATGCCGGCTCATTCCTTCTTCTCCATGCTTACTCCTACCGTGGGCTCCCCTTCTCTTTATATGATCCATTTATTTATTAAGTGGGCCTTTTTCTTTTGAGTGATTTTTAGCCCAAACAATCGGCTACAATGATTTTACATTAGCCTAATTATGTGGTTTCCTACTAGCTAAATCAAAATCCTTGCACTATTAGAAAATGTTGCAACTTCTATTTGGACACTCCGATCTTCTGCTACGACCACGCCCACACTTCATTTTATTACTCCAAAAACATGAATGCCATGTCGGGATTAAGGCTCTGATGTTGTTGTTGTTGTTGTTGTGTCTCATTCATTTGTTGACCTTTCTATATCAAAAATATTTCTAAAGGGTAATTTGATCATCCATATAACCTATTGTCCACTTGTCACTCAATAATTCTATCCACAAATGGTCTCCTCCCCTCTCCTTGGTCTTTGTGCCAAAACCAAAGGTAAACAAATGATCGGGACGGAGTGAGTATCATTTTGGGTGTTGAGAGTCTGTTAATGTGTGTCATGTACTGAATTGCCTGAGACTAAATGTTGAGTTTATTAGGGAAATCAGAAGAGGTAGAGAGATGGGAAACAGCAAGGGGCCTGATAATGAGTTTGAGGTAATAGTGATTAGGGCGGGAATCATGGGGAGTTGTAGTGCGTACGAGGCATCCAAAAGGGGCTGTTCCACCCTCCTTCTCGACCAGTTCGACTTGCTTCACTATAGAGGTTCCTCCCATGGCGAGTCCCGTTCCATCCGAATAACCTACCCGAAGCCTTACTACTCCTCCATGGTCCTCCAATCCTCTCGCCTTTGGGAGGAAGCCCAGTCCCAGGTTGGCTACAAGGTCTTGTACCCCACCCACCAGCTCGACATTGGCCTTTCCACTGACCTGTCTCCCCAGGCTGTCATCAGTAGCTGCCGTTCTACTTCTGTGGATTTTTGAGTACTTAACTCTTCTGAGGTGACTGGATTGGGGTGGTGAGCGAGGGAGCAGGTGTTATTAAGCCAATTAAAGCTGTCTCTATGTTCCAAACCCTTGCCTTCCGTAATGGGGTTGTCCTGAAAGACAACATAAAAGTTACCGGCATTCAAAGAAGCAGCACTAATGGAGGTTTAGTGGTGTCTACAGAATCGGGGGAGATGTTCTACTGTAAAAAAATGTGTGGTCACTGCTGGGTCATGGATGAAGAAACTTGTAAAGGATGTTACCGGGCGTGATATTCCGATAGAATCCTTGGAGACAACCATCTGTTACTGGAAGATAAAAAAAAGGCCATAAGAAGTACTCCACCATTGATGGAGGTTTTCCCACATTTGCCGGGTATGGATTCCCCTACATATATGGCACCCCTTCTTTAGAGTATCCCGGCTTGATCAAGGTGGCCGTGCATGGGGGACGTCCCTGTGACCCCGATAAACGGACTCGGACACCAGAAACAGGATTGATGGATCTATTGAGGAAGTGGGTGTGCGAAAGGTTTGGGGGCCGTGTGGAGCATGAAGGCCCTGTGTCGACTCAGTCATGCATGTACTCCAGGACTACAGACGAGGATTACGTGATAGACTTCTTGGGTGAGGAGTTTGGGGAGGATATGGTGATTGCAGGTGGGGTCTCAGGACACGGCTTCAAGATGGGACCAGTGATAGGCAAAATTGTGACTGAGTTGGTGCTTGACGGGCATGTCGAAGGACTAGAGATGAGCTACTTCAAGCTAGCTAGGTTTGACCAAAATCCTAAAGGTAACGTCAAGGAATTTGCAGAGCAAGTTGGGCTTTCATCCCAACCCCGTGTGCATAGTGACTAGTGATATGTTCACACTACAAACCCCGTTTCTACTGTGGCAGATTGTGGTGTGTGCAACTTAGAAATACTCCGTTTTAGTTTGTTGACAGTTTCATATTTCCGAGTTTGATACCTGAACACTTGATTCGTGTCCTTGCATTTTTCTGTTTATCAAGAAACTGGAAGTTAATACGAGCAGTAATTTGTAACCCTTTCTCACTAATTTCGCCGTATAAAGGCTAGAGCAGTCAAAAGATACACTTGCTGTGTGACCCATTTGGCGGTTTCATCAAAACATAGTAATGGTATAATGGGCAAAGAGCCAAGGAGCTGCCAAAGCAGCATCACAAGTACTATACCTGCTTTGTAGCCAAAGCATAAACATAAACAACCGTTTCCTAAAAAAAGAAATACTTAAGTAGACGTCCATGCACCACGTTTTGAGAGGTCGAACCAAAAAATAACACATCGTTTATTTCCCAATAAAAGCGAGGGTATTACAGCAATTCACAAAATCAATGAATCAAAGATCAAAGGTGCTATCTAAATTCTTTTGTACACTGTGTAAGGTTCAGGCCTATATTGGCTACATCTGCAAATTCACAATCTTCAGCTGTATTCTAACCTCGAAGAGCAATTATAAAGAATCCCTCGATGATCATATCAAACTGCTTTCTTGTTCAATGTGCGTGAGATCAACCAAAATAAAACTTCGGTGAGTCCCAGTTTGCTCAACGATATTTGAAAAGTATGATGAGGTACCAGATAAAAGGTACTCATATCAGGCAAGTTGTAACCATGCACCCAACTCCTTTCCTCAACCTGATTAATTTGTCAAATCTGCACCTTAACTAAAACAAAGGTTTCCTCACCTACGAATGCGCATAAATTTGACAACCTGATAATTTCCATCACAAAGAGAGTCGGCATAAATTCACAACTGGCCAAAATAAACAGTGAACCAAATATCTTCCACGAATGGTCCGTATGCAGATGTAAGAGAGAAAAAGAATATGATATATGAACCCTCCGTCTCTCCCATATCAGATCATATAATCACAACTGTGAGTGAAGCAAGCACTTTACACAAGGCAAATAGCATTGACAGGTAATACCAAATAAGATACTTTTGGGTATTTAATTCATAAGCGTACCAAACTTTCCATGTCAACTGTTAAGACTACACAGTAAGTAATAGTTTACCATGTCAATTCATCACATCTGTTTTAAACTTAACCAAACAGGTCAACTGGGCAGTTTGTTGCCACTTCATCACATCAATTGTCAACTTAAACAACGATATGTACAAGAATATATTGGAACAACATTCTTACACTCTCAGCATCGGGGAATGCCTTGAAAAATGTGAGAGGGTTAGTACTTAGTATGGTGTGCTAAAATATAGGCCGTAAGGAAAAAAACTAGCACACGTAAGGTGCCATCCAAACAGATTCTTTCAAGTTATTTTTGAACATAAATTTACACATCTGTACATAACAAATAGCCTGGGCACTAATACATTGATATTGTGGCCCAGGCGGCACAAGGGAAAGGGTGTAATTCAGAAAACAGTGATGTTTGATAGAAGAAAAAAGGTAATGATCTCCTACAACTTTTTTCTGAAAGAAAGGACAAATGACAGGAAAGTTTATATTACCATGCACAAAGCTGGAGCTCCTTCAAATCATAATTGAGGCGAGCATTGCATGCAACAATACCCAGTAAAACATGATCCCAAGGCGGAAAGCAGGCTGGCGCATCAATGCACGGTCACAAGAAACCCTGTCCAGCAGCAGATAATGAATCAGAATCCAACCCTAAAAAACATCTTGAAGTGCTGCATACAAAAAACAACAAGAAACTCACCATAAACCATCCATCATGTCGCTGACAGGCCTTGTGAATTTTGGGACAAACCTCGACGTTGTTAGTGACTTGAAACCATGGACTGTAAGAGAGATTGAGCAATGAAGGATACCAAATGCAATTAGCAAGGGTTGTCTACATGAGCTGCATAAATTAAATAATAATACAACAACAACAACATCAGAGCCTTAATCCCAAAATGATTTGGGGTCGGCTGACATGAATCATCCTTTCGAACTGTCCATGGGTGAACGCACGCCTCAAAATGCGAATAAAAAGGGAAGATGAAAAACAAAAAGGGAGAACGAAAATGTAATGGAAAGTCAAGGTGAACTTAGAGGTTTTAAAATCGAATTCCGTCTTTCTTTTATAAAAACTTAAGATTTAAATCGAGAGAAAAGATTAAAGCGATTTTTAAAAACCGAAATAGAGTTAAGGATCCGGAATGAACCAGGTCAAAACTATAAGAAAGTGGTTGTTGAAAAAGTGTGTAATAAAGGAGAGAAAAATAAATAAATTAATTTCTTTAAATTAAATGAATAAAAAAACACTAAATCTGTCAAAAACATCGGTATCACATACTAAATCTGTCAAAAACATCACATACTAAACATCACATAAATTAAATAATAATATGGGATTTAAAAAAACCTTTATCATCATCTTCATCCTCAAATCTACCAGAAGTTGCTGCATCGGTATCAATAGCTATGGAAACTTGGTCACTATTTGTTTTGCGCCAATTCCGGACTTGAGAAGTGGACGAAGCTACAGGTGCAGTCCATTTGTTTGCCTGCATGAAATGCATCACATCTTTACAATTCAAAGATTGCAGCCTTTCTGATTTTGAAAGGTTCAAAATAAGCGAAACTGCCATTAAAATGAATAGCCTGATAATAAGATAGCATCCATTCAGAAGTTTACTTAAAAAGATGCACAAGAGATGGAATAGCAAATTTCTTACCAGAGTAAATTAAGCTGCTAATCTGAGTTCACTTTGTGTTTGTTTAAGAGATGTTTTTATGATTACAAAAAGCTCATCATAGATATTTTGATTAAAAAAAATTCAACATTTCTACTCCATTTGATTTTAGTCTTTAAAAGTTAATAGTGTTATCTTGTACACTAAGATTATGTTTTCGCAATTCATCAGCTTGACATCCCAGTCTCGAAGTTATTTTCGGTCCAACATAGCACAACTTATGATTCATTGAGCATGGAAGAGAACATATCATAACTTATGATTCATTGAGCATGGAAGCGCAGAAAAATCAGTGAGATACTTTATATGCTTCTCAATCAATTTACTCAAACACTTCATACTATCCAGGCTGCTTCTCCATCTCTACTCCTCTAACTTTTCTTTGCGTTCCCTTGTCCATTCTCGCTACTCGTTTCTATTGAAATGAACTGATTTAATAACAGGCAATGCATTTTCGTTTAAAAAACCACTCTATGCAGTAGCCCAATTTTCAACACATCTCAAATCCGTATGCAAAATGTACTAATGCAAGTATGCAACAGCGACCTATGATATTTGTGAAACATACCATTGGTTCAAGCTCAACGATTTCTGAGGTTCCTAACCCAGAAATCCCAGCACCTTGAAGTGAATTTAAATGTAGGTCCTTTTCATTTAGCGATAATTCCAGAGCTACTTTTCGTCGTGATAACTCATCCACCTTATTTCTTTCAGCTTGTAACAATGCATCCTTATTCTGTGCTGCTATCCGTGAGTCTTCCAGTTCAGATATTATGGACGTGATGTCTTTTTGAAGGTTCTCCTTGCATTGAGCATAATTCTTACTAATATCATCGCCATCATGGGCGTCACGCATCAAAACATGAGACAGGGTTATATCTAACCATGCCAAAAACTCGTGAAGATCAGCATAACTTTGCTCCTTCGACATCTTCGAAGCTTCTAAAGCATCGTTCGTGCATCTGGTGACCTCTTGCCTAAGAAAAGAAATTTCAGAATCACGGTCTTGTAACTGTGATTGAAGACCTTCAATTTCCGAAAGGAGACCTTCAGACATTCGGTGCAGCTCATCAAATTTGCTCACAGTAATAGAGAGCTTTTTCGCAGCCTTGGCACGATAAGCTTCTACATGCTCCAACTCTGAGTTTTTTTGCTGCAACGTGCTTTCCAACTCCTCAACCTTGCTTCTCAGGGCTTCCATCTGATTCTCCTCTTCATCTAGTGCTTGCATCAGAGTCTCGATTTCTAAAAATGAAAGAAAAAAGATCGGTCAATTTGTTGAAAAAACAAAGAGCTGTCCACAGTTCCAAAAGGCAGATCATGATTTATATATAAAGACCTTGTTCTTTGGCAGCCACTATAGTATTCATTGCCTTAACTTTCTCTCCTAACTCAATGGAACTGACATGTTCCCGCTGTAATTCTACTATCCTCTGCTCCAACAAGGTCTGTTCCTTCCCCATTGTTTCCATCTTACTCTCCAATTCATGAGCATATTCATTCGCTGATCTCAAATCACGAGAATAATTTGCAGCAGTACTCTCAGCTTCTTTGATTTGACCAACAAGCTCCATACAGATCCGTTCCCTCTGGATATCCTTCTCCTGAAGCTCCTTCTGCAAATCCAGTACGATACTTCTCATTTCTTTAGTACGACTTTCTCTATCCTCGCTTTCAATGTGGACGAAATCTTTTACAGCCTCTATAAGAATTTCGGTAAGAGCTTTTATACATTCCTCAGACGAGGAAAGAGAAGACCCATAAAAAAATCCGCCCTCAAATGATGGCAATGACGGTAAGTTGACACTAAAATCTGCAGAAGCCAAACTCTGTCCGTTCAACTGGGCTTTTCTGTTCTTAATCTCAGTTATTGAGCTGCAACATGCTTCATAAAGCAAAGATAAGCTTTTACGCAACACAGCTCCTTCCATATCTCGTTCATTCATGATTGATTCAAGATGAATCTTCTGACCCTTGACCAATTCCAAGGAGTTTCTTTGAGAGTCTACAACTCCCAACATGGTGGTAACAGCATCATTGAACTGGTCCACTTCTGTTCTTAAAGACATAGAGCGGCTGTGAACTCTATCTTTAAATTCACCAATAGCTTCAGTTAACTGTTTAAGATGCTGCTCAGCAGCCTTAGAGACTTCAAATCCAATACTATCATCTACTTCATCTTGAACTTCATTGCTCCACATAGAATTTCTCGACCAAAAATCCTGAGACAACAAAACAGAAAGTTAAATTCCAGTAAGCTTACAGAGTTCGGCAAATGTCAAACAAAAGAAAGAAAAAGAAAAAAATCGAGAAAAAACACTGGGAATCTATTTAGGGCAAACCATCTCTTATAAAACTCAAATCACATCACTACTGCATGGATAAGGCTGACAGTGGTTTTAGCATTACAGCTTTACATGTATCTTTTTATAAGGAAAAAAAAAGCATTTTTTAAGGTGCTTCAACCCAACTAATCGTAGTTTTAGTCGCTAACAAAAGATGTTGTTTCATGTAGGATAGCTGCAGTGCAAAATGAAAAACACTACCAGCTTAATGCAGCAGACAGCTCAATAAAAAAATGTAAATTTCTACTTTTTTAAGGTGCAACACCACTAATCGTAGCTTCAGACGCTAGCAAAAGATGTTGTTTCATATGGGATAGCTGTGGTGCAAAAAGAAAGCCACTACCAGCTTCATGCAGCAGACAGATCAAGAATAAAATGTAAATTTTCTGGTTTTTATTACACCTATTAACCCCTGAACCCAACCTCCATCCCTCAGGGCAGAAATGACATCTTGCGAAGATAAAATGTGTTACCTTGAATCTTTTGTTCGCAGAAACCAAGCCACCATAATCTTTAGTAGCTACAAGTTGTGCACCAACACGTTCCAAGCAAGACTCAACACGAGCATTGACATCGTTCAGAAGCACTAAACTTTTAGCAAATGCATCGTCTGCTACATTAGACACATCAAATAAGACTTTCTTCACCTCGCTGATACTGAATTTCAGCCTTTTCATCTCAGTAAGGTGAAGTTTCTGTTCATCAGAGAATTTTGCCAGATGAGAAAGGGCTTCAACTTTGGCAGAATCTGCAAGATCCCTTTCCCTTGAGAGAATAGAGATTTCGTTATGGGTCCTGGCTAAGTCTTCTTGCAAACCATCATTTCTCTCCTGTACTTCATTCAACTCAGCTAACAGAAGTTTAGCAGCCCTTTTGGATTTCCTTGCTTCCTGCTCGAAAGAAGCTGTGGTGGCATGAAGTTCAGAGCACATCTTTCCAATTCCCTCCAGCTTCAGCAGTGGATCATGAGCATCAACCTCAACACCAGTATCAAACTCACCTAGTTTATTGACAAGCATGCTCAAAGTATGTCCATTCTGCTGTAGAAATTGTTCTGCTTCTAACAGACGATTTTTCAAGGACATGTTTTCGGCTTCAAATGCTTTACATGTTTCTATCTGAAGTGACAGGTCACTTATCTTTTGACCGCACTCCAAAAGAGAATTATCCCGAAGATTAATCTCAGATTTCAATCTATCTATTTCATTTGTTGCCTGTTCAATATTCTGTTTCAAACCATCTCTCTGTTGGACCAGTGACTTGCCTTTCCGAACTGCAAGATTTAGCTTCTCACGGAGAGACACTGACTTCTGTTCTTCCTGATTCAGCAGTTCCTGAAGTTCATCCTTGTTATTATCTAATGTCTCAAGCTTAATCGCCATAGATTGATACTTCTTGAAAAATTCATCTTTTTCTTCTCTAACACGTGCTACTTCATCTAAAGCCTCAGCAAGCTCTGTTCTTAGATCTGCTACATCCTGACCCTCAAGTACCGTGCTCCTCAATGTGGACTCATCCATATTGACAACAGTGTTGATAGGAACATCCGCATTTTCCACCTCTCTCACTGTTACTGCATTTACATTATGTTCAGAGACAGAGTCCTGGACAACTTCCTTTGAAGCATGACTTTCTGTTACAACTCCACTGTCATGAGTCATGAGTTTCCTGATCAACTTTTCCAGGTATTCGACATCACTCACATCAGATAAACCATCTTCTGTCGGAGAATCTTGGAGTACCTCAAGAATCATTCCTTGTAATCTCCTCAACTCACTCTCTACCTGTTGAATATAATTATCATTTTTGAGCTTCTCTATCTGACTTCCCTGCAACATTTCAATATCCTTTCGCAATCTATCAAGATCATGTTCATATTGAGCAACAGTATGCAAGGCTAGCTCATGATCGAAAGTCAAAGCCACTAAGTTACTGGAAAGAATCTCTTTATCATGAAGAACTTCTTGCAAAGAAGATTCAAATTCAGATATTCTTTTTTCTGAATCTTCCAATTGAGAAGACAATGACCCAGAATAATTTTCAAGGCTAAATATCTTCTGTTGATAAGATTTCATAGCTTCATCAGCTACTGACAATGCACTGTCCTTCTCCTGAACAATTGCGTTGAGAGACATTTCTAGCTCAGATATCCTTCTCTGTGATTCGTCCAAATCACCTGAAAGCAACTCGCAATAATCCTCAAGCTTTTCGATTTTCTGCTGTAGTGATCTCATGTGGTGGTCAGCCTCTGACAAGGCAGTTCCCAACCAGTGAATTCTTTCTTCTGGCTCCATGGATCGTATCTGCGGAGGTGTATTGATTCTATCCAAAATCTCCTCCCACCTCTGCACCAAAACATTTCTTTCCATCAATGATTGCTCCAGCATGTCATTTTGTTCAGCTAATTCATAAAACTTTGTTTGCAGCTCATCATATTGTCTCCTCAAATCATCCACAGGATTTAAGGTAGGTTGAACGTCTTCCTTTGCTCCATCCGTAGCAACAAGCCCAGCATCTGAGTACGACCCTCCCCCGACAGAACTTATTTGGTCCCAATCGGCATGCATGAACGAATTACCAGCAGCAGACTTAGCTAACCAATCAACCTTCTCAACAATGTCTTTAGAATGAAAATGATCAGGGAGATCAAGATCTTCCATGATCTCTTCAATTTTCTGAAGAGCAGAATCCTTCATCAGAAATGATTCTCTCAGTGCTGTAGCAGAGTTACGGATGTATGTGAGCTCAGACTCCAGAGCTTCCATTCGTTCACCAGCCTCAGAATAAGACTTCAGTTTCTCTTCGATTTCAAGGATCCTAGAATCTTTCAAAAGTAACTCCTGTGAACATCTCTCCAACTCGTTAGACATCTCAGCCAGAGAATGTTTAAGACCGTCACGTTGAACCACCAAGCCTTTGCCTTTTGCGACAGCGATGCTGAGTTTTTCTCTAACAGAAGCAACTCGCTGCTCTGACTGCTCAAGTTCCTTATTTTTCTCGAGCAACTCTGCGTGGATAACATCACTAGCATTCTTTGCCTGGCTCAAGCTTTCTTTCAGAATAAGCATCTCATTCTCATTCTCAAGATTCAAAGTGTTCAGCTGCTCAATATTGTCTTGCATCTTAGCTAATTCAATCACCCTAGAGTTGCATTCTTCAGTCAATGAGCAGACCCGCTCTTCTGCCTCCTTAAATTTCTGCGTGAGCAACAAGACCGAGGACTGCAAAAGTACAAAAGGTGTGTTATCCAAATCCATATCAGTATCTTGTAACTTCAGTACTTCTTTGACATCCAATACAAGCTTCAATACTGCACCACTATCCAGACAATATTTGTTCAGTTCCTCAATCTCACTTGTTCTGTTCAACAAGTCAGAGTATAACTTTTTGTTTGATTCCTTCAGCTCATGCAGGTCACCGACTAAACTGCCCACTTTTGAAACAACAACCTCATAGTAATCAGCTTCGAATGGATCATGTTGATTGCTATTCAATGGAAGAAACCCACTGTCATTTACGTGCTCGGGAGAGTTATCTAGCAATTTTACAAGATCAGCAGAAACCTTTTTCACCAAATCAAGGGCTAAACGACGTTCTTCATCTACACAATGAAGCTTCTCCGTTACTTGCGTATATGAAGAAGAAAGTGTTTCATAAGCTTCGACTTTTGATGTCAGTTTTTCAATAACTTCACAGGCAGCACAGAGAGAAAACAATAAGTGATCAAGAATAGCTGAGTCATTAGACTCACTTGGAGGAGGGTATTTATCTGCAGAACCAGTCACAGCATCAAGCTTCTCAACTGCTGGATGAATCTGTGAAAGAGTAGATTTCCATACTCTCTCAACTGAAAAAATATTCTGTTTCATTTCGCGTTGCAGAGTTTCAATTTCATCATAGACAGTCGAAACCACTCCATCAGAGCTGCTTCGAATTTCTTTCAGAAGAACCTGCATCTCACTGATTCTAGAATTACTGGTGGCCAACTTGTCATGGAGCTCAACACTTTGCAATTTTTGTGCCCCATATTCTCGGTTCAAGGCATCTAGAAGATTTTCAAGATGAATTTTGTTTGCTTCACCATCATGTGCATGCTGATTCATAGCTCCACAAAGAACTTCAAGCTCGATGTTCCTCACTTCAAGATTATTACATATTCCCTTCAATGATTCAATTTCAACCTCAAGCTCCCGACGAGAAACATCAGCTGCATTACACCGAATTTTTTCATTCGAGAAAAATGCATCCGCAAGTTCTACATGCTGAGCAAGTGTCTTAAGCACACATCTTAAGTGGCTAATTTGTCCCTTTGCCACCAGATAGGGATCAGAAGGAACCAGATTGTCAGTTGAGGGATTTATTTCAGGGTCTGGATTGTCAACGTTGACTTTTGATTCAAAAGCTTGAATCAGTTTTGAAACACCAGGAGTTGCATTTCTACTTATAGAGCGACTAAGGGTTACCGAGTGAGAATGCATTTCGTCTGTAGCATTTTCAAGTTTATGCATCAAATTCTCAGCTTCTTCCAAGCAACCCTTCATCACTACAACTCTAGTACCATTATGGAAATCTGGACTCAGCTCATTAACTTCTGTACTATCACAGACATCTTTAGGATCACGGATGATCGATGGAATCACAGTTTCAGCATCATCTTTAGCAGAAATTTCCTCAGAGCTGCAACCATCAGCTAATTTCGTATGAGCTACAGATCCCATTCCAGCAGATGAAATATGAATGTGCCGGCCATCAGCCTCAGATATCTTCGCTTTGTAGATTTCCAAGCTGCTTTGAAGAATAATATTCTCCTCGGCCAGTTGTTCAATTTGAGACAATGCTTCTCCTAAATAAACTTCAAACTGCCCGTTTTTCTGGTGCTGTATCAAAAAATTATCTTGAAAAACAACAAGCTCTACTGAAAGGCGTTCAATCTCCTCAATGACAGACTCGTCATGGTCTATCTGCTTCTTATGCTCACCATTCATAGCTGGAAGGCTTCTACTCAAATCATTATTTTCATGTTGCAATGTCATCAACTGATGCCTGCAATCTACCAAGTCATCTGAGAGCACCTCTTTGTCTTGAACAAGAACCAAATTTTCTTGGTGTTGTACCGACAGCTTATCTTGGAAATAAACAAGCTCTGCCGATAGCCGCTCAATCTCCTGAATAAGGAACTCCTCATGGTCCTTCTGCTTAATATGCTCCTCATTCATAGCTGCAAGGTTCCTGTTCACATCAGAATTTTCCTGTTGCAATGCCGTCAATTGAAGCCTGTAATCCACCAAGTCTCTTGAAAGCACTTCTTTCTCTTGAAAAAGAATCAAGTTTTCCTCCTCAAACTTTATCCTCTCATCAGTTGCAGAAGCAAGGTTTCCTTTCAATTCTTCAATTTCCTGATGTAAAGCAGCCAATTGAGTATTGCCATGGTCAGAGTCTGCAGAAACAATGGACAAGCGACTCATCGCTTCATCCAATTTTATTCTAAGCTCGTGAACTGTAGCAGAAAATCCCATCGCTTCTTCCTTTGCAGAATGATATAGGTCCTGAAATTCCATTTTCTCACTGACAGCAGCCTCCAGCTCAGATCTACACTGAGAAAGCTCAGCAGCAAGGATTTTGTTATTTTGCTCAAGATTTATAAGGGATCTGCTAAGCACAGATGTTTCATCAAACACCAAACGGTGTTTGTGATCAGAACCGAGGAGTTGTTTATGCTGCTCGAGGAGTTGCAAGTGGAAAAAATCTTTTGAGATGTTTGAAAGATAAAGTTGCTCCTGGAGTGTCTGAGGAAGATCAGCCGTAACAGTTTGGGAAACATCAAGATTAACATGATCTGCTGTTTTTCTCGACTGTATCAGATATCTAAAATCACCTTCAGGCAGTTTCCTTAGCACCTCAGCAAGTTGAACCAGGTCTAAAGATTGCCTTTCTCCCCATGAAGATATGTCTTTCTCGTCAGCAGAATCTACAACAGTCGGTTTAGACATACTTTCTGGACGTTCAACCTCAATATCAGTACAAGCCTCAGGCTGAGGTACATTTTCACATTCAATAGAAACTTTCCTATCTGAATCAGTTTGATTTTCATCCTCGAGATTTGCTTGTTGATCAGGCACCCTCTCGTTTGATAACCCGGCCATCACATCAAATCCTAGCTGATTTACATTAGAAGGATTATCTGTAAAAGCTTCAGCAGGCACACCCATTGCCTCAACAGGAACAGAATCCCCGAGTATATTATGATTTATTTCAGAATCATTGATGCCAACAGAAGATACGTCAAAGCCCCGCTCAAATACTGTCAACAGCTCCAGATTATCTTTCTGATCATGGTATGTCGGACCATAACTGTCGGCTTCCTGAATTGCCCCTACCCAGAAACAAACGAAAGCAAAATTATACATCAATTCACCCGTAACCCGGAAATAGTAATAGTGACTTCAAGTTGATATGATATGAGATGAAAATGACAAGGAAACACGAGAATGAAGAGGAGAGAAGGTACAACCTACGTTTGATACCTGATCTGCCTCCTGCAGCCTCTCTTCTTCAGCAGCAACTGTATAAGAGCCTATTTCAACTTGATGTTTATCCGTCTGACCATCCCCTTCACCGGTGGGACCATGAGAGCTGATCTCTGGCACAACAAGCTCTGATCTTGGCTGATCAATATGACCATCCGAAACAGGTAAGTCAGCAGATGAGCCTGCAGAATGAGCCAAAACCTCCACAGCATCCTGGTGCAAGGGACGTGATTCAGAATGTTGTGAGAATTCGGCATTCAAGTTATCAACTACATTGAGGTCAGCATCCTTATGTTGAGATTGACTAGCGCCCTTCCCATCTTTACCTTTACTATCCTTTTTCTTACGGTATTGCTGAAGCTGTGATAACGCGCAAAAGTCAAAGACGATCCAAAACCCGAAACTAAACCAAAGAGTCACGTATCACACTACTCATATCAAGCCACCCTGATTTGTGGCAGACAGAGAATGTCGGCAGGTACATGACTGTAAATCGGGTCTTATTTGCTCATATTTTTTTACAGAGAACAAAGTAATTACGGTATACAAAACTAAGTCAGAATCGGTTAATAGGATTGCTAATACTTTGGCGCATACTGGAATTAAATAGAGAAATAATGAGGAAAAAGGAGAGAATAGGAAACCTTTTTGCGGCCGGCAGCGAGAAGATCGGTCCGATTGGATTTCTTATCCATTGCAGAATAACAATCACTAACATTCGATCACAGTCCCATTTAAAAGAAAAGAAGGCTATGGAATCAATCAAATTGGGTAAAGTCAAATAGATACAAAACGCAATCGAAGAAATTGAATTGGACAAGGTAACAAAACAAAAAAGAGGGAAAGAGAAGAAAACCTGTTAAAAATGAAAATGATGACAAGGAAGGAAGTAGGTGTGGTTAGGGTATTATGGTGAAATTGTTGTTGAGTTGAGTAAAATTAGATCTGACGCAAACCCAATGTTAAAATGCACTTTTGTACCCCCTCCCATCCAGTCTTTTCTTCCGTATTTCTTAAAACGGATTATTCAAATTTTCTTCCCTTTCCTTTTTGACAGTTTTTATTAATACTAGTTGAAAAGCCCGTGCGATGCACAGGGCTCCCATTAGGATCATCTGTATAAATATATTCTATAATTGATAAAAGAAGTTCAATTATGCTTAAATCATTGATAAACAAAAGTTCGTGGTTGGTGTAGTTGATCATCAATGAACTATTAGTTCTTTTAGCATAGAAGTTTTGTCATTTGGTAGTTATCATTTCAGTTGTGAAACATCAAGTAACATAGTAAGAGTATGTAATTAGTTTTTCCATTATTGTTATAGGTATCACTGGTTTAATTAAATACAATAGTTATCTCCATAAACATAGTGCATCTCACCAAATGAACCGCCCTTAATAACTGAGACAGGCCTTTATGAGTTTTGCAAATTATTTTAACCTATAACAACTACGTAAAACTAAATGGTGTTACGTAAAGCAACAGGCATCATAATTATCTATATTTAGTGTGTTTAGAGAAAATGTTAGATCTCTTATAGCATTTTACCTTGATTATCTACAATTAAGAGAGTGTTTTGCTCTTTATATATTTCTCGTAAAATCAAATCAATACTGAATTCCAATAAAATTAATAGTCTCTAAACAACAGTACAAAAATATATGTGATTCTATTACGTAGAATGCACGAGTCTCTCATTAGGATCATCTTTAACAATATGCATGTTGAATGTTCTAAGAATTCAAACGTTGGTTTACATGGTCATGGTTGGTAGTAGAAGTCAACTAAGTTGATAAAAAAAAAGTCTAGCTATGTTGAAAATCAGAACACAGAAAACTTTTGGGTTGATTTAGTTGATTGTTGATGGATCATCAGTCCCTTTAACATAAAAGCTAGTTTTTTTTTGTATTAATTATATCAGTTGTATAGCATCCAAAGACACAACTGTATTATGTAATTACCTATTTTTATTGTTGTACACTTGTACGCACCATAGATTTTAGTTAATTTAAAACGTAATTCCCAAAAATGTGGTTTAATTTCATAAAATGAACACGTGATAACTGAGACTGGTTTTATAAGATTAACAAATTAGATTAACTTACAACATCTACCAATATTCTATTTTGAAGCATACGACAGTGTAAATGTTGAATGGTGGTACGCAAAATAACATGTATATCAATTTTATATGTAGCGTATTTGGAGGATTTTTGTTAGATCTCTTAACAATAAAAATTTGTTTTTGACTATCTACCATTAAGACTGGAATACGAAATCTAATTTTTTTAGATGTGAGATATATTTTTGAGTGAATTAACGGACCTCCAACAAACAAAATAAGGAGTTTTGTGTGGATTGGAGGGAGTAGGATATTAGGATAATACTCTTAAACCCAATTAGTTTTAGATTAATTCTATTAAAATTATAACTCATTTTTGTTTATTTGAAATTTTACCTATTAACAAAATCAAGTCTCATTATCTTAAATTTTTATTCTACTCTTTATTTATAATAACAAAATGAACAAATTTTCAAAAAAGAGTTTCAATTTTAAGAAAATGGCTTCAAATTACTAAATATATATGTACAATCGTTTCACTTCTTAACCAATATATATGAGTTTGACCTAATTTATTACACTAAGGAGTAATTTATATTCAACAAAATCATATGGGACACCTCATAGTTAACCATCAACCAAAAAAAAAAAAGAAAAAAAAAAGGACTATTTCCACTTTGATGCCTTGAGTTTTAGCCTAATTTCACTTTAGTGCCATGAGATTTGCATAATTTCACTTTGGTGCCTTGAGGTTTTGGCCACTTTCCCACTTTAGTGACCTATACATAACATTCTTAGTATATTTTACTCTCTTCATTCATCTTTTATCTTCCCACTTCTCTAATATATGTGGAGAATATTTTATTGACATGGGAAGATGAAAGATGAATGGAGGGAGTACTAAAAAAATATTTTGAACATAAAGGCAATTTTTTTTGCAATATTATGTTGATGAAACTATTTTGTATTGTATACAGTTTAATCTCCAATTTTGCACTTAATTTTACTGAAAATGTAATTAAGCTAAAAGTTGACTATTAAATGTTTTAGGTCACCCATCTATAATAGGTGGGTAGCATTACAACCCAAGAGCATTTGATCATGACTTTCTTAAATGTTTTAGGTCACCAAAATGAAATTTTATTCAAAACTCAGGTTATCAAAGTGGGAAGTAGTCGAAACCTCAGGACACCAAAGTTGAATTATGCAAACCTCAGGGCACTAAAGTGGAAGTAACCCAAACCTCAGGGACCAAAATGGAAATTTTCCAAAGAAAAAAAAACTATGAAAAGCTACTGTAAAAACTATTGCACTTTTAAATATACAATAAGTACATGACAAAGTAATAAGTCTAATAACCAGCCATACGCAAACCGCGGTAAATAATTAAGTGACTAAAAACACATTGATGAATTGAAATTTAGAAAGTAAAAATGGATGTAACCACATAATTTTGTATATTTAGCATGTAGTTCAATACAAATTTAAGATTATAGTTTAGAATTTAGTGAAAATTATATAACTTGATGAAAAGATTAATTTTAATGAAAAAAATTAATTTTAACGAAAATATAATAATATAATGAAATATATTATAATTATTAATTTCCTTATTTAGTTTATAGACTAAATTATGAATAGTTCCTTATTTAAAAAGATGCTTTTTGGAGGAAAAATGTGTAAGTTCACCTATTTTTTTAGTAGATTGGGGATTTAAAACCAGATTAAAGAAAAAATTCGGTTATATAATAGTAGATTATATATAGTCCTCCCGATTTTTCTATATATTTGTTGTACACTGATTTATTCATAGTTAGCTGGTTCTTGGATTATTAGTCCCGCATAAAATCGTAATTCTTGACTTTGTTCATTTTTATTTAACTTTTTTGCTTATTTGACAAAATCGATATGAGACTTATTTAATATTTTTAAATGGTATCTCAATTTTTTTTAATCTTATGTGAAGATTATTGGTAATCTAATCATACACATTTGATACGTTATAGAAAGTCTGAGTTAAAACTATTTCATACCATCGTTAATTTTGTTTATTTCTAGCATTGTCATTGTAGAAGTTTTTCACTGTCAAATGCTAAGTAAATGTTAATCTTTACTTCTTTTTCCTATTATGACACGTTACGTTTTCCTGAAATATTTTTTTAAAAATAAAAATCAGTTTTTTCCTAATGTTTTTGTAAGACAATTACGGGTTTGGTTATAATTAACAACTCAAATCTTTTGTAAATCTTTTAAATGTTCAAAAAATAAAATTATCTTTGTTACTACACAAGTTTCACTAAGTAGTTAAAGTCGAACAATTTAGATTTTTGACAATATTTTATATTCGTAAGAAATTAGGATCTTTTTTTTTCCTCACAAAGATTAGTTGTATGTTTATAAAATATACAATTTTAACGCCGTGAATTTTTTTTGCATATTAGATATTTCTAAAATAAATATTCTTTATAAAGTAATTTTTCTATTATTATTTTAGTAAAGAATAATCGATAAATTATTAGATCCACTTCTATTAGTATTATGTTTCTCATAAATTATTAGATTTACTTCTATTAGGATTACTTTTTCATAAAATATTAGATCTACTTTGATTAGGATAATTTTCTGATAAATTATTAAGAGGAAAAAGCTAGATCTACACTTATTAGGAATTTTAAAAAAGTTGGACTCTCTAATATCGCTCGAAAAGTTTCTGCTTTATATATATTGATTGATTATATTATACTTCTACCCTCTCCACTCATCAAACCCCACTATATCCTTTATTAATATTTAATTCTAATTATTACTACCCCTCTCCAATAACCAAATCACAATCATCTCTTTTATTAATATTTAATCCTAATTATTCATACCTCTCTCCAATTACCAAATCTCACTCATATCTTTATCAATATTATACTCTCCACCCTTAATCTCCGTGCCCACTTCAAATGGGAAGAAAAGAGTGGATGGGAGGGAGTATGTTTGTTACAACTTACGAGAATTGGAATTTGATTGCAGGGAAACAGGAGAATCCAACAACTGGGGACAAACCGGAGTTTCTCCAAATCCAACACTTTCTTCTGTTCTAATTCTAATGCACGCACGATCTCTCAAAAAAATAAAAATTCTAATGCACACACGACTTAAATATGTGTGGGCTTTCATGGGGCTAGGCCGCTAGGGGTAGGGGAGTATCATTCATTTTCTCCAACCCAAATTGTCGATCTATGCCACTTTGTAAAACTCCTTTTTAGTCGGCCAAGATAATTGGAAGATGTTATCATCTCTGTTTTTCGAGGCAGTGAAATTGGAATTACAATTGAGAAACATTAATGAAATTGACGGTTTTGTGAATTACATAACTAACAAATGAATAACAATAGGACTATACATTATACAACCGACTACTATCTATGTCATCTAACATCTAGCTATGTGACCCGACTCCAAGTGCTCGCAGCTCGTCCCGTCTCCCACCAGGTACCATAACCAACATGTCCACACTGCTCCCCATATGATCGGAAATATCATATGGATCGACACAAACCACCCCGGAAATAGGTGACGATTACACAGACAACACACACGTCAGTTCCACAATAAATATAGTTATGACTCTAAACATACTATGACCACCAACAAGACACTCCGACCTCAGAACTCGCATTAATGTCGCAATGTCACATCTCATAATACCGCAACTGATGCTATCTTACCAAGACCACGGTGATGGCATCGCAACAGCGCCACCAACCCCTGCCGGACCGCACCCTGAGGTACCCGCATCGCAACACGGAGTACCTGAGTCTGCATCGCAACACGAACCCGATAACCTGAACCATTAATGTGCACATCCTCCTTGAAGGTGAAGGACCCTTCAAGGAGCGATCTCAGGCGTGAAGTCGGCTCCCACACCTCCTCACTAGATCACCACACACCATATCTCAAGAATACTATGACGTAACCAACCATACTTACACCACTAATCGATTAGCACAACACATACCAAAACCGTGTAACAACACAATTACCATGACACACGACACAACAATTACATGTATAATGAAAATCGAATAGGGAAAAACTCTACCTTTTAGCATACTCCATAAGCCATCCAAGACAAGCAAGATTCCGTCTTGTAAAACCGTCTCATCCTACATGATTCATATAATAGCTATCACAAAACATCTTATATACTTTTATTATGTAAAACCCCTTTTATTATTACCCACTAATTACCCATAATATACATAATAATCACTAATTAATTACTCCCATAAAACCCCCAAATTCTAGGGTTAAAATAAAAGAGAGAAAAAAGGGTAAACTTACTCATAAGGTGAATGATAAGGTTATTTTCAGTCGTTTGCCTTAATCAAAATAAATCCTATACTACTACTAACAAAATAGCTAGAGGTAAGTTAGGGTCGAATCCACAGGGAGGCGGTGATTATCTAGTTTGTTGATATTTAAATCTGTCTTAAAGGTAACAATTTTATGGGGTTTGATTGAGTTTGATTTCTAAACAACTAATAGCAATTTAAATAAAGATGATAAACAATAATATTAAAGAGTCTAGGGATTTGGGTTCACTAGGTAGTCATCAAAGGGTAGGATTTAATTTATTGATTGAGCAATTTATATTATCGAAAGTCATATGATCGGTCGATTCTAATATGTCTTTTTAGATCTAACTTAACATGCGATCGCTATCATTAAGTTGGTCTAATTCAATTATCGTGGCCTATACTAGTCTTAATCCGGTCGGTGATAATCCTAGTTTATGCAAGACTAATTAATCAATTCTGATCAGTAATCAACTAATTAGAAGTAATACGATAATTGAACAACAATAGAAAGCAATTTAACAATCAATTCATAAGTAACCCCTTTTCTAACAACCTAGATCCCCTTTCACCCTAGATAAGAGATTTAGCTACGCATAATAGAAATAAGAACAACAATAACAATAATAAGAAACATGATTGCAAGCATAAAAGATGAACAATGAAATAAATGATTAATAATAAAGGAAAGATTAAGAACAATATCGTAAATAGCTAGATCCGGAAGTAAGAACAATAAATAAACTAAACTAAGTATTTGAGAGAGTTTCTAAGGTATCTATATTAAACCTATGTAAAATAAAGCATAAATAACCTAGGGTACGAGTTTTGGTATTTATATCAATACATAACCGACTTAAGGAAAGTTGGGAATTATAAAATCGGAAGGTTCCTCGATCGAGCCAAGGTGGACTCGATCGAGGAACCACTTCCTCGATCGAGCCAGGCCTGGCTCGATCGAGGCACCAAAGTTCAAGAACACCCAACTCTCGACATTGCAAAGTTTATTGATTAGGTTGGTTCCTCGATCGAGTCGAGAGTGACTCGATCGAGCATGAAGTTCCTCGATCGAGCCAAGGTTGACTCGATCGAGGCACCAATTTCCTGCTTCGCGCACTGAACTTCAAACGACCGCCATTTTTTCGTTACTTGTCAGAAACAAGCGATTTTTGCGGCGTTGGAAAGCTAAGAAGATAAGCTTTCATCTCCAATTGGAATTACTTGAAAATATGTTGTAGAACTCGAGATATGGCTCTTCAAAGTAGGCACTTGTAATAAGAAGCTATTTTCTTCGTGTTTTCTTCTTAACTTCTCTTCCTTCATTCTTATGGATTCTCATGCCATGCTTCGTGTATCCCTTCATGCCCACTCCGCGATGCTCATTTCATTCCTTTGCTCCTCAAATGCATCATTCCTGCATCAAACATCAAAAGGCGGAAGTATCGACATTCTAACTTAAAAAGCATGTAAATGCTATAAACTAGCACGAAAATCGTATCAAAAGCAATTAAGGGGAGGCATAAATATGTATATAATTATGACTCATCAAACTCCCCCAAACCATCTTTTTGCTTGTCCTCAAGCAAAGCAACACACAATACAAAAGACAATCATACAAATGGCAAATAAACAACTCAGAGCTAATGTTGATGCACATACAAATTCCAAGCTATCCATATCTTGTAACAAAGTAATGACTAAAGTGTACCAATAAAACAAATTCAAAGGTACGGGAAATAGAAAACGTAGCTCAAGTCTCAAGTCACCATACTAGATACAAATGCCAAATACCTTTCGATCTTGCAAGACAAATTAGTCGGATTCTCGCGGATTCACTCATGCACTCATAAGTATTGTAAGGGTGAGTTATATGTGAAGATAGAAAGAAGTAGAAACACTCACTCGACTTATGAAACATGCATGCAATCTAATGTGATAGGGATTTCCCCAACTAATATGCAATCATCATATGTAGACAAAAGTACATGTATCAAGGACAATAAGTGATGCGTGTTATTTATATGATGTTTTACATCCCATTTTACACGCATTTCAGAGCTCATTCTTGTAGTTTATGCTACATTTCTCCCTATTTCCGTCTACTTCCGTATTTTGTACATTATTGCAGAAATGTGAAGAATTCAACGGGAAATCAGGCCAAATCCGTCCCCGAGTAATCCGCATTGCAAATGACGTAAAGGAATCACTCAAGGAACGAGCTTGGTGCGCAATCCAAGGCCCAAAAGACAAGTCCACGTATTTTAAGAAGTCAATTAGCAGCTCAGCCAGATCGATCGCGACCACCTTGATCGATCGACCAATGCTCGGTTCCGAAGCTACTTTTTCTTTGAAGAAGCGATCGATCGACCAAGATTACAGTCGATCGACGATTTCGATTCATGACGTGAATTGAAAGACCGTGAATCTTGAAGCCCGTGAAGTTTAGGTTTAGGAAATAAGATGATTGCGTTGATTTCTATATAACGTAACATAAAACCATCAGTTTGGATATCTAAGTTTTTTTATCTAAGTTTCTTTCACAATACAAATATTTCTGGTTTAGGTTTATTTAGAGTAACTAGGGTTTGGGATATCGATTTTAGCATTGGAATTCTGCCTTTGTTCTCAATCCTTCTCTTAAATCTCGGTATTCGTTCTGCTCTAATTTTAGTTTATTGTTTTACTTTCATTATTAGTATAGGTTCGATAGTTAGTGCCCCAAAGCCAATTATCGTGTTATCATTATTGTTATTTACTTTAAGCATGAAATCAGTAATCATTATTAGCTTTGTTGTTGTTATTACTTTCATCATGAGTAGCTAATTCTATAGTGCTAGGATGTAGGCGATTTATGGCATAGGCGGCATTAGATTAGGGAAGGTCATTTTTCGCGTGTTGGTCGATCGACTGACCTTATCAGTCGATCGACTGACCTCGTAGGGTTTATATTCGTTTTAATTGAATTTAATCTTGTATTTAACGAATCGAATGCATGCGACCAGTTAGATACCTATTTCTTGACTGACCCATTAGATCGAAAGGTAGGGGAGGTTATTAGACCATCAATTAATTCGACTAAACTGTGCTAAGATCGAAAGATAGGTATAGTTTAGACCGTTAGTCACTTTTCAGGACGAGAATTAGTATTAGTGACATTAGGGACCTATACCGAGATCGAGAGATGCTATTTGTTAAGAGTGGACCGAGAGGACCTCTTTATTTCCCACCTTACCTGTGTTTGATTCAGACCGACTTAGTTGCTGCCGCCGAAGCTATAATGACCCGACCATCCTAGTACCCTTCTTTTATCTGTTTAAATCGTATTTTTAGTTATTATCTTTGTTTGCTATTAGTCTTAGACCAATTCAAATCAACCCCCATAATAGTTACCTTAGACTGAACATAAATCAACTAAAGTTTACAACTGCCTCCTTGTGGTTCGACCCTGTTACCACTAGCCTAGGTTAGTCTTAATAGGAGATTATAAATTTTATCTTTGGTAATCACAGCGACGGGTATCAAATTTTGGCGTCGTTGCCGGGGAGGCAATAGTCCTAATTTTATTTGTTTTTATTTTTAGTCTTTCTTAGTTTAAGGGACATCCGTTCCTTAAACTTTTCTTATATTCTTTTTGTAGTTTCTTCTTATGCGCAGGTCACAGGGTGGAGAATTAGTACCGTTGAACCCTGAGCTTGAGAGATCCCTGCGCGAGTTGAGGCGAACACAAAGAGTATTACCGACGAGGAAGAGCCGAGTACTCATCAAGCTATTACGAAACGATCTGTTCAAGAAGACCCACGATCTTCACCCGTTTCCACTTCTTGGTAAGAGACGTTACTTCTCCGAAAATTCCGGTGATGGCCGAGGAAGCAAGTATAGCTAGTTATTAAGCCGACACCGATAACTTATATAAGGGGTTCGAATTACGGAGATGCCGGGAAGTTCGAACCAAAGCCCGCCTACATTACTATGGTCGAGAGAAATCGGTTTGGGGAGCTGCAAATGAAGATGCGGCTAAACACATGGAGACCTTTATTGACTATCACTGCTCCATTCCCCCACCACAAGCGTGACCCGGGATCAAATCAAGGAGACCATGTTCATCTTCTCCCTACGTGATGCTGCAAGGGAGTGGTATAGAGATTTGGACCGGACCGCTCAGGGGATCACTGATTGGAACACATTGGCATTAGCGTTCTACAAGAAGTACTTCTCTGCTTCAAGGACGATCGCTATTAGAGCTCAAATCACGGGCTTTAAACAAGGGCCAGATGAGAATTTCCACGAGGCATGGGTCCAATTCAAGAAGTTGGTGCGAACCATACCGCACCATGGGTTTGAAAAGTGGAGCTTGTGCAACCATTTCTACAATGGGTTGTACGACGATCAGAGGGCCATTTTGGATGCTGCTGCCAATGGAAGATTCGAGAGGGAACCAGAGGAGAGCTGCTGAATCCTCTTCTGTTGCTGCACTTGAGGCTCTCACCGCGAGATTTGACAAGTATGAGCTAGGAGGAGCCTCTAAAGGTGGGATATACCAAGTCAATCTTTGTGACGACGGTCCCTTCCTTGCGTGAAAGGTGTGGAGTTGAGGGCCATGTCTCGAAAAATTGCCCTAGCCCCTTTGAATCTTGTGTTGCCTTTCAACACTATAGGCAGACAAACACCTACTACGAGCCACCGCATCCAAACTTGAGTTGGAGAAGCCGGAATGTTTTGAATCCAGCTCAACCTCCGCCCAAAGCGACCATATGTCCCGCCTCATCAAAAGCAACGCAGTATCAAAAGCCCCCTTATGTGCCGGCAGAAAGAACAATCACGAACTCGAGTTCTCCGAGCTTAAGAATCTGTTGCTAAAAGAGTCCCAAGCAAGAGAGGCCGGGATGAAGTTACTTGAGAGTCAAATTGCTCAATCAAGCTAGTAAAAGTAACACTCGAGCTCCGGACACTTACCCACTCAACCCGAACAAAAGGAGACCCTAAATGCCATCACTTTGAGGAGCGGGTCCACCCTTGATGGTCCTGCAATGGTTGAGGATGCTGTTGAGAAATATGAGCCGGAAACAAGTCAAGAGAAAGCTTCAACGAACAAATCAAAGAAAAGACGTCTGCCAGGGCATTTCGGTCGATCGATCAAGTACCTAGTCGATCGATTGACTCACGGGTTCTGAGCTTAATCGTACATCTCGATCCGATCGATCGAGGACAAAGTGGTCGATCGACGAGATCGCTAACGATCTTGAAGAATTTCGTCCCTTGATGCCAAATAATCTACGAGACCACTTGTTTCGGGAACCACCGTCCGAACATTTTGAGAGGGCGGAACCCGAGTCTTGATGGGTCGATCCGGCTCCAATTCGATCCAATGACGGTCAATGGTTCTCATTTGAGACGGTCCGAGGAGGGGTCTAGCTTCAACAAAGAAAAGGTGACGGACTTTCACCCTAAGTCCAAGGATACCCGGCAGACACGCGACTTAGAGGAGAGGGCTAAGGTACTCCCCTTACACCCCATATCCGGAGAGACTCGTGCCGACGAAGGAACGGGTATCTTTTAGTAAATTTGAGAAAGTTATTCGTAGCTTAAATGTTCGGTACCCTTCCTTGAGTTAGTTAACCAAGTGCCAAAGATACACTAAATTTATGAAACAACTGTTGTGTCAAAAAGCGGTCACTTGAAACGATTACACTTTGTCGCACTTACTAAGGAGTCTTGTTCTTATCTCTCTCTGCATCACACCCCCATAAGTTAGAGGATCCGGGTAGCTTTTCCGTTCCTTGCAAAATAGGTACCTTATCAATTGAGAAGGCATTGTGTGACTTAGGGGCTAGTATAAGCGTCATGCCCTTGAGTTTAGCTAGAAACTCAAGTTGACCCGGTTTGCTATCACGGACATGACAGTTCGGATGGTGACCGATCTGCGGTCGAGCCCATAGGAGTCCTAGAGGACATCCCCGTCCAGATAGGGAAGTTTTTCTTCCCTGTTGACTTTGTTGTCCTTGACATGCCCGAGGATGCCCATATACCGATCATCTTAGGTAGGCCGTTTACACCGGCTTTGGTGCGATTATTGACGTCGTTTAGGAACCTTGACCTTCAAAGTTGGGAAACATTCTATCATTTTTGCCCAACCTGCTAAAAAGAAGGATGCCATGTGGCTGTTACTTGTAATACGGTCTCGAAAAGAGATCGTACTTTGTGCTTCTGAATCGATCGTCCCTATTACTACTGCTGTGTTAACCCCTCCGCCCCAGATTGGGAGCAAGAAGGAGGAAGAATTTGTTGTCTTAGATAATGCAGGAGCTGGTTTGGGGAAGGAAGTGCTACAAGTTGTGCCAGCTGTAAAGAAGCCTATCATTCAAAGAGGAGGTCTTGGATGCCTAAGCTATGGGACCGATGAGGAAGTGGAAGATGAGCCGACCCAAGGTGAGACGGTCGATTTGGAGTCCGACGATCCCGAGGAAGTCCATGATTGGGGAGGTGACGAAGGCGATCACCGAGCTCTCCGACTGAAGAAGCTAAGAAGGGTGCAACTGATAACATGAGCACCTATGAGGCTACCTCTAGTAGCCAGAAGCCGACGAAGTGGGCCATACCGTGGTCCTTCTTGATCAACTATTAGTTGATCAAGTTCGTTATAAACTTCATTTTATTTGCTTTCGAACAATTTTATTGCTTTTGTGTGCGCGAAACTTCGCTTTTATTCTTTTTGCTTAGGATTTTTAAGTACTTTAGACTTCGTTCTGGGTTTTTGCGCAATTTTGGCGCGTACTATTGTGTATTTGCAGGTATTTAGAGCTTGTTAGCTCAAATCATTGAGCAATTACGAAGAAATAAGACGCTGCAGCAGTGTTTTCAGTCGATCGACTGGCACCATTGGTCGATCGATCGAAATTGCAATTTACAGAGCTACTTTTATTCACGCCCACCTGTCGATCGACTGATCTCAGTGGTCGATCGACCACTGCTGCCGCTATATTCGTTCACGACCTCTCCCCTGCTGTGTTTGGTCGATACGCGGACCTAAGGGAGTCTTCTACTCCACTTTATTTTCCGTCGAATTATCTATTTCTTCTATTGTCTCACTTGTGCACAATTTTTACGCTTCAAAATTGTTTTCTTCGGTTTTATGTGTGGTTTTTAATTGCCTTTTCAGGTCTTTATTGGTAGCACTACTAGCTACTGAAACCTCCTAGCTCACGCTGGTTTGGGGAGGTTTCCTTTGCTGCGCTTAAAGTCTTGTGAGTTCCATATCTTTCCTTTATGTCCTGCTTAGTTGTTTTCTCGCAAATTCCCGTTTCTCTTTTCTTTCATTACATGATTTTGCACAATGGGGACATTGTGCGATTTGGTTTGGGGAAGGGTTTTGCGTCGCATATCATTTGCTTGCATTCACGTTTATATTATGTTTTTGCATTGTTGTTTCTTTATTCATATTTACACAAAATTAAAAAAAAAAAATTTGATAAAATTTCAAAAATTCAAAAAATGCACGTTTATTTTAGCATATAGGTCGAGTCGGAACGGTAGTATTTCAAGGATGATATTGCATTTTGCACCTGTTTCGCCTGAGCCTTGCTAGATCAACATGTTATTAGTAGAATCGTAAATGCATATCTACGAGTTTTCGTTACATTCTCGCTGAACTTGAGACTTGACTTTGAAAATTGGCAAACTACTTATATATTCTGAGGTTTAGAGCTTATAACTGGTGACATTCATGACCAGTTCATTTAGGAATGTGAGTAGTACTCCTTATGAGACATGTTTCCTTAATTTGCATGAATATGAATTTGATCTACTTAATACCTGTATGCATTAGGTTTGTGGTTTGTTGACACATGTGGTAGAGGTTTCCCTTTTCTCATTTTACCCATAAGCTTCACACTGCCAAAAATATCCTTTTTGTCCCATTTACTACATCGTACATTTAGCTGTCCCTTGTCAAGCTAGTAGTCTGTGTTTTCGGGATTGTCACTACGTTTTTGGTAGCATTTGCTCTTATGAGATTTTGTTGGGAGAATGAAAAGGAGGAAAGAAAAAAGTACAAAAAAAAGGGAAAGAAAGAAACAAAAGAAATCGAAAGAAAAAAATGAAAAGAAAAATGATTCGAAAAAAAAAAAAATGAGTTATGTACTGTTCATGCAGTCGATCGACTCGACCTTTTGGTCGATCGACTGAGGTTCGAAAGAAAGAGAAAGAGATCAATTCGCATAATTTAATCCTTATCTTTTGGCGATTTTTGCTCCCATGTTTCATTTATATCCTATGGGGAGTTTGTTGATTTGAATAGTTTGGAGACTGTGAGATTTGTGCTTGATATAGCACCGTTTCGTTTGATTATGAGCAAGAAGTTGGATGTTGCCATTTGGTTCCGTTTTGGTACTAGCTTGATCACCTGTACCTCCACTTTACCATAAAATGTTTTGCCTCTTCTTACCCATACCTCACATATCCCATATATACCTCGGCATGTGTCATTGGTCATCTGTTCGGTTGGAATGCGTATGTACGGTCGTAGAGGTCATTTTCATATTTTATTGCTGGCATGTTTTCATAGGTCGTAGTTAGGTGAGAGTCACTACAAAATTAATTCTTTCTATCTTACATATATTCACCTGTACTTATTGAGTGATTTGAGCGACCCGCGAGAGTCCAATTTGATAAGTCTCTATAGTCAAAGGTGCGGATCTTTAACGACTTTATAACTCGTTTGCATGATTCACATTACCAATTGATTGTTGGTTATGCATTAAATTGGCCTAGGCTTTACTTGTTGCATTTCGCTCTGAGATTGAACTCGTTCCATTAGGTCATTAGATCGAGTCTAGTTCTTGCTTGGGACAAGCAAGGGTTTGGTTTGGGGAAGTTTGATGCGTGTTATTTATATGATGTTTTACATCCCATTTTACACGCATTTAGAGCTCATTCTTGTAGTTTATGCTACATTTCTCCCTATTTCCGTCTACTTCGTATTTTGTACATTATTGCGAAAATGTGAAGAATTCAACGGAAATCGAGGCCAAATCCGTCCCCGAGTAATCCGCATTGCAAATGACGTAAAGGAATCACTTAAGGAACGAGCTTAGTGCGCAATCCAAGGCCCAAAAGACAAGTCCACGTATTTTAAGAAGTCAATTAGCAGGCTCAATCGATCGACGACCACCTTGATCGATCGACCAATGCTCGGTTCGAAGCTCTTTGTTTCTTTGAGGAGCGATCGATCGACCAACATTACCAGTCGATCGACCAGATTTCGATTACAAACGTGAATTGAAAGACCGTGAATCTTGAAGCCCGTGAAGTTTAGGTTTAGGAAATAAGATGATTGCGTTGATTTCTATATAACGTAACATAAAACCATCAGTTTGGATATCTAAGTTTTTTTATCTAAGTTTCTTTCACAATACAGTACTTTCAGTTTCGGTTTATTTCGAGTAACTAGGGTTTGGGATATCGATTTTAGCATTGGAATTCTGCCTTTGTTCTCAATCCTTCTCTTAAATCTCGGTATTCGTTCTGCTCTAATTTTAGTTTATTGTTTTACTTTCATTATTAGTATAGGTTCGATAGTTAGTGCCCCAAAACCAATTATCGTCTTATCATTATTGTTATTTACTTTAAGCATGAAATCAGTAATCATTATTAGCTTTGTTGTTGTTATTACTTTCATCATGAGTAGCTAATTCTATAGTGCTAGGATGTAGGCGATTTATGGCATAGGCGGCATTAGATTAGGGAAGGCTGTTTCGCGTGTTGGTCGATCGACTGACCTTATCAGTCGATCGACTGACCTCGTAGGGTTTATATTCGTTTTAATTGAATTTAATCTTGTGTTTAACGAATCGAATGCATGCGACCAGTTAGATACCTATTTCTTGACTGACCCATTAGATCGAAAGGTAGGGGAGGTTATTAGACCATCAATTAATTCGACTAAACTGTGCTAAGATCGAAAGATAGGTATAGTTTAGACCGTTAGTCACTTTTCAGGACGAGAGTTAGTATTAGTGACATTAGGGACCTATAGCGAGATCGAGAGATGCTATTTGTTAAGAGTGGACCGAGAGGACCTCTTTATTTCCCGCCTTACCTGTGTTTGATTCAGACCGACTTAGTTGCTGCCGCCGAAGCTATAATGACCCGACCATCCTAGTACCCTTCTTTTATCTGTTTAAATCGTATTTTTAGTTATTATCTTTGTTTGCTATTAGTCTTAGACCAATTCAAATCAACCCCCATAATAGTTACCTTAGACTGAACATAAATTAACTAAAGTTTACAACTGCCTCCTTGTGGTTCGACCCTGTTACCACTAGCCTAGGTTAGTCTTAATAGGAGATTATAAATTTTATCTTTGGTACTCACAGCGACGGGTATCAATAAGGGTGGCAAATGGGTTAAAGGAATAGAAGTGGTTTGTGCCAAAGCACGTTATAGATATGTGGAGCTAAGACGGTAGTCGCAGCGCTAACCCAAACCAAATCTAAATCTTAAAATAACAAATGAACCCAACTTAGAGAAATGATCTCAACTTTACAACATATGAGAGCTAACAAACTACTCTCCAATTATACATTAGACTCTAACAACCATCTTTTTGATCCTTGACAAAACCAAATGAAGCAAACTCTTTTCTTTTCTTTCCTCTTTTTCTATTTTTTCTTTCTTCTTTTCTTTTTTTCTTTTTCTTTTTTTTTTCTTTTTCTTTCGCTTCATATTTTTCTTTTTCCAACACAAGGATACAACACAATCGCTAAAAGTATTTTGCTATACCCACATGACAACAATAAGTCCCAACCCAACCATAATAGCAAAATAAACATGATAAACAAGCAACTGCGACTGTCCCGAAAAGGTAGGCAAATTCTTGGATTGTAGCTCATAGGATGTAATTAATATTGGCTACAAGGGTTCAAACGGGCTAACAAAAGGTAATGTAAGGCTTATTTGAACGATAAGAATCGCCTATCCACATGTACTTAGTCAAATGAAAGCAATAGAAGTATCAAGAAATCAATGTCACACTTATGCAGTTTGATATTACACATTCCACAAGGAGAAACCACACTCAAGCCTAATTGACAATGAGACCAGTTTATTGATGTTCCTGGCCTAGGAAGCTCTAAAGACCTTAGAAATTTAAGTAGTTTACCAACGTAATTGTGTCAAATCTAATCAATATAAGGCATGTCAATATGGTTAAGACTTGAATTATGAGCTTTGTTTTCATGGCTAACGAGTCAAAACAATGTACATGGACAACTATTTGGGATTCAAATGTAAAAACAATGCAATTTAACATCATAGTTATTAAATTCACCAAGACTCGACCTAAAATAAATAAATAAAACATGTTTTTGTATTTTGAAATTTTTTAATTTTTATGTATTTTTGATATAAAAGCACACAACAGAAATAAATCACACAACATAAATAAACTCCTCCCCAAACCTAAATGTCACAAAGTCCCCATTGTGACGCCTACAACATAGCAATCACACACAAATCCAAAGAACCTAAAGGACACAACTAACAAAAGGAGTGGAAAAGAAATAGATAATACAATTAAAGAAGGTACAAGGGAAGAGAATACCGGGTAAGAGCTTAGAATTTCCCCAAACCAAATTGCAAAAATAAGGGAAAATAATCAACCGCGCAATTCCTATCATCGTCTGGCTATGAAATAAACCCAAAAGCGTGGTTACTCGATCGAGCCTCGTCTTACTCGATCAAGGAACCATCTGGATGAGCAACTTCCTGCATTTAAAATAAATCCATTTACGAATCATAATCAATACAAGTTAAAGCTCAAATAATAAAAATCAAAAAGTAGTGCATGTGCTACACACAAGCATAAGTAGCACCAATAAAAAGTCCAAACAAAGAATAAAAACAATGAAAAATGTCTTGGCTCATCAAACTCAAAGTCTAATATAAAATATGAACAATGTTCATCATTCTTCATGTCATCTTCACTTGGTGAGAGATAAGGCACTTCTTCCATCATAAAAGCTTCATCAAAGGCTTTGATTGGCTTCTCTTTGAATATTTCTGCCTCTAAAGCATCCAACTCATCTTCAATGTCAACATTCTCATCACAGCTGTAAACCACCTCAGGAGGAGGTTCATCTCCATATATGAATCTCTCTATTTCATCCACTTCCTTGCTCCATAAATATGACGCATCAGCAGGGGCGTCAGGTGGATTCCTGTCAAAACAGAAAGCAAGGCAATCATCAAAAGTAGGATCAAGGACATTAATCATATGACAAGAAGCTTTTAAATTAGGAGGACGTGATTCTTTGTCAAGACCAAAAGTGATAGTATCCTCTCCAATGTTGAACGTAAGACTCCCATGTCTAACATCTATAATCGCCCACGCAGATGCAAGAATGGCCGTCCTAGAATAATAGGAACACGAGAATCTTGACTATATCTATCACTACAAAGTCGATTGAATGAAAAATTTTCCTATCTTAACTGGCACATCCTCTAAAATACCCATAGGGTGCTTAATAGACCTGTCAGCCAGTTGAATAGTCATGTTAGTACATTTAAGCTTAGTCATGTTTAATTGCTTGAAAATTTTATACGGCATGACACTAACGCTCGCTCCTAAATCACATAAAGCATTGTCAATAGATAAAGGGCCTATAGTACAAGGAATAGAAAAACTCCCTGGATCCTTAAGCTTAGGTTGAGAATTGGCTTGCAACGCGGCGTAGCATTCATGAGTGAACGCGACAGTCTCCACTTCATCAAAAGACCGCTTCTTTGATAAAATTTCCTTTAAGAACTTAGCATAAGCCGACACTTGAGTTACCAATTCAGTAAATGGCACAGTCACTTGAAGATTTTTCACTACCTCCATAAACCTTCCAAACTGCTTGTCCAGCTTAGGCTTTTGCTGACGATGCGGAAAAGGTAGTGCTATGGTAATGGGCTCGGCTTGCTTGGCTTTATTATCAACTTTCGAAACACCGTCAGCTGCCAGGAAGGATCCTCGATCGAGCCTTGGTAGGACTCGATCGAGCACGGAAGTTCCTCGATCGAGCCTGGGGGGACTCGATCGAGGAACCTTAGCAGGTTCGTCTTTTTCGTCTTTTTCTTTTTTATCTTCAGCTCGTGTTTCAACTTCGTCAGCTTCTTTTTCGTCATCACTAAGCTCTAAATTGCCCAATCTCTTAGTATGCATATAAGGAACCTCATCTTCATTAGTGGGTATATCCGGACTCTTATAAGTAGTACCGCTCCTCAAAGAAATCGCATTTACATGCTCATGAGCTTGTTTACCTTGAGGAGGAAGGACAGACTGTTTTGAAGGATTTTGAGCCGCCATTTGAGCAATTGAGTATCCAACATCTTGTTATGAGCCATAAGTTCGGAGATTTGAGCCGTTTGCTTTTGTTGCATCATCAAAGTTTGTTACAATAGAGCTTTTAACTCCGACACTTCATTACTTGGAGCTTGAGGAGGAGGTTGAAATTGTTGAAAACCTCCTTGATTTGGCCTTTGATAACCTCCTTGTGGTTGATTACCACGGTTTGGAGGGATAACATACGTACCTTGTTGAGGAACTTGAAAGAAGTTAGAATATGGTGTACCTTGCTTGAAAGATTGGAAAGCATGAACTTGCTCAATAGTACTCATACATTTGGCCGCAGTGTGGCCATCTATCCCACATCTCTCGCAGGACACTTCTTGTTGAACCATATGAACCATCTCTTGCTTACCCAAAGACTGAGTAGTCTTCAATTCAACTATTTGAGCCAGTATGGCTTCCAACTGTGCCGCAACCGCACTATCAGAGCCACTTCCTCTCTTACTTCCTCTGGGGTTACCATACTCAGCTGTGTGAGTAGCTATCTGATCAATCAACTTTCAAGCATTACCATCATTGGTGTTATCTTGGAATCTCCCATTGGCAGCAGAATCAAGTAAAGCTCTATGATCATCATACAACCCGTTGTAAAACTGGTTGCAAAGGAACCAAATCTCAAAACCATGGTGAGGGACGGACCGCACTAGTCTTTTGAACCGTATCCATGCTTCATTAAAATCCTCAGTAGGACCTTGCTTAAAACTTGTAATCTGACTTCTCAATGCATTAGTTTTCTGTGGTGGAAAATACCTCTTGTAGAATGCAAGAGCTAGAGAAGTCCAGTTGGTAATTGCGTCGGTCTCCATGTCTAAGTCCCTTAACCACTCAGATGCATCATCTCTCAAAGAGAAAGGGAAGAGAGTTTGCTTGACCTGATCTTGAGACACCCCAGTTGTCAAAGGAATAAAACAACAATAAGTAACAAATTTCTCCATATGCTTTGCGGGGTCCTCTCCTGATTTTCCTCCAAATAAATTCCTCTCTATCAAGCTTATGTAAGAAGGCTTGATCTCAAAAGTTCCCTTATCAGCGGTAGGGAGCTTGAAGCCTTTAGGAATAGAATCAACCGTGGGTTCGGAGTGACTTGCTAATGTAGGCATCTTTGGTGTTGTAGAAGTCACAGCTACAGAAATAAGTGTGTCCTCTTCTAAGGACGAGTCTTCTGCGAAAGTATACCGCCCGTAGTAAAGTGTACTCAAGTCTTCCACTTGACTTACTTCTCTTTGAAATTTTTAAATGCATAGCGAAAAGTCTTTTCGCTCGGGATCAAACGGTAGGATCTCTAACCCTGTTAGACCTGGCATACACGAAAACAACAAGAAAAGATAAAATCTGTCTCAAGGAACCAAGTTCCACAAACAAAAGATAAAAATAAACGAAACAAACAGAACAATTGTTGCCTCCCCAAAAACGAATTCAGCGCCAAATTTGATAAGGTTATTTTCAGTCGTTTGCCTTAATCAAAATAAATCCTATACTACTACTAAAAAAATAGCTAGTGGTAAGTTAGGGTCGAATCCACAGGGAGGCGGTGATTATCTAGTTTGTTGATATTTAAATCAGTCTTAAAGGTAACAATTTTATGGGGTTTGATTGAGTTTGATTTCTAAACAACTAATAGCAATTTAAATAAAGATGATAAACAATAATATTAAAGAGTCTAGGGATTTGGGTTCACTAGGTAGTCATCAAAGGGTAGGATTTAATTTATTGATTGAGCAATTTATATTGTCGAAAGTCATATGATCGGTCGATTCTAATATGTCTTTTTAGATCTAACTTAACATGCGATCGGTATCATTAAGTTGGTCTAATTCAATTATCGTGGCCTATACTAGTCTTAACCCGGTCGGTGATAATTCTAGTTTATGCAAAACTAATTCATCAATTCTGATCAGTAATCAACTAATTAGAAGTAATACGATAGTTGAACAACAATAGAAAGCAATTTAACAATCAATTCATAAGTAACCCCTTTTCTAACAACCTAGATTCCCTTTCACCCTAGATAAGACATTTTGCTACGCATAATAGAAATAAGAACAACAATAACAATAATAAGAAACATGATTGCAAGCATAAAAGATGAACAATGAAATAAATGATTAATAATAAAGGAAAGATTAAGAACAATACCGTAAATAGCTAGATCCGGAAGTAAGAACAATAAATAAACTAAACTAAGTATTTGAGAGAGTTTTCTAAGGTATCTATATTAAACCTATGTAAAATAAAGCATAAATAACCTAGGGTACGAGTTTTGGTATTTATATCAATACATAACTGACTTAAGGAAAGTTGCGGGAATTATAAAACTGGAAGGTTCCTCGATCGAGCCAAGGTGGACTCGATCGAGGAACCACTTCCTCGATCGAGCCAGTCCTGGCTCGATCGAGGCACCAAAGTTCAAGAACACCCAACTCTCGACATTGCAAAGTTTATTGATTAGGTTGGTTCCTTGATCGAGTCGAGAGTGACTCGATCGAGCATGAAGTTCCTCGATCGAGCCAAGGTTGACTCGATCGAGGCACCAATTTCCTGCTTCGCGCACTGAACTTCAAATGACCGCCATGTTTTCGTTACTTGTCAGAAACAAGCGATTTTTGCGGCGTTGGAAAGCTAAGAAGATACGCTTTCACCTCCAATTGGAATTACTTGAAAATATTTTGTAGAACTCGAGATATGGCTCTTCAAAGTAGGCACTTGTAATAAGAAGCTCTTTTCTTCGTGTTTTCTTCTTAACTTCTCTTCCTTCATTCTTATGGATTCTCGTGCCATGCTTCGTGTATCCCTTAATGCCCACTCCGCGATGCTCATTTCATTCCTTTGCTCCTAAAATGCATCATTCCTTCATCAAACATCAAAAGGCGGAAGTATCGACATTCTAACTTAAAAGGCATGTAAATGCTATAAACTAGCACGAAAATCGTATCAAAAGCAATTAAGGGGAGGCATAAATATGTATATAATTATGACTCATCAGTGAAGGGAAGAGGGAGAAGGGTAGAACATCTACAAATCCAAGCTTGAATCCCATTAGGAGGTATTTTGTGAACCCCCGCAGTTATACAATAAAGTAAACACAATTGTTGCAGCGGAAAATGCGAGATTTTAAAAACTTTGATATTAAAAACCACGGAGTCACTATATAAACCAAATAGTTGAGGTTAATAAAGCTTTTATACTTAACACAACTTAGCTAGATGAGCGGGATCTTAATCTCTAAATAAAACACAATTATAAAAATAAGTACGATCCTAAATTACAACGAGGAGGGCCATTCGTTGTAAGCACAATGCTCGCTGGCTCACACGTCTTCACCCCCAAGAAGCAACATTATCACCTGTCATTCATGTAAACATGAATACCACAGTCAATGGGGAGTAACTCAAGGTTCTCCCAGCCATATTATATCAAAAGAAACATGACAAAGAACACAAATAAGACAAGGCATATTAAATGCAAGATGTAATTAAGTTGAATAATAAAGCAATAGAGGACATGGTTCATACATAAGAACAAGGTAGGTGCAAAAGTATAGTGACTTAATAAAAGAAGACAATGATTAACAAGATACAAGATTAGTATGCAACCATGCGAAATGGATAAACATGAGGCCAACAACACATTGCATATAAATGAAAACCATAGCCATTCCTTTGAAAAGATTCTGTCAAACATTGTACAGAACATGGTTATTAATGTCACATGCGTACTTATGGTTTACATCTCACCATAAGAACGGATGGGAGCAACAATCCTTACGATCATATCGAATCTAAATGGCTTGCAACTCACCTCTAGTGTCCGATAGGACCAAGACTCTTACATTCAACCACACAAGACATAAACTCTCACATTGAAAGACATATTTCAATAACCCTAACTAAGCAAGACTTTACTACTCTTTGACTTATTTCCTCCTGGTAGGACGACGATAATATTTACGGTCCTAGTCTAAACATGGCCAGACTCTCGGAATGAACATTACCCGATTCGACATGCGATAAAACATTTCGCATCCAGGACTCGATTGACAGAACGGAAGTTGAGTACCTAACTCTCGGCAGAACGGCCAACGAGAGCGACGGAATAGCATGGGACAACCAACTCTCGGCAAAACGACCAACGAGAGAGGCGCAATAGAGTAAGATGACCAACTCTCGGCAGAACGGTCAACGAGAGAGGCGTAAACAAGTTAAACAAGAAAGTATAGCATAATGACATTTTCACGAGAATACGACTCAACTCAAGTAATTATTCAAAATCGACAATTCACTTGAGATGCGATGAATAAATGAAAATGAGTAAGTTATAACTCATATATGAAATATACTACATCATTTCATACTTTAATAACATGAATAAATATTATATTTCATATTTATATGTCACTTGAGTAATGTATAAACAAACGATAACAAATGAATTATGTTATATAAAGAAAGAGGCAAAACATAAACAAACCAAACCCAAACCATTCATAAGCATAGAACCAAGATTAAGAAGCATGTGAAGTAAATCATGCAAAACAACATATAGAAACATTTAACTTAACCAAGTAGATAATCACTTGATAAGGAAACAAACTTAAAATGAATGTTGTCCACAATGAGCTGAAGCTCAAACTTTATAGCATTTAAAAAGACACTTCTCAAAAATTCTGTCAAATATGAGCTTCGGCTCATTTGCGCTAGAATTTAAATATCACCCTCATAAGGGAGAAATTCAACAACCACATCACCATCTTTACCAAAGTTGCTCCAACATCATTGTTAGACACAAAATCAACCTCCAAGTTTCAATTATACAATCAAAAAAATAATCAACAACATACAACTTTTATAAATTATCCCACTTTCGTAAATAAGACTTAATAAGGTAAACCCAACATAAAGATTTCATCCTTTTTCATTCAAAAGCTTAGATCTCAACATATCCACATACTAAATCACCATTTAAGACATATTTCACAACAACAATACTACCAACTTCATCATTTACAATATTAATCCAACAAATAATCTCATGACATAATTAAACATGTCAACTAAGCATGATTAAGATGGGTTTTTCTCTAATTAACCTGTGTAAACAACCCATTTCATCTAATTGGAAATACATGTAACAACAAGTTAGAAATTCCTTATATAAGCATAAGATGAATTCGCTCGTCAATTTATCAAACAAGAAACATGTAAAAACATGTAAAGTTTCTAACTTTAACAAACAAAAGACTAAGGTAACAATTAAGGCACAAAATTTCTACATAATATCGAGTAACCTATCACCATTACCTTTTAGCACTCCAGATCGTCAAATAGCCAAGTTCGAGTCTTCCAAGCTTGTTTCCCAACAACAACTCCAAGGAAAGGAGTGAAATAATCTAACCCTAGAAAGACGAATTTGTAGAGAAACATGGAAAGGTTTCACCTTTCTTACCTAGAAAAACGGAGGGCGAGATAAGGAGAAGAATGGTGCAAAAATGGTTCCAATTTGTGAAGAATGCGGGAGTTATGGTGAATCTAGGCTTTTGTTAGACAAGAATTTTAAATGGTGTTTGTTGAGAGGAAAATTTCAAAAATTATGTGAAGGAGATGAAGATATGAGGGTTTATCTCATGGGTTTTATGAAGAGAAAAGGGAAGGGAAAGAGGCCCATAAGTTATAAGAAGCCCAACAACTCAAATTGAGTCGGGTCTCACTAAAGACACGACTCAAGACTAACTACGCATCTTAAAAGGCTAAGACGGTTATTATTATTATTATTATTATTATTATTATTATTATTATTATTATTATTATTATTATTATTAAGACACGACTCAAGACTAACTACGCATCTTAAAAGGCTAAGACGGTCATCATCATCATCATCATCATCATCATCATCATCATCATCATCATCATCATCATCATCATCATCATCATCATCATCATCATCATCATCATCATTCTACATATAAAGCAACATTTTCATAAAAATGGGTTTAAAATATAAATAGAATAATAAAATAGCTAATTAAATTATAATTTCCAAAATGGGAATTTCGCGGGTGTTAGATGTTTAGAAGGGTTTTAGAGAGAAGGGAGAGGGTTTGGGGTGGAAGAGAGAGAAGGGGAAATGAATTAGGTTTAGCGGAAAAGATCCCGACATAAGTTTTATCGCCCGCTGAGAAGCTGCACTCGGTCGAGTGCTAAGTCCACTCGGCCGAGTGCCGCCCACTCGGTTGAGTACTGCTTGTACTTGGCCGAGTTGCACCTTGAAAGAAATGAGGTAGACCGAGATTTTGGGTAAAAAAACAGTCGCTTTAGTCAAGGCAAAATGAAGAGCGATTGCAAAAAGTCTAAGAGAAAATGGACCGTAACCCGGTCCAATCCGTCTCACTACAAGAATTCCTGTTTCGGGCGACTGAAAATGGCGACTGACTGAAATAGTCGCCAAATTGGCGACTGATAAAAAACTCGAGCGACTAGTATCTGTCTCTAATTTGGCGACTACCAATTTCCTCCCATTTATTGGAGCTGGCGACTGATTTGCAAAACGGGCGACTGAAATCAGTCGCCAAATTGGTGACTACCCTTTGTCGGTCACCAATTCAGTCGCCCAGTCACTTATTATAGACAACGACACGGGACTCTTTCTCCCCTCTCTCTTACTTTACTAAAACATAAACACACAAAAACCGACCCGACCACCGCAACACCTAATCCGACCACCTAAGCCGACCACTACTCCGACCACCATCACACCGACCAACTCGACGCCGGGAAGAAGAGTTGGTGCCTTATGTCGGTTCATCCTAAGCTATTTGAAGGTATATTTTCTTTCTTTGTTTTAAATTCCAGTTACTTTGTTTAATTTTAGATTATTTTGTTATTGTAATTAGTATTAGGATGATTTGATATGTTTATATAAACATTTGTGTTGATTATTAGGTTTTTAAATGTAATTTAATTAGGTTTTGGTGAAATTGGTATTAAGGGTTGTGTAAATTGGGGGTTTTGATAGTGATGATTGTAGTTATAGTAGTGTTGTTGATTTTGATTAATATTAGTTTTGTTAGTGTTGTTGGTTTTGTTTATTGGTTATATTGTTTAGTGAATTAGTATAATGTTAGTAAGGTGGAAGTTATTATATGTTAGTAATGTTGAATATAGTAAGTTAGTATAAAGTTTGATTTTTTAAAGGTAGTAAATTATTTTAATTAGTTTGATGTGGAGTATTCTTAAAGATAGTAATAAATTATTATAGTTAGTATAATTTTAGTTAATTAGTATAATTTTAGTATAATTAGTATAAATTAGTATAATTTTAGTTGATTAGTATAATTTTAGTATCATTTTAGTTAGTTAGTATAATTATAGTTAATTAGTTTGTATGGATTATTGTTAAATATGCTTCTATGTTTTATTGTTAAAATTATGGTTTATATATTATTTAGATTAAAATAAAGAGATTGGAACGTGGATGGATGTACGAAGAAATAGTAGATAAGAAGAGACGTCCTACCGCTAGATTTATAAAGAGGGTTCGTGGATTTATTGAATTTGCTAAACAAAATGATGAATATGATTTGGTAGAAAATAAACTTAGATGTCCTTGTACTAAATGCAGAAACGTGAAATATCTACATGACATAGAGGTAGAAGAACATCTTTATACAAATGGGTTTTGTCCAAACTATTACAATTGGATTTCTCATGGAGAAGCATATTCTCCCGAACAACCTCAAATCCAACAAAATGAGAACCCATATAGAGATATGGTTGTTGATGCCTTGGAGTCTAATATTTTCAATAATGACGATCATCTTGCAATGAATGAAGAAGAACCACCAAATCCACAAGCAAAGGTCTTTTTTGACATGTTAAAAGCTTCTGAACAACCATTATATGAAGGGAGCAAAATGTCATTGTTACAAGCCGCCTCTAGGATAGTAACCGTGAAATGTGAGTTTAATATGCCATTTAATGCCATTTAATGCCGTTGATGCCATTGCTTCTTTGCTTGAGGATGCTCTCCCCGAAAATAATGTCATGAGCCGAAGTTTCTACAATACCAAAAAAGTAGTTAAAGGTCTTCAACTTCCGCATCAAAAGATTGATGCATGTCCCGAAGGATGTATGCTCTTTTGGAAAGATGATGCTTTCCTTGACAAGTGCAAGAAATGTCAAAGAGATAGATATGAGACAAGTGAGGGAGATATTGTTTTGAGGGAAAAAAAGGCAACAAGGGTTGTAAGAGAGGTGGAAAGAGTAGGAAACCAATATCAATAAACCCGCAATTAATTTAATTTTCACTCGCTCCAAGATTTCAAAGAATGTATGCAACAAAAAATATTGCCGAACAAATGAGATGACACAAGGAAAATCCTCGTACTCCGGGAAAGATGTGTCATACGAGTGATGGGGAGGAATTGAAGCGTTTTGATATGATGTATCCTGATTTTGCCGATGAACCCCGCAATGTGCAACTTGTCTTGTGTACAGATGGGTTTTCTCCATTCGATCAGTTTGGTAAACCTTATTCATGTTGGCCTGTAATGGTCACTCCATACAACTTACCACCTTGGTTGTGCTTGAAAAAGCAATTTATCTTCTTGTCACTTATTGTTCCCGGTCCAAAGAATCCAAAAAGTAATTTAGATGTTTATTTACAACTGTTGGTGGAAGAGTTGAAACATTTGTGGGAAGTTGGGGTGGAAACATATGATGTGTCTAAAAAGCAAAATTTTCAATTAAGAGCTTCACTTTTATAGACAATAAATGATTTTCCCGCTTATGGAATGTTATCGGGTTGTTCTACTGCTGGGCAAAAGGCATGTCCTTGTTGCATGGAAGAGAGTAAAGCATTTTATCTCCCTAATTACAAGAAAATAAGTTGGTTTGATTGTCATAGACACTTCTTATCGGAAAGACATGGGCATAGGAGGAACAAGAAAGCTTTCTTAAAAGGTAAAGAGGTGCGTGACGATGCTCCGGATCGACTTCCGGGGGATGAGGTATGGGAGTTGATATGTGATTTTCCAACTACTGTTGATGGTACAAAAGAAGAGTTTAAAGAGTTGAAAAAAAAATGGTTGGTTTAAAAGAAGCATTTTTTGGGACCTTCCGTATTGGAAAACAATGTTAATTAGGCACAACTTGGATGTAATGCACATAGAGAAAAAAAAGTTTGCGCTACTGATTCATACGATTATGGATGTAGAAGGAAAGTCATGTGATACTATTGCTTCAAGAAAAGATATAAATAAATTTTGTGACCGTCCCAAATTGCACATTCGCAAAGACGGGTCAAAGCCAAAATCCATTTTTACTCTTGACAAAGCTCAAAGGAAGGTATTGTGTGAGTGGTTACGAAAGTTGAAGTTTCCAGATAGATATGCATCGAATTTTAAATGATGTGTTGATATGAAGAAGCTAAAGTTGCAATGCTTGAAGAGCCATGATTGTCATGTCTTCATGGAACGATTATTACCCGTTGCTTTGAAACATCTTCTCCCGACTACCGTGTGGAATGCAATTGTTGAGATTAGTCAATTTTTTCGAGATTTATGTTCCTCCTCAATATGCGTTGATGACATGATACGTCTCGAAGAGCAAATACCAGAAATATTGTGTAAACTTGAGATGATCTTACCTCCTACATTTTTTAGTTCCATGGAGCATCTATCGGTTCACTTGCCTTACGAAGCCAAAGTTGGAGGACCCGTCCAATATAGGTGGATGTATCCATTTGAAAGGTAATAAAAGTTAACTAGTATTATTGAAATTATAACTATTATTCATTTATACACTTTAATTTTTTAACTTTATCAACTTTTAATTAAGCTCTACAATTATATTATAGGTTTCTTAAACACACGAAGAAAAAAATTGGTAACAAAGCTCGGGTAGAAGGTTCTATATGCAATGCATATTTAACAGAAGAGATTGCAAATTTTTGCTCTCTTTATTTTGAAAAACATATAGAAACCAAGGCAAAATACTTGAACATTAACAAAGAGGATGAAATTGATGCAAGTTTACCCGAGTTTTTTCAAACTCATGATGATGAAGGTTGCTCAACAATTGGGGGAACAAGATATTTGGATGACAAAGAATATAATCGTGCTCACCTTTACGTTTTATCTAATTGTGAAATCTTAGAGCCATATGAAATGCAGTTTGTGACTGCTTTTATGAAAGAGCATCCTAATGTGAGTAAGGATGATGTTTGGAATAAACACGAGGAGCAATTTCCATCGTGGTTTAAGAAGCATGTTATTGAGTTGAATATCGAAGATGATTTGATAAGGAGTTTGGCCTCTGGTCCTTCGAATGGTTAGAACCTGGAATCGATACTTAGTTAATGGATTCAATTTTCATACATTCAACTATGGTAAAAATAAGGCTAGATGCAATTATGGTGTCACTATTTCTTCTCTTGATGACAATGACTATTATGGTATAGTAGAGGAAATATTTGATATGTGCTATAATGGGCGTGACCGTGCTTATAAGACTGTCTTATTCAAGATTGAATGGAAGGATAATTCTATGGCTGGAACAAGAGTACATGAACGTTACAAACTCGTAGAAGTGAATCATACTCGAACATATTCTAAGTATGACCCATTTATACTCGCACATCAAGCTCATCAAGTGTATTTCTCTTCTTATCCATGCACGAGGAATGATAATAGAAATCAAAAGCAATGGTGGGCAGTCTTTAAGACAAAGGCAAGATCAAAAATAGATACCTCTTTTTTCCAAGAAGAAGTAGTATCAACTAGCACAATTTTGTCTCCAATTGAAGAAATCAGTTACGAGAATGAAAATGAAGAGGGTGAAGAGTTGGAAGATGAGGAAGAGGAGGAAGAGAATGGAGAAGATGTAGAGTTGGAGGAGTGGGAGGAGGAAGTACATAATGATAATGATAATGATGATGATGATGATGATGATGATGATGATGATGATGATGATGATGATGATGATGATGATGTTGATGATGATGATAAGGAGGAGGATGAAAATGAGGATGAGGATGAAACTGATGAAGAGGATGATGAGGATTAGTGTTAATTTTATTGGTAAATTTTTTTAATTTTATTTTATATTTTATTGCAATTATGTTTTTATTTTACTAAAAACATTGTTTAATAATTTTTTTTTTTGCAATTGTAGATGGCAGGAGGTCGCGCAGGACGAGTTAGACAGCGAGGTGAGGGTAGTCAGCGTCGTAGTACGTCTTCTTTAGACGAAGAGGAGACGGAGATTGAGCAACCGTCGGTCTAGGAATCGACCAATGATGATTACTCATCAGATCAGGGACCCGAGATTCAGTGGACTACGGATGGGAAGATGATACTTGATCCGGCGGGTCTTTGGTAAGATATATATTACTCATATGTTCATTTCATGTACTCCATTAAAGTTACAATATTCAATCTTTGTTTAATATAAACGCGTACTTGTATTTAACATATTGTATTTCAGGTTTAACTGTAAAACGGTTGTTAGTGGTTGTTCGGCTAGTACGAAACAGAAGATGACGGGGCCTGTTCCTACTTGTTGGACTGACGCTACGCCCCAACAAAAAGAAGAATGGTTCAACATCTTTCGGGTATGTTTTTGTATATATTTAATTTGTTAATTTATATCTAAGTTTCAATTATTAATTTATACTAATAAAAACTTTTTATAGAAATCCTTTGATTGGCCGTCGGGATTGGAACATGTTGTCCGTGATAGGTACAATGCTATTTGTACTAAAAGATATAGAGACCTCATCTATAAGACCGTGACGAGGAAAAAGGAGCCCGGTCATTTGAAAGGTGTGTATTATTTTATTAGTTTGATTACTTGTATTTAGTTATAATAAATTTACGTGACCATTTTATTTTTTCTAACACTATTTTGAATTTTAGGTGACGCATATGAAGGTCTAATGAAGAAACGTGCAACCCCGGAATTTAAGATTAAGTCGGAGCGAGGTTCACTCAACAAAAGAGGAGGAAAGAAAGAAGGCATTGTTGAGGCTACTCACTACGGGGGATCTCGTTCTTTCTTGGATCGTGTTTTGAGAGTAAGTATACATAACAACACCTTAGATTATTATTAAAAAAAAATTAACCGTGAAAACCACGAATTTATGCCTTGTTTGTTTTTAGAAGGGGAAGAAAAAAGGTAAGGTAGAGATGACGGCTCCCGAGCTCTTTGCAGACACGCATAGCAAGGTTGATGATAAGGGTAATAGGCATTGGACTAAGGCAAAAGACAAGGAATTACATGTAAGTTTCATTTAATTAGTCAATTTCCCTTAATAAGATTATTTATTATAGGTAAAATTTTCATGTAAAAATAACCTTTAATGATATTTGGTTTGACTTGTAGGATGCTTATTTGCGGTTAAAAGAAAACACCCCCAATAGGCCCGATAATGATATTTGGTTTGACTTGGTTGAGGGGTAAAATAAGTGCTCGGTGTATTGAACCGGAGAAGCTCATGGAGTTTTCTACAAGGCGCCAAAAGCAAGGACTTCTTCAAAGTCCAAACAAACTTATGAGCCGGGAATTGTAAATGTCTTACAAGCACAACTTGATTAAGAAAGGCGCCAAAACGCCGAAAGGGATCAACAAATGCGGGAAATGAATGCAAAGTTCGACAAGATGGAACCCTTCTTCAGTTCGTGCAACTCCGGTCTCCGTCCCCATTGACAAGATCCTAATGATCCATCTGGAGGAGGCGGTTTTGGCGCGGGTGCTTCTTTTACTTGTACTTGAATTATGTGCCCCTTTCCCAAAACCTAAGAACATGGTAGTGTTAGTTAGGCTTGTGACGGATTTGGTTTGATGAGGATTTGTTGGTAAACTTGTTAACTTGGTTTATTCTCATTTTATATATGAGATTTGGTTATTGGTGTTCCATTTGTGTTGTGTTGTGAGTTTGGTTTGCTCAAGTTGGTGTTGTAGTAATAGAAATGCAGGTACGAGCAATGAAATGGATTGGGTAGTAGGAAAAACCGAATTTTCATGCAAAATTACAGTATAAATGGCGACTGAAATGTATTTTTGGCGACTACTTTCAGTCGCCAAAACAGAGTACCCAAGCCAAAAGTTCATGACCTGCCAGTGCCAAACGCGACTACATGGCGACTAAAAGTAGTCGCCAATTTGGCAACTGATACCAAAGTAGTCGCCAATTTGGCGACTACTGTCAGTCGCCAATTTGCGTATTTGGCGACTATTTAGTCAGTCGCCAACTTTAGCAACTGACTTCAGTCGCCCGATTTCCATTTGGCGACTAAGTGTTGCTACTGTGCTCTGGCGACCAATTTCAGTCGCCAATACCGTTTTAGCGACTGATTTCAGACGCTAATTCTAGTCGCCCGAAACAGGATTTCTTGTAGTGTCTTGTGGAATTAAATCTGGCCGAAAATACTTGTCTCTTGACAGCCATTTTTGTAAGATAAAAGGGTGAGTAAATTGTAAGATTCCAAAGGACAATGACATCACATGGTCCCTTTATTGTCTCCAAAAGAAGCCAAGACAAATTAAGGAGAAATGAAGAACAAGGACAACAACTCAAGGCCACAAAAGAGCTGCTGACCAGCCATGTATATTGATGTATCACTTTTTTATATATTTTTATAGCTCCTTTCATACCATTTTATATATCGTTTTCGTGTCTTCATATCGTTTATATGACTTATTTCAGTGAATTGTCGATACTGCCGCTACTTTATGTTTAATGCAGAAATGACGCATTACGAGGATAATCAAGCTAAGATGAGCATAGCGGAGATGGCATAGTGGAATACACGGAGCATGGCACGAAGAACGAGGTAGCCTGAAGGCTAGAAGTGAAGAAACGAAGGAATCTTTCTGTGTAGCTGGTTCCTCGATCGAGTCCCCTGAGGCTCGATCGAGTAATCGTCCTCGATCGAGGAACCTCTCTGGCAGATTTATTTCCGGATTTTCCTAAAACATTTATTTTGTATTATAAATTCTAAACTCGTACGGGATTATTAGGTTATGCTTTATTTTACTTAGAACGGCTGAATACTCTCCCTAGCTTTAATCTTTCCTTGCTACGGTACTAATCTTTCTTCAACAATTAATCATTCAAGTTTATGTTATTCAATTATTGTTCTTATTTCATGTTTTCAATCATGTCTTCAATTATTATTATTGTTGTTATTGCTTTAGTCATGAGTAGCTAAATTCCTCATCTAGGATGAAGGGGATCTAGGTTAATTAGAAAAAGGAAATTGATTAATTGCTAGAGAAATCATATAAGTTGTCGTTTGATTATTGTTCTTATTCTGGTTAATTAACTTAGGCCTGAATTGTTAATTAGTGTAGCAAATTAATCCTTTCACCGACCGGGTTAGAATTAATATAGGTTGCGATAATCAAATAGATTGTATCTAATTATAGCGATCGCATGTTAGAATCGATCTAAAGGGCATAAATAGAATCGACCGATCTTGTGACCTTAGACAATTTGATAGATTTAGCAATTGATTAAGAGACCCCATATATTTGACCTAGTGAACCGAAAATCCTAGACTTTTAATATCATTATTTTAAATCCTTTTAATTACTCGCAATTAGTTGGTTAGATAATAAACAAAACAAACCCCCAAGAAAACGGTTACCTTCAGACAATTTAAATATTTACAGACTGACTATTACCACCTCTCTGTGGATTCGATACCTGTCTTACCACTAGTTATTCTTGTTAGTTTTGAAATAGTTTTATTTTGATTTGGTGATACGACTTTAGCCATATCAAATTTGGCGCCGTTGCCTGGGAGGCAACAATTGTTTAGTTTGTTTCTGTTTATTTTGTCTTTTTGTCTCAGGGAACCTAGTTCCTTGAGACCGTTCTCACACTTTTCTTGTTAGTTCCATGTATGCCCATTGAATAGGTCCAAGATTATTCCTTTTGATCCTGAACCAGAAAAGACTTTTCGCTACAGACGGAAATTTAATCAAGAAGTGGGTCAAGTAGAAGACTTGAGTATACTTGACGTCGAGACGGCGAGGTCAGCACAGTCGGCCGATCAGTCCTACACAGAGGACGAAATTCCCGAGACCAAAATTCCAGTTGAAACTCCTACTCTTGAGAATACCATCATGCCTACTCTAGCCAATCAATCCGAGCCCACATTAGCTTCCATCCCACAAGGATTTAAGCTGCCCACTACTGACAATGGAACCTTCGAAATTCGCCCATCTTACATTAATTTGGTGGAGCGAAACTTATTTGGAGGGACAACTACTGAAGATCCTGCTACACATATGGAGAAATTTGTCACCTACTGTTGTTCTATCCCGTTAACAGCTGGAGTGACACAAGATCAAGTAAAGCAGGTGCTTTGTCCTTTTTCACTGAAAGATGGAGTTGTCGAATGGTTGAGGGACTTAGATATGGCAGCCGAGGGGATTACTGACTAGAATACTTTAGCTCTTGCCTTCTACAAGAGGTACTTCCCACCTCAGAAAACTAATGCGCTGAGAAGTCAAATTACCAGTTTCAAGCAAGGAGCTACTGAAGATTTGAACGAAGCATGGACTCTTTTCAAACGGTTGGTTCGATCTATTCCCCATCACGGTTTCCCAAAGTGGTTTATTTGCAACCAATTTTATAACGAGTTGTATGACGATCATCGTGCCTTATTGGATTCATCAGCTAATGGAAGGTTTCAGGACAACACCAACGACAGTAACGCATGGAAGTTGATTGATCAGATTGCCACCCATACCGCTAAGTATGGAAATCCCAGGGGAAGCACGCGAGGGATTGGGGGAGATAGTGCTCTTGCTGCGCAATTGGAGACTATTTCTGCTCAAATTGCTGAGATAAAGACTACTCAATCATTGGGTAGTAAAGAGAGAGTTCATGCTATGAGTCAATTACAAGAGGAGTCTTGTGCTAGATGTGGTTTAGACGGTCACAATGCAGCTGAGTTTTTGAGCACAGTGGAGCAGGTTAATGCCTTTCAGTCTTACAGACAAGGTGACCAAGGTACACCCTTCTCCAATTTTTATAATGAAAGAACGAAGGAACACCCTTTCCTTCAATGGTCAAGTCAGAATGTGCAAAACCCGCAGCAGCAACAACCACAAAAGAATGTTTATATTCCTCCCAACAGTCATGGTAATCAACCAAACGGAGGATATCAAAGGCAAGTTCAAGAAGGTCAGCAGTTTAACAATCAATATCAACAACCTCCTCAACAAGCTCCGAACAATGAGATGGCAGAGTTGCGTAATCTTTTGCAGCAAACTTTGTCAATGCAGCAGAAACAGACGACTCAAATTTCTGAGCTAATCGCCCACAATAAGATGCTAGATAACCAGGTGGCTCAGATGACACTTCAAAATTCATCAAAATAGGCCGGGGGTCTTCCTTCTCAAGGTAAACAAGCTCACGAACAAGCTAATGTTATTCAGCTGAGGAGCGGTACCACATATGCAAATCCCGACCTGCAAAGCCTTGTTAATGATGTGCCCACTGCTGATGATGAGGTACCTTTCATGCATCCCAAGGGATTGGGTCATTTGGAGCTTAGTGATGATGAGAAAGAATCTGACGAAGTTGAAACACGAGCTGCCGATAAAAGCAAAAAGAACGAGAAAGCTGAACCTGCTGAGGTTCCTCGACCGAGTCAGCCCAGGCTCGATCGAGGAACTAGTGTGCTCGATCGAGTCCCATCAAGGCTCGATCGAGGCACCTCCTTAACAGACGACGGTGTTTCAAAACTTGATTCTAAGGCCAAGCAAGCCGAGCCCATTACCATTGCACTACCTTTTCCTCATCGGCAACAATAATCCAAGCTGGACAAGCAGTTCGGTAAGTTTATGGAAGTCGTGAAGAACCTACAGGTAAGTGTTCCCTTTACAGAATTAGTTACTCAAGTGCCGGCTTATGCAAAGTTCATGAAGGAGATTTTGACAAGGAAGAGATCCTTTGATGCGGTGGAAACTATTGCTTACACTCATAAGTGCAGTGCCATGTTGCCGATCAATTCACCTCCTAAACTAAAGGACCCAGGAAGTTTTTCTATCCCTTGTCATATTGGTCATCTTGTTATTAGTAAAGCTCTTTGTGATTTAGGAGCTAGCGTCAGCGTTATGCCTTATTCTATTAGTAAGAAATTAAATATGGGTCAGTTGACGGTTACTAGTATGACACTACAGATGGCCGATAGATCTGTTAAACACCCACTGGGGGTGTTGAAGGATGTTCCCGTTCGTATTGGGAAATTTTTCATCCCCGTTGATTTCATTGTCTTGGACATGGCTGAGGACAACCAAATCCCTATCATTTTGGGCAGACCGTTCCTACACACTGCGGGGCGGTTATAGATGTTAGGCAAGGGAGATTGACTCTAGCTGTGGGGGATGATACTATTGTCTTTAACTTGGAAAAAGCATTAAAACATCCCATGATAGAAGAAACTTGTCATAGTATCGATGTTGTTGATTTTACTATTGATGAGTGTCTTCCTATGTGCTTGGACAGGGATCTTCTAGAGATTGCCCTAGTTTCGGATTCAGCCGATCATACGGGTTCATGGAGTCCAGAAGTTCATCAGATTGAGAGGCTTCTAACTGGAGAGGAATACCCCCATCAAAAGGTATACAGTTTGGGTACCGCACCTAAGGTAACCGAGGTAAAGAAACCTGAACTAAAGCCTCTTCCCTCTCATCTTAAGTATGAATTTCTTGATGACTGTGAAATGAATCCCGTGATTGTCAATGCTAGCCTAACTGAAGGTCAACTATCTGCTTTGTTGACTGTTTTGAGAACTTATAAAAAGGCCATTAGGTATAGCATTGATGATCTGAAAGGTATTAGTCCTGATTTTTGCATGTACCGTATTCATTTGGATGAAGGCCACAAGCCTAGTGCACAAGGTCAAAGACGACTAAACCCTCCAATGCAAGAGATGGTAAGAAAAGAGGTACATAAACTACTAGATGTTGGCATTATCTTCTCTATATCCGATTCTAAATGGGTCAGTCCTGTCCAAGTTGTACCTAAGAAGGGAGGTACCACAATAGTTAAAAATGATAAGAATGAGTTGATTGCTACTAGACTTGTTACAGGGTGGAGGATGTGCATTGACTATAGGAAGTTGAATATTGCTACTAAGAAAGACTACTTCCCACTTCCTTACATTGACCAAATATTAGAGAGATTAACATGTCATAGTTATTTCTGTTACCTAGATGGCTAATCCGGTTTCTTTCAGATACCCATTCATCCTGACGATCAGGAAAAGACCACTTTCACATGTCCGTATAGTGTATTTGCTTATAGAAGGATGCCCTTTGGTTTATGTAACGCTCCTGCTACTTTTCAGCGTTGTTTGATGGCCATATTTTCTGATTACATAGAGTCTATCATGGAAGTCTTTATGGATGATTTCAGTGTGTATGGTACTGATTTTGATGTTTGCTTGAGAAACTTGACTAAATTTTTGCAGCGCTGTGAGGAGAGAAACCTTGTTCTCAACTGGGAAAAGTGCCAGTTCATGGTTACTGAAGGGGTGGTACTCGGTCACTTGGTGTCAGGTAAGGGTATTCAAGTGGACAAAGCCAAGGTTGAGGTAATTGAACAACTCCCGTACCCGGTTAATGTTAAAAGTGTGCATAGTTTTCTTGGTCATGTAGGGTTCTATCGCCGCTTTATTAAGGATTTCTCTAAAATTGCTCAACCTCTAACTCGGCTACTTCATAAAGACACACCTTTTGTCTTTACTGACGAGTGTGTTAAGTCCTTTGACAGGATTAAACAAGCTCTTATCTCAGCTCTCATAATCCGATCTCCGGATTGGAGCCTTCCTTTTGAGATTACGTGCGACGCCAGTGACTATGCAGTTGGAGCTGTTTTGGGGCAGCGAAAAGATAAGGTGTTACATGTCATCTACTATGCAAGTAAGACTCTTGATGATGCACAGATCAACTATGCTACTACGGAGAAGGAGCTTCTTGCAGTTGTGTATTATTTAGACAAATTTAGAGCTTATCTTGTTGGTTCTAAACTCTAAAGTCATTGTTCACACTGACCATGCAGCTTTAAAATATCTTTTGACCAAACAAGAGGCTAAGCCATGACTTATTAGATGGATTTTGTTGTTACAAGAATTTGATTTAGAAATTCGTGATAAGTCTGGTGTTGAGAATGTTGTTGCAGATAATTTGTTTAGGCTGAGATTTGCAGGAAGAGAGATTTTTCCCATTGATGACTCTTTTCCAGATGACCAACTTCTAGCTGTAGCTGCAAATACTCCATGGTTTGCAAATTATGCCAATTACTTGGTAGGAGGTATGCTTCCTGATGCGAGTATTTTATATAAGGTTTTTACCTCATTTTTACACGCATTTTTGTATTATTTATGTAGCATCTAGCTACAAATGCCCCCGAATATTCTACTTTGGTTCGTTTTATGTAATTTGCAGGAATAAACCAAAGAGGAGCTAAATCGAGCCTAATTCGTCCCAATTGCATGCATTTATGGAGAATAAGGATCCGGAGCTTGGAATCTAACATTTTGGAGACGCGTGAGCTGGTTTCGGAAGGTGTTTCAATGTCTAGCGTGCCTAAATAGCTCGATCGACTAGTTTTCTAGTCGATCGAACGCTTTATATGCTTAAGGTTGCTCGATCGAGCAGTTCGAGGAGTCAATCGAGAAGATATTGAAAGGAGTGCTCGATCGAGTGGTTTATTTCCACTCGATCGAGAGGTTTGATGCTGATTTGCTCGATCGAGTGGTTTATTTCCACTCGATTGAGTGGTTTACCCTGCTCTAGATTATTTTTCGTTTAATTTCGTATGGGCTTTTGTAATTAGTCCATAGATTAGGTTTAGGGAGGATTTTTCGTATATGTCTGAAGGAGGGAACAACGTAACTCCTCTCGGATTCACTTTTACTCTATCTTTGCTACTGTTTATTGGATTTGGCTCTCTTTCTACTCTTTGGCTAATCGGATTCGGAATTATTTTGGTACTATTATTCTTCTTTAATCTCTTAATCTTAATTATTGCTTTAATTACTTCTCTCCTTTATTGTTATCATAATTACTTTAATTCAATCTTCATTAGTTTTGTTATCATGTTTAGTTTCAATTATCTATACGTTGTTATTATTAATTAAATGATGATGCGTAGCTAATTTCCTTCTGCTAAGACAAAAGGGGATCCATAATCATGAAAGGAAAGTAATCGAATTACTAGGTTAATGCTGGTATAATCTTTGTTGTTAACTGCTGCATTTACCTGTATCTGACTAATTGAGTCGACGCAATTAGGCATTTATATCATAGTGAACCTTGACCTGGACCGAAAGGTTGGAAAAGGCGAGACTAGTAGCAAACAATAGGGCATTATAGTTAGGGCGAAAGCTAAGCTATTTGTGCTTTAGGGCGAATTGAGACCGAAAGGAGATATTCACTGCTCCTCAGACCATATCTGCATTGACCTGAGACCTAGATTAATTGACGGAATGATTATGGTGAACCGTCTGTCTTAGCTGTTTTCTCTACTTGGGTAATCTTTATTCTCTTAATTTCTCTTCCCTATCCTTATCATTAGTTTAGAATCAATCAATCAAAACCCCCCAATTTGGTTACTGAGATGAACTTAGACAAAGCTGACATTTTCCCATCTCCCTGTGAGATCGACCCGACTTCCCTAGCTATATTAGTTAGAACCAGTTGGTTATTTTTGATAGGTATACGACTGCCCTGTCAAATTTTGGCGCCGTTGCCGGGGAGGTGGCGCAATTTTGTTGCTTTATTTGAGTTTGTTTCTCGTCTCAAGGAATTTATTCCTTGAGACTGATCTCATTTTTGCAAAGTTTTGATTAGTTTTGCAGGTTACTTGTTGCTTTGTAAAGTCTATTTGCCAGAATGCCTAAATTAGCCAGCCATTCAGAGCCTAATGTGGATTCCCTTCCAAAAGGTTTCCTATTACCCATTACTGATCAGGGAAACTTTGGAATCCACCCGTCTTACATACAGCTGGTAGAGAGAAATCTCTTTAGAGGGGTACCTTAAGAAGATCCATGCAGGCATATAGAGCTGTTTACAGAGTATTGCTCTACCATTCCTCTTTCTGCTGGGGTGACACAGGACAAAGTTAAGGGAGCTCTTTTTCCTTTTTCTTTAGCTGATGATGCCCGGGAATGGTTGAGAGATTTTGATAGGGAGGCAGCCGGTGTAACCGACTGGAGTTCCCTTGCCTTGGCCTTTTACAAGCGATATTTCCCACCGCAGCGCACCAATACCTTGAGAGCTCAGATTAGTTCTTTTGAGAAGCTACCTACTGAAGATTTGAATGGGGCTTGGACTAGGTTCAAGAAGCTTGTCCGCTCTGTGCCTCATCACGGGTTCAAACGATGGGGCTTGGACTATATCGGAGCGAGAGAGCTATTCTTGACAGCGTAGCTAAAGGGAGATTCACGTAGAATGTTGAAGATGACCAAGGGTGGCGTCTCATTGAGGAGATGGCTGTTCATGTCTCTGAATATGGAAATCCCCGAGGTAGTGAGCAAGTAATTGAGTCAGCAGCTGCTGCAGTGGTAGGTCCTAGCAAAAGTCTAGGTAATGTGGAGATTACAGAAGCTTTAGACGAAAGTGCTCAGGTTTGTTCTATTAATGAGCATGTGGAGCTATGTGGTAGATGTGGCATGGAAGGGCATGACCATATTGGATGCCTGGCAAGTACAGAGCGCGTCCTTGCTTATCAGAAATATAAGCAAGGAGTTCCTTTTTCTCAACTATATGAAGAAATAAAGAATGCTCCTACTCTTTATACGCCAGCGCCGCAACCGGTTTCCCCTTCTACAAATCAAGAAATTGCCGAACTGAAATCCTTTATGTTGAGCATAACACAACAGTTTGATGAGAAGTGCAATAGGAAAGAAACTGTCATAGCGGAATTGAGAGAACAAGTCGCGCAGTTAACGCTCGCGAAAGACCAAGCCAAGCTTCTACCAACATGCAATTCAGCCAGTGCGACGAATCTCCAAGTTGGCCTTACTTATGAAGCGCCAAAAGTACCAGAAGACGGGGTTTTGATAGCTAAAGATACCCCGGAGGATGATATAGATGAGTTTTTGGACGAAATCGTTGCTGCGTGTGGTCCAGACACTCGATCGAGTGAAAAATCTACTCGATCGAGTGATTTAATTCATCCCGTCACTCGATCGAGTGATAATATTGGTCGATCGAGAAGTGCACAAATTGAAGATGGTCGATCGAGTGATATTCTTACTCGATCGAGTAAGTTTGCTGAAGAAATCACTCGATCGAGTGATAAAACTGATCGATCGAGTAAGGCAGAAAAGGAGAATGGTCGATCGAGTGCAGAGAATGGTCGATCGAGTATTTCCCAACGTGAAATCACTCGATCGAGTGATAAAAGTACTCGACCGTGTACCAGAAGTGGTGGAGATCCTATTTTACTATCTAATTCCGCTACCGTGTCATCTTCCCCTGCTGTGGAGACGTCACGCATTGATAAAGGTAAAGAGAAAGTCGCAGGTCCACTCATTGCTACCAGAGTGCCCTTCCCAGGTCGTCTGAAGGACGCAAAGATCGGCGAGCGATACGGTAAGTTTGTGGACGTTGTGAAGAACCTCCGTAATGTCCCTTTTACCGAACTTGTTACCCAGGTACCTACTTACGCTAAGTTTATGAAAGATATTGTGACGCGTAAGAGAGATTTAAGTGAATTTGAGACAGTTTCATTTATGGAAGAGTCTAGTAATTTGCTTTTAAACAAGGCTCCACCTAAAATGAAAGACCCGGGTAGCTTTTCTATTACCTGTATTATATGCAATTGTGTTATTTATAAGGCTCTTTGTGACTTAGGAGCCAGCGTCAGTGTCATGCCCCTATCTGTCTGCAAGAAACTGAACATGAGTCACCTTAAAGTGATTAACATTACCCTACAGATGGCTGATAGATCTTTTAGGAAGCCCTTAGGTGTCTTAGAGGACGTGCCTGTGAAAATAGGCAAGCTCTTTATCCCAGTGGATTTCATTGTTTTAGATATAGCCGAGGACACCCGAACCCCAATTATCTTAGGAAGACCATTCCTTTGTACAGATGGGGCCGTTATTGATGTCAAACAAGGGCGTTTGACTCTTGCAGTAGGGGATGACGCGATCACTTTCAGTCTGCCTAGTACTTTGGCTCGGCCAATGATAGAGGATACTTGTTATTCGGTTGATATTATTGACGAGTCTATTTATGACTTCTGGTCGGGTTCTTTTATGAAGGACCCACTATAAGCTCTTATGCTTTTTGATGAGTGTGCAGATAACCCATATGACGATGGCGCTGTGTTGGATTTGCTGGTAGATGATTTAGATGAGCGTGTACTCACCGACGCTGAGGGAGAGCAAGTGGAACAGATGATTAGCCCTATTTGCTCCATTGAGGTAAAGGTACCGGAACGTAAGCCTCTCCCTTCTCATCTAAAATATGTTTTCTTAGACGATACTGAGCAATATCCAGTCATTGTTAGTGCTAAGCTTGATAATGATCAGCTAACCTCTTTGTTAGCTGTACTTAAGAAAAACAGGAAAGCACTGGGTTATTCATTGGACGATATCAAGGGGATTAGTCCCGATATTTGTATGCACAGGATAGAGCTGGAGGAAGATCACAAACCTTGCAGACAGGGTCAGCGCAGACTGAACCAGAAGATGCAGGATGTTGTGATGGCTGAGGTAATGAAGCTGCTCGACGCAGGTATTATTTATTCTGTTGGTAATTCTAAATGGGTGAGTCCAGTACAGGTGGTCCCGAAGAAAGGAGGGACAACTGTGGTTAAGAATGATAAGAATGAGTTAATACCTACTCGAGTAGTGACTGGTTGGCGGATGTGCATAGATTACAGACAGCTTAATGCCGCCACCAAGAAAGATCACTTTCCCCTTCCTTTTATTGATCAAATGGTAGAAAGGTTAGATTTTTCTGCTATTTAGACGGGTATTCAGGGTTCTTTCAGATCCCTATCCACCTAGACGATCAAGCTAAGACTACATTTACTTGTCCTCAGGGCGTATTTGCTTATCGTAGGATGCCTTTTGGTTTATGTAATGCCCCTGCCACCTTCCAAAGGTGCATGATGGGTATATTTTCAGAGTATGTTGAGTCTATTATGGAAGTTTTCATGGATGATTTTAGTGTTTATGGAAGTGATTTTTCTAACTGTCTGTCTAACCTTGATAAAGTGTTGCAGCGCTGCATTGAGGTTAATCTTGTACTGAACTGGGAGAAGTGCCATTTCATGGTCAACGAGGGAGTTGTCTTAGGGCACTTATTTTCTGATAGGGGGATAGAGGTTGATAAAGCAAAGGTGGAAGTGATTCAGCAATTACCACCTCCTGTTAATGTTAAGGGGGTGAGGAGTTTCCTTGGCCACGCCGGCTTTTATCGCCGGTTTATCAAGGACTTATCAAAAATTGCTAAACCACTTACACAGCTAGAGCTGGCAAGTCTGACCCGACCCGAGTGACCCGAGCAAATCTGAACCGAACCGACCCGAAAATATTGCGACCCGAAACCGACCCAACCCGACCCGATGATGACCCATAACCCGACATAACCCGATTAAGGCTGACCCGAAACCGAACCAGACCCGACCCGAAGTGACCCATGACCCGAGCCGACCCGTTAAATGTTATGACCCGACCCGACCCGAACCGAGACCCGACCCGAAAGATAACCCGAAAGTTGACATGAAAGCTGACCCGAAAGCTGAGTTAACCTGAAAGATAACCCAAACGAAATAATAATTTGATGGACAATTAAAAAATGTTTAAAAAATCATAAATAAATAAAAATTTAATACCTCCGAAAATATCATGCCTTAGTAAAATTAAAGATGTCAAAACTCGAGAAAAAATCGTGCCTTACTAAAGTTAAAATTTGAGCATCTATGATAACACTTTATTTTACGTATTTTTCATCCACATTTTATGTGTTACTCGATGAAATTAATAACTCGAGTTAACTTTATCAACCCATTTTAGTCTTATATAGCACATTAGTCGATTAATTTAAATAATAGTAATTCATGTTAGTATGTCGGAATTTTGGTACTGCTTCCGTGTTTTGTTATTTAGGTACCGAGTCAAATGAGAGCCAATTGAGACGAGTCAAATTGCAGAAATCGAGATGAGAAAAAGTCCAATTGACAAATGACTCACCAAAATCACGCCCCTGCCCCTCTTTCTTTCGCTGACTTCACCTCCAAATACCAAAAACCAATTCACAAACACAATTTACCAACACAAATTCTTGTTTCAGACGGACACTTTTCGTCTTATTTGTCAGACGGATAAAATGTTGCCATTTTTTAAGAAAATGTAACCAATTAATTGACAAAATGTTATGACTAGAGGTGTCATTTTTTACCCTGAAAATGATGTGAACAATAATGGTAACATGTTATCAGAAAATAACAACATTTTATTGTAAAATGATGACATGTTACCCGTCTTATTTCAGACCAAAAGCAATGGTCTTAAGAAAAACGGACTGATTTACCAAATACCAAAATCAATTATTCAAATACTACTTTCGTTGCCATCTTCATTCATTTACATAATTGCCATTAATTTACATCGTCATCATTACGCTCTATCATCATGCCAATTACCCTATTCACATCGTCTAAAAACTCGACATCGGAACTCGTCATATTACACCGCCAGTAGCTAATTCGATTCCAACACCGCCTAGCTCTACTCCTAACATTGTCACCTTGTTCCGGCATCGACATGAGTCTAAGCACCATAGCCGCATTCCCAATTCGAGTAACACCATCGATGACCAGAGTCCGAGTCTAAGCAACCAGACTTCATTTTGCAAATGTAGGTTTGATGTTAAGTGTTAAACATTGCTTTTAAAAAACATCTTTTAGTCAATATCAATCAGATAAGGTTTAATTTGCCGCCTTTTTAATTCACTTTCAGAAACTCAAATCCTATTGCTAGTCTATTTTCGTTTTCACTGTTACGCGTCTCTTCATTAATACACAGTATGCTGATTTAGTGCAACGATATTCCGACAACATTTCCGTCATAATTTTAGATCGTTGTTACGACAACCTGACATTTTCAGTGTTTTTTTTGGGGGGGGGGGGGATTTTTAGAGAGAGAAGATGAGGAGAGAGAGAGATGGAAATGTTTGTTGCGAATGTTGGAGAAGGGATTTGGAGGGTATTTATACTGAAGGAGTGATCCGTGTGAGAGGGTGAGGAGGAATGTGAGACGTTGATTGATAGACGATCGACGGTTTAGAATTGATGACATAGTCTAGTGTGGATCGTGGATTTGGCTAAAGGCTGAAATGTTTGCGCCTGTTTTTATCTTTTTTTTTTTTCGTTTTTATCTTGAAATATTTCCGGAATTTTAAAATTTCACTTTTAACTATTGATCTTTTTACTTAGCGCCACTTTTTAAGTTACATACTCCCGTCTAAAATTTCCCTTCGTCCCGGTCATTTTCCGTCCTTTTCTATTTTGGGTGTCTTAGTGATGTGAACATTATTTGCGCACATTTAGTCCCCTAATTGAGCCTATTTTGCATACTATTATAACATTTCATGGCCATTTTATCCGTCAAAACCTTCCTATTTGCTTTTCTATCGCATTTCATATGTTTTGTAGAAAAGGAGAGAATAAGGCGGAAATTCCCCTCTTTCATGCATATTTGGAAGCTACTTGACGATAATAGATGGACTAGTATGAAGAGGAAGCAAGGACTAAAGACCAATCTCGAAAGGATAAAATGGAAATGAGCAAAAAGGGAAGAAACGAAGAAGAACCATTGCTGAAGAACAATCCGAGCGGATTGTCAAGAATCCGCCCGTCCCATCACCACAATCCGAGCGTCCTGCTCTCTAATCCGCTCGGATTGCCCCACTAGAATCCGTCCGGATTCCCCTGAATCCGCTCGGATTCCCTTACCAGAATCCGGCCGTCCCGACTTCCATCCGCACGGATTGTAGCACAGCACGTTTTCATTCTTCTAGCAACGATAAGAGAAGCCCTTCTCTCGGACAATCCCGAGTCTCCCTCAAATCTCAAAAGTGTAATTACTAGTTTAGCCCTTAGTTAACCCTAATGCATCCACCTAATTTCTACTATAAATACCCCATTTGTAAATAATCAAAGGGAGAGCCCCTTTATGTTGGTTTTAGGGTAGAAAATCCTTCTTTAGATTAGATTAGGAGTAGATTAGAATAAATTACTCTTTAATCTTTCCACAAATTACACATTAATCTCTCCTTAATTATTATTCAAGTTTATTATTGGGTAATTGAAGATTATTGGGTTATTATTGGGAGATTGACAACCTTCCATCAATCATCAAGTTTCTTCTATTATTCTTGCTTTATTATTTGGATCACCTTAAAGTTGGTATAATTCCTTTACTCTTTAATCTTTATTGTTCATTTCCTCATCTTACTATCATGTTTATACTTGTTGTGATGATTGACACCATTAATGACATGTTTCCCATGATGATGAGTGAGTAGTTACTTAGCTAGGATTAGTGGGTAATTAGGGGAAACCAACATGGGATTGATTCATGCTTAATCTAATATGTTCACATGATTAAATTGCTTGCTTGTTGTGATGACAACTTTATGCACATGTTATGTTTGATGAAATGCTAAGCCTATGAATCCTTGCATTTTTACCATCTCTTATCTACTCAACTTGACTTGTAAGATATAAACCAACTCGAGTCTTGTTAGACCATGCATAGAAGTTGAATAGGAGGAAAGTAAGTCGACTTGTAGGTGTTGTACAATCTAATCGATTCGGCTCCGGGACCCAACTCTTCCTATGAACCGTAAGATATAACCCAACTCGGTTCCTCCACAACATTAATTGCTTGCAACCTTGTAAACATGTTTGTATGATCAACACCATGAATCCCCTATGACCCCATGATATCCTAGCACTTTTAATCATTTGTTTACATCCTTCCTTTTATTGTTTGTTTTACCTTATTGTTTGCATTAGTCTAGACACAACTACAAACTCAACCAAATTGTGACACTAGCATAAATTGAGATAGATAGACTTAGAACCCAAAGCACACCGTCCCATGGATCGACCTCGACTTACCGCTAACTAGTAGTTTGTTGAGTATAATAAATGTGTTTGATTGGATGTGACCCGACGACATCACCCATCAAAATGGCGCCGTTGCCGGGGATGGTGCTATGTGATTAAGTTCTTACTTGTTTGTCTATTTTAATTGTGCTTTCACCTTGAGGAACTTGTTCCTCAAGGATTGTTCTTACCATTTTCGTGTAGTTTCCATGTTTGTAGTTATCTCCGTATCTTAGTGATGATGACTCAAGACTTGACATATGGAGTTTGTGGTGGATCTTTTGAGTATGACTATGGGTATGGGGAGTTTGAGGAGCAAGTCAACACAAACCTACCTTATTATTCGTACAATGAAAATCCTAACCACTACCCCAATTTTTCCCACCAAAATTACCACACCCAATATTAACAACAACCACCCACCCAATACCCATTTCACAATGAACTTCAAATGCCACAATACAACCGCTTTCACACCCACCCACAACAAAGAAATGAACCCATTCAAAACATGATCCTCCAAATGATGGGAGACCAACAAAACTTCTTCAAACAAATGCTAGAGGAGAGCCGAAAGGAAGAAGATGTTCTTAAAAACATCGCTATCCAAAGAAAGGAATTGGGGATTCAAATTGCCCAATTAAAAGAATTCCAAGCAATCACCCACCACCATTCTTTGGGTATTGAGCATAAATGCGATTTTGAGGTAGTGACCTTTGACATGGAAGATGAGAAGTGGGAGGAGCCAAATTCCTTGAGCTCTTGTGACTATGAGAGTGTTGTGTTTGATGAGGAAGACATGAGGTTGAGCAAACCAAATGTTCTTAGCCTTTGTGAGTATGAGGGTATGTCCTTTGATGTGAACATTGAGGTGCTGGAAAAAGAGCTAAAAGAAGCCCCCATTCATGATTTACGTAAAGATAGCAACAATGATGATGAACCTAGAGGAGGGATTCACAATATTACCTTGCTTGAGGAGCCTATCCTTGAAACATTTGAGATACCTTATCATGAAGAAGAACGTCCTTCCTTTATCCTTCATGAAGACCACTTGGCACCTATCATGGAGCCAATGATCATTAAAGAGGATATGTTAGATCTTCTTCAAAAAGCCAAAGTGTCTTACAAGAGTTACTTGGTGAAAAAGCTCAAGGAGAAAATTGCTCGTGAGGCTACTTGTGAAGATTTGGCACCCATAATCTCAACTCCCATGGTATCCGATCATCAAAGTCATGAAAATTCTCCTTCCACCTTGGGAGGATTGAAAAATCAAAATGCTATCATCACCAAAATTGAAGAAGAAGTGGGTAAGTGGAAGTCCCCGGATGAAAATGAACCACACTTCATGCTTAATCTTAACAAGAATCATGGATGTATTTACTTGAAGCATCGGGAAAGCTCTAGTGCCAAGTACAAGGTGAAAGAAAGGATGTATGACAAACTTCCTTGGCCAAACTTCATCTTCAAGTGGAGCAACCCATACTTATGTTTATTTGGAGCTTGTTCACAAGCTTTTGATCTTCTATTGAGAGCCTTGAGCTCTATGGATAAGAATTCCTTCAAATTGAACTAGTTTGGTGGAGTCCTACCTCAAACCACCGTTTGTAAGATATTTCTTGAACCCTTTATTTTGTATAATATTGTACATATTTTTGCATTTAAATCCTTACATGAGAGAGAAGAGAGAGAGAGAGTCATCTTACATGTTTCCTAAGCAAATTTCAGAAAAGGATAAGAAAAAAAAGAGAAAAATCAGTAAAAAGGGGTTTATCATTTCACGAAAGAAGAAAGAAAAAGAGAAAGAAGCGAGAGACGCTCGGATCCAAGCAATTCCGCCCGTCCAGGGCCCACGGGAGAGAAAAAGCTGAAACTGCTAAAGAATCCGTGCGGATTCAAGAGAATCCGCCCGTCCCACCAAATCCGTCCGTCTTCTCCACGGGACGCCCGTCCCGTATGGCGTCCAAAAGCAAGATTATAATCTACGCCAAAATCCGTGCGGATTATCAGGAATCCGTCCGTCCTGATAAAGACGTCCGTCCCATGCAAAATCCGACCGTCTTGTCCCTGCTTCTCAACCAACAGATTTCTCTGTTCTAGAATCCGTGCGGATTCTACAGAAGACGCCCGTCTTCCCCATCAAGAATCCGTCCGTCCCGACTGCAATCCGCTCGGATTATCGTTCACGCGAAGAAAAATCGGGTCAAGTCCAACCCTATCCGTTCGGATTCCCTTCTTCTTCTATATAAACACCCCCCTTCTCCCTCATTTCCTCATCCTATCAAACCCTAACACTCTCTTCAATCCTCAAAATCCCCTTCATATCCTCAAAAACACCCACATCACCCCCATCACCAACATGAGTTCCAAGGGAAAGGCCAAGAAATTGTTTGATTCGATCGGAAAGAAGCGCAAGGGGTCATCCTCTTCAACACCACGAAATGTGATAATGAGGGGAGGTATTGAACAACTCAACAACTTCCAAGAAGTGATCTTCATATCCGACGACCAACGCGAAAATTTCGTCGAGCTTCTAGGTAAGAAATACGAACCTACTCAATTTGTTGACACTAGGGTGTTGGAAATCCTTAAGATAAGGTACCCTACCGAGGCGTTCTTCAATGGCCTTGGCATTGGGAACCTTTTCCATGCTCATGAAGAGACTTACCTTAGTCTCACCCTTGAATTCTTGAGTAGCCTTCGCATTGTGGCGGATGCCCGCAACAATTTAGGCATGGAGTTTAGGTTATGCAACCGAGACCATGTTCTTTCTCTTGAGAAATTTGCCTATGTTTTCGGTCTTCAAATACCCACCGCCTATACCGACAAGCCCGATAATTTTAGTGTGGATTTTCTTTGGAAAGCTATCTCCGGGAGGAACTTTACCCATATAAAGCGTTGCTATACTTTTGCTATTCAACATCCGGTGATCCGATTCACCGAACGCTTTGTAGCCGGGTGCATCAATGGGAGGTACGAGCAAGATCGGTGTACTATCATCGACTTAACTTTTCTTGAGTCTCATTTGAATGTTCAAGTGGTGAGGCGTTATAACTTCAATACGCCACTTGAGATACTCAATAGGTTCAATGACTTTGCTCAAGGGACATCTCAACTTAAAACCTTCGTGATGGGAGGTCTAATTACAATGTTGGCCAAACACCTTTGCCCCGGGTTTAATGCCCAAGGAACCTATATTCCTCTTGAAGGGAGGACTTTGATTGATGAGCACACCATTTTCTATAGCCACCGATGGTGTAACTACACTGACGATGGGAGTGTGGAATGGTACACCAAGGGTTGCACTTCGATGATCCTTGAAGGATGGAAGATACCGGGCATCGAACCACGATTGAGTCCATACTCTCCTCCACCAAGCTACCTCCTTGATATCCAAATTCTTGATAATCCCCCTCAAAGGGAAGAGCCACGCCGTCAACCACCTCGTGGAGGGCCGGGGATACAAATGCGCCCACCTTCCTATGTCCCTATCCCACCTTACCCTATTCCACATACCCCTTTCCAACCGGCAATCCCCAACACCCCGGATATTAACGATTTGATGGCACTCATGAATAGAGTGGACCTTGGGGTGCACAAAGGGAGGGAAGACAACTACCTAGCCCTCTACCCCCAATATTATAACATGGCTCAACAAGGGTATATTGACCCCAATGGTCCTAAACCCTCTTGGGCACAACCGGAGCTCTTGTTCCCAAATCATGGGGACCAAGCCTGGAATCGCGGCGATGGAGGGCATTCTAGCCAAGGTGGAGGGTACTCGGGTCAAGAAGGAGCTTTTGACCAAGGAGGATATTGGGGCCAAGCACCCGGACATGATCAAGCCGGAAGCTCTCATGGTTATGGCTATGACCACGATGAGGATGACGAGTGAAAGAGGCCTACTTCACCACTTCCACTTGTATGATACCCATCTCCCCCTCTCTCTTTTATTTGCATTGCATTTAGTGTAGCTTTTGCATGCATTTATATTATATATTGCATTTGCATTAGTTAGTTCATTTAAATTAGTTTGCATTGTATATATCTCGCATGATTCATGTAGATAGTTGCATATAGACTAGAATTCATGCATAGTCACTAATGGCCAAACCTATTCATTTCTACACTAGAAATAGTGTTTAAATCGGTTTGGGGAGGTTTGATCATAGGTGACTCAAGCACTAATCATGCATCCTATAGTATAGTTTAGATTGCATTCATTTGTTATATATGTCATATAGAATTGCATTTAGTTAGAGCATGCATTCATTCATACCATATTATTGCATTTGTACTTTATTTCAAAAAATTCAAAAATCCAAAAACATGTACTTTCTTTTTTATTCCTACTCCTACATGTACATTGAGGACAATGTCCAAAATAAAGTGGGGGATGGGAATTTATATTCTAAAATACATAAAAATTGAAAAATTTCGAAAAATCACAAAAATATGTCTTTTAATTTCATAAAATCAAAAACCATAAAAATTTGAAAAATTCAAAAACCAAAAAAACATGTTCATTTCCTTTTTAGTGTAGGCTTGTATATATTGTTTTGTATATATTGTGTTTGTCCATCCTTTTTCACATTGATCGACTACGCCACATCCGAGACATGAGGATATTGAAGACCGCATGGTATGATCTTTCCAATCTCCTTTTTCCTCTTTATGTTAATGACTATGTGGCTTTATTTTGATTGATGCGGTATAACAATGTGAACTTAGGACTTGCATTTAGTTTATTTGGCATACTAGTTGGTAGAATCATTTGCATTAGGATGTTTATATGCTAGTTGCATCATGGCATGTAGTTGCATGTTAGAAAAATTTTGTGAAACCGTCTACTTTGGAAGCTTGACAAGTGTATATAGGCCCTAGTAAATGCTTTTTCTTCTTAAGACTTTGCTTGTTAGAATGCTTGTAAAACACCCTAGGATGTGTCATGCTAGTATCCTTTGACCCATGGTTTAAGGCCTAGTCAAGAGTACCTTGTGGTGTGATAACTCCTTGGCTACCGTTTATTCCAAGGTGACCCTTGAAACCATGCATACTTCCATCATTCATCCATGTTCTACCACATTTTTGTCATCAAAGGGAATGGGCACAAAAAGAAAGTCAATTTGAGTTCAAAGAAATGAAAAATGAAAGAAAGTTTGCAAAAATGCATCAGAAGAAAAGAGGAGCAAAAATAGAACTCCTAAAGCTTCAAATACAAGGCACCCTCGTTACTAATTGGGGTGACTTTGAAAATGTTCAAAAGAAATGCAAAAAGTTGTCAAAGTATTGAAATGCCAAAAATCAAAAGAAATGGCAAAGAAAGTGTTCTCAAATGTTATATGCCACATGAAATTGGGGGGAAAAACAAAAACAAAAGCAAACTCCCAAAGTGAAACTCAAATATCTATTGATCCCTTTATCCATCATATCCATTTTTGTGCATGGTAGAGAGGGGACAACCCTTCTTCTTGTCTAGGCAAGAGGGGGAATTCCGCGATCCTCCAGTGTTTCTAACACCATAGGGAGTCTACTCTTGACAAAAACATTTAACGATTGAGGACAAAGGTACCCTAGCTTGACACCTTTTGGAGGTGATTTATTGGTATCCTTCTAGGCTTAGTAGTTTGAACAAATTGCATCTATGAAGGATTGTGTACCCTTGAATTGCTTCCCTTGTAGATAATTTCCGCCACTTGATGAGGAAAGTGGCTATTCTTTTGTAGATGCATCCATTACTTGATTTTGTGTGCTTAATGATTGGATGTATCGCCATTTTGGCAAGCCCCACCTTGCCTTGCAAGGAGGCATCCTACCTCATGGTTGTCTTGTTGTGAGTTGAAGGGGCGGAGTGAGACCCGCTAATTGTCTCATATCGGTTATGTTATTAGGTTAGTTTAAATAAAGGTCTAGTTTTAGTCACCTCTTTACTCGGGACGAGTAAAGGTTCGGTTTGGGGATATTTGATGTGAACATTATTTGCGCACATTTAGTCCCCTAATTGAGCCTATTTTGCATATTATTATAACATTTCATGGCCATTTTATCCGTCAAAACCTTCCTATTTGCTTTTCTATCGCATTTCATATGTTTTGTAGAAAAGGAGAGAATAAGGCGGAAATTCCCGTCTTTCATGCATATTTGGAAGCTACTTGACGATAATAGATGGACTAGTATGAAGAGGAAGCAAGGACTAAAGACCAATCTCGAAAGGATAAAATGGAAATGAGCAAAAAGGGAAGAAACGAAGAAGAACCATTCTTTGAAGAACAATCCGAGCAGATTGTCAAGAATCCGCCCGTCCCATCACCACAATCCGAGCGTCCTGCTCTCTAATCCGCTCGGATTGCCCCACTAGAATCCGTCCGGATTCCCCGAATCCGCTCGGATTCCCTTACCAAATCCGCCATCCCGACTTCCATCCGCACGGATTGTAGCACAGCACGTTTTCATTCTTCTAGCAACGATAAGAGAAGCCCTTCTCTCGGACAATCCCGGAGTCTCCCTGCTCAAATCTCAAAAGTGTAATTACTAGTTTAGCCCTTAGTTAACCCTAATGCATCCACCTAATTTCTACTATAAATACCCCATTTGTAAATAATCAAAGGGAGAGCCCCTTTATGTTGGTTTTAGGGTAGAAAATCCTTCTTTAGATTAGATTAGGAGTAGATTAGAATAGATTACTCTTTAATCTTTCCACAAATTACACATTAATCTCTCCTTAATTATTATTCAAGTTTATTATTCAAGTTTATTATTGGGTAATTGAAGATTATTGGGTTATTATTGGGAGATTGACAACCTTCCATCAATCATCAAGTTTCTTCTATTATTCTTGCTTTATTATTTGGATCACCTTAAAGTTGGTATAATTCCTTTACTCTTTAATCTTTATTGTTCATTTCCTCATCTTACTATCATGTTTATACTTGTTGTGATGATTGACACCATTAATGACATGTTTCCCATGATGATGAGTGAGTAGTTACTTAGCTAGGATTAGTGGGTAATTAGGGAAACCAACATGGGATTGATTCATGCTTAATCTAATATGTTCACATGATTAAATTGCTTGCTTGTTGTGATGACAACTTTATGCACATGTTATGTTTGATGAAATGCTAAGCCTATGAATCCTTGCATTTTTACCATCTCTTATCTACTCAACTTGACTTGTAAGATATAAACCAACTCGAGTCTTGTTAGACCATGCATAGAAGTTGAATAGGAGGAAAGTAAGTCGACTTGTAGGTGTTGTACAATCTAATCGATTCGGCTCCGGGACCCAACTCTTCCTATGAACCGTAAGATATAACCCAACTCGGTTCCTCCACAACATTAATTGCTTGCAACCTTGTAAACATGTTTGTATGATCAACACCATGAATCCCCTATGACCCCATGATATCCTAGCACTTTTAATCATTTGTTTACATCCTTCCTTTTATTGTTTGTTTTACCTTATTGTTTGCATTAGTCTAGACACAACTACAAACTCAACCAAATTGTGACACTAGCATAAATTGAGATAGATAGACTTAGAACCCAAAGCACACCGTCCCATGGATCGACCTCGACTTACCGCTAACTAGTAGTTTGTTGAGTATAATAAATGTGTTTGATTGGATGTGACCCGACGACATCACCCATCACTTAGTCAATTATTGTCCTTTCTATATTAGCTTTTTAAGAATGCATTTGATGGGTAATTTGATCATTCAAACTCAATTTGGTTCACTTATCATAATTGACTCACTTCTCTTTTCTTGGTTTTTGTGCCAAAACCAAAGAGAACAATTGAGTGGGGCATAATCATGTTTGTACAGTTTTTCATAATAAATTATTATTATTAAACAATGTTGTCAGTGTATGTTAATATCCGTATACTACCCTTTAATTGCAGGACTATAACGTAAAATTTACATGCAATTTATAGTCATAAAACGATAAACACAATGAAATGATTAATGTATAGAAATAACCTCGGGTCCTTTAAATTGCGGCGTAAAGAACAGAAATCAAAGCAGATTTCCTCCTAATCGTTACACCCAAGACTTTGTCCGAGATATGCCCTTGTGCTAGAACGGTGTTCTCCGATTGCCTTGCAATATAGGGAGAACTGATGTGAGTTTTGTCGAGATGAGAGATCTCAGGTTTTTCAGAGGAGAATGCTCTTCAAAACCCTAGTTTTTCTGCAAATGAAATTGTCTAGGTCAAAAGGAGAGGGAGTCTCTCCTTTTGTTTGGTTCGGCCGGACCGAGTGCATGCATGGGGAAGTGGGCTTCCACTTCCTCTTAATTTTAGCTCGAGGTCCAGTTCGCCAAATGCTAAAATGTATATGACGGGTTTATATTATAAACTGTTATCGGTTATCGGAAATTAAGGCATCAGCTAATAATACGGGTTAGCTGAATTATTAATACGTGTCCGACAAAACAGTATTGTATAATTATTTTTAATATACATTTAATTAAATATAAATCACGTATATTTAATTTTACGAATTAACTGGTTAATTCGCCTTAGCCCATGATATTTAATCCGTATTAAATATAATATCTCAACATCACATATTTGACTAATTACTAGTCAAATAACTCGGACTAACTTGGTTAGTCAATTTTGGCATCTACATGACATTATTTTCATACCGTCACATCTCTCGAACGTATCCTATAGGTGTGACTTTTAGGGACCAGTTGATCACCGCCATCTGTATGACAATAACGTCAAACTTATCTAGCAAGCCAACCGTTATTGATAAACGTGGATCAACTGATAATAATACCAAAGTATGCCCTTTGATCCTTTTAGAGGTTTATAAGTCCTTGCACTAACTGTTAAGGACACCAACCCCAACAAGCTCCCACTTGTCCGTACAAGTGCATGTGCAATGACGTTATCCGCACTAACTGGAGGACACAAGCTCCAACAAACTCCCACTTGTCCGTACAAGTGTATGCGCGATAACCGATTCTCATATTCATTTAAAAATTTCTCCCACTCAATGTAAAACAATTTGCGATCTGGATCCGCAAAGGTCGTATTTTACAATCGATCCGTATCTAGAGTGGTTTCCCCGACTAGAGAGTAACTTAACCGATAAAACGAATCCGTATCCGAGCATGGCCATGCATTTCGATTCTGACTCCTCGAGTGGCCCTGAGAAATATCGAGTACCCGATAAAGGCTGAATATTTCCTTCAACTCGACTCCTTCCGATCTAAGCACAAAGATGAAATGACCCGAAAAAAATCTACTTGGCCCCCTGTTACGGATGACCGTGAGAAAGAAACCAAAGTCACCCAAAATCTGCCGTAGTCTCAAGAGACAGTCGATAGTCAAGAGATTCGACTCTAAGGATCACCATGGAAGTCCTATCCACGACCGGGCAACGAATGTTATAAAACATTTAGGACTCCACGTCGTTGTCACAATGGTGTCCTACGAAATATCCGTATAAATCGCCTCTGTGGATCGGTCATCAAACCGGTTGACTTATGGCTCGTTGAACCCACCATCAACCAACGTCACAAAATAATTGCCGAGTTATCAGCTCATGTGGGCAATTAAGGACTAACAATATATGATGTTTGTTCGATTCACTTTGTGGTGTTCAAAATCGTCGTACAATTCCACATGAAAAACAAAATATATATATAAAATATCAAAACGATGATGTCGTATAGAGTACAAGAGAGAATGAATCCGATCCATAAAAGAGTACTACAACTTAGGAACACGTTTAATTCCCATGGAATTAACGTGCCCTTCATGCTTATCTTGTCGTAATGCTTTAGTGAGAGGATCTGCTATGTTGTCATCTCAGAGCAATCTTTTCTATCACTCGATCGTAGAATCTGTTTTGTGCTCGTTTGTTTGAACTCTTCCACTGATCAGGCGCCATTAAGAGTAAAAACGAATCCAGACCGAGATTTCGAGTCATCTCGATCCGTTTGGAAGCTAGCATCTGCGTAACCGGTTGCGCATAGCTTTTGAGAGCCTCCATAAGTCAATGCCCAATCTTTAGTCCTCCGGGAGGTACTTAAGAATGTTCTTGACACCAACCAATGTGGTTCACCTGGTTCTTTGTTGGAATCGACTTGTCATACTCAATGCATATGCCACGTCCGGACGTGTGCATATCATGGCATACATGATTGATCCTATAGCCGAAGCATAAGGAATCCGTGTCATGCGCTCTTTCTCTTCCGGTGTCTCTGGTGCCTGAGACTTGCTCAAATGCACCCCTGGAGCCATGGGAAGGAACCCCTTCTTGGAGTTAGTCATGCTGAATCTCTCTAGGACTTTGTCTATGTAAGACTCTGGATCGAGAGATAACATCCGTCGTGATCTATCTCGATAGATACGGATGCCTAGAATTCTTTGTGCCTCTCCCAGATCTTTCATCCGGAAATGGTTTTTCAACCATACTTTCACCGAAGTTAAGAGAGGTATGTCATTCCCAATCGGGAGTATGTCGTCAACATACAATATTAGGAAGACAATCTTGCTCCCACTCGACTTGATATATAGACATGGTTCCTCGACCGATCGAGTGAATCCATTTTCTTTTATCACTTGGTCGAAGCGATGATTCCAACTCCTTGATGCTTGCTTAAGTCCATAAATGGAACGCTTAAGCTTGCACACTTTCTTAGGATGTCTTTGGATCGATGAACCCTTCGGGTTGTACCATGTACAACTCTTCCTCCAAAAAGCCGTTTAAGAAGGCGGTTTTCACATCCATTTGCCAAATTTCATAGTCATGAAAAGCAGCAATCGCTAAGATAATCCGGATGGAACGCAACATGACTACGGGTGCAAAAATCTCATCGTAGTGCAAACCTGGCACTTGGGTGAAACCTTTAGCAACCAGTCGTGCTTTGTAGATATCTTGTTGACCTTCCACAGAATGCTTTATTTTGTAAAGCCATTTGCATTGAAGGGGACGAACCTTAGCCGGTAAGTCAACAAGATCCCACACGTTGTTCTCATACATGGAGTCCATCTCGGATTTCATGGCCTCAAGCCATAGTTTCGAGTCGAATCTGGTCATGGCACCTTTATAGGTTGCGGGTTCACTACTCGTTAAGAGTAGAACGTCATCTATGTCATGTTCCTCGACCATACCAATGTATCTGTCCGGAGGAATAGAGACTCTTCCCGACCTCCTAGGTTCCTCGGAATGTTCACCGCAAGGGATTGAAGGAATAGGTTCCTCCAATAGTTGCTCGGTATTTGGTTCTGGAATCTCCGACAGGTCGAAGGTTCTATCACTCTTTGCATTCTCGAGAAATTCCTTCTCTAAGAATGTCGCACTAGCCGCAACAAAAACACGTTGTTCGGTTGGCGAATAGAAGTAATGACCACGTGATCCTTTAGGATAACCTATAAAGTATGTCTTGACCGATCGCGGGCCGAGCTTATCTTCAGGTCTCCACTTGACATAAGCCTCGCAGCCCCAAACCCGTATAAAGGACAAGTTAGGGACCGTTCCCTTCCATAGTTCATATGGAGTCTTGTCAACAGCTTTAGACGGACTTCGGTTAAGTATTAGAGCGGCTGACAAAAGAGCATAACCCCATAACGAATCAGGTAAAACCGTGTGACTCATCATGGATCGAACCATATCAAGTAGTGTTCGATTTCTCCGTTCGGACACACCATTCAACTGAGGTGTTCCAGGTGGAGTTAACTGTAGGGCAATCCCACAGTCCTTTAGGTGTTGATCAAACTCGTGAGAAAGATACTCGCCACCACGATCCGAACGCAGTGTTTTAATCTTTCTACCTAATAGGTTCTACCCTATTCTGGTATTCTTTGAATTTCTCAAAGGATTCACTTTTGTGCTTCATTAAGTAGACATAGCCATATCTACTCAAATCGTCCGTGAAAGTGATGAAATACCTATAGCCTTCTCGTGCGGTGATTGACATAGGACCACATACATCCGTGTGTATGAGCCCTAATAGGTCGGCCGCGCATTCCAACACCTTTGAAGGAAATCCGAGTCATCTTACCGATGAGACATGATTCACACGTGCCAAATGATTGAAAATCAAAGGCCGAGATAGCTCCATGTTTGATGAGCTGTTTTACGCGTTTCTCATTAATGTGTCCCATACGGCAGTGCCATAGATACGTTTGATCTTTGTCACCAACCTTTAACTTTTTATTCATTACGTGTAATATTTCCGAGGTCTGATCTAAAACATAAATTCCGTTCATGGAAACTGCCTTGCCGTAAATCATATCGTGTAATGAGAAAATGCAAGCATTGTTTTCTATTACAAATGAAAAACCAAGTTTATCAAGCGCAGAAACTGAAATAATGTTTTTGGAAAGACTAGGTACATAATAGCGATCATATAATGACAACTCGAATCCGCTAGGAAGCTGGATCACATATGTCCCCTTGGAGATGGCGGCTACTCTTGCTCCATTCCCAACATGCAGTCCACCTCACCCTTTACGAGGGGTTCGATGTTTCGAGCCCCCGCACATGATTACAGATGAGAACCACAACCGGTATCAAGTACCCAAGTTCCGTAACTTGCGTGGTTAATCTCAATCATATGAATAAAAGTAGAAGAGAGAGAAGACATACCAACAGGTTTAACACGACCTGCCTTTAAGTCCTCATGATAAACAGGACATGTGCGTCTCCAATGCCCAGTCTTGTGGCAATGATGGCATTCCATGTTTTCACTCTTGCTCTTTGTCATGCCCGATGAGTTGCTCGCCTCACCAGGACCACTCTTCCCCGAACCCGACTTCTTGAACTTCGCCTTACCTCCTACCGTTAGGTTTGCACGAGCTTTGCCCTTACCTTTCCCTTTGTTTGACACAACGAGAACATCCTGTTTCGAGCTCCCACTGAACTTCATGTCCTTCTCGGTCTGTACGAGGAGGGAGTGCAATTCATGGGGAGTTTTCTTCAAATCATTCATATAGTAATTCGCTCTGAATTGCGAATAACCATCGTGGAGTGAGTGAAGAATACGGTCGATAACAATATTCTCGCTGATGTTACGATTAAAGGTCTCCGTTTCTCGACATTCTCAATCATGCTGAGAATGTGTGGGCTAACCGGTTGGCCCTTCTGGAGTCTCGCATCAAAGAAGCGAGTGGTATGCTCATAGGTCACGATTCTCGGTGCTTTCGAGAATTCCTTAGTGAGCGTGGTGAAAATCTTGTTTGCACCTTGGGCTATGAAGCGTTTCTGCAAATTGGGTTCCATTGCAAAAATAAGTACGTTCTTTACCGCACTTTGCTTCTAAAGCGAAATCGTTATACTCGTTGATTTCGTTAATTCCGCCGTGGGGCCTGGGTTTAACGGCATGGGCTCAAGCGGATATCCGAGCTTCCGTCGCGGCGGCATTCCGTAATCTTTGCCTCCCGATCCGCGAAGTTGGATCCGTCATTCTTCGATCGAGTAGACGATTCATCCGACTCATGAAGATCCTAAGCCAGGACTCACGGTCCAATGTGGCACTTGGCATTGGGTTATCACTTGAACCACCATTTGTTGTTTAGCGATTTAATACGTGATCTACACTGAAAAAGAAGAAAAACAAAACGAAATAAGCAACTCATCGAGGTGATTTAAGTCTATTTTAAAATTCATTTTAAACATGTAGACTCTTGCACTTTGTATAATTGATCTCCCTCAAGAATGATACAAGTGATCCCAAGACTCAATTTGATAAATTGATAAGCCAACTGTTTAGCTAATTCTTCCGGAAGAACTCTTGGTCGATAGATTTCTGTAAATCCTATCTATAGTCCACCATGATCACAGGATCGTACGAGTGACCATAGTGTTGAGATAAAATAGGTCAATCGGTTCCAACTTACCCGACGTAGAAGGGGTCATAGTATGCCTACCGACGAAGAAGGGACTCATTGGAGTTTGACCTATAAAGACCGTTCTCAATTTTTTTGGTTTATACGAGGAAGATCCCATCAACAAAATTATAATTCATTTTAAGTGAACGAATAACTAGCGTCTGTCGTGAATGAATTTATTTGGATGATGGCTTAAAACGTGTGACATGAGAATGTCAATGAAAACTAACTCGTGACCTCTATATGTGTCAGTTTTCATGCAATAATTAGGTGGTTTGGTTTTTAGGCGGAAAATGATGCAAATTATCGTAACAAAAAATAAATAAAGTAATGCAATACGTAAATAAAAATTTCCTAGTGTGGCCTATCCTAGTAAAAGAACATAATACAACTTTGGAATCCACCGTTGGACCCGAAAAGCTTGTCTTGATGTTCCATCTTGATCCAAGTAGCGGGAGTGAGCATCTGGTCTCCATCTTTGGTCTTCTCAAAAATTACAATTTAAAATTACAAATATAAACCTATTTACATTCTAATTAAAACTGTAATTACAAGTGAAAAATCCAAAACCGAGATGCGAGATCTCAAAATACAACCAAGACCGTGTTCCATCATTACGGTAACACGTTCTACTAAGGCCACACTAAGTTACAATCAATTGTAAAAATTAAATACGTAATAAAAAGGCATTCACGGCATTCATAATTAACGATAAATAAAATGCATCAACTAAAAACAAATTCATTCGTGACATAATTCCGTAATTATGTTAAAATTATCCAAACCACCTTTTAATGATTAAAATTCATGTGATAAAACCGCTTCTATCATTTAATTTTAATCCATTATAATCCGTCATTTTAAAGACGCTTTAAAACAACTATATGGTACGTGAGTGAACCGATTCACTATTAAGCGAGTGTACTATATCCGTATAAAGTACATATTGAAGCCAAAAGAAAATTTAAATCAAAAGAAACAAATTTTCAAAGTCACAAAGCAAAAAACCCTCGATCCGGTGACACAAGTGTTCGATCGAGGACAAAAAGGGCTCGATCGACTGAACTGCAAGTCGATCGAGAAGGTTGCCAAACAGAGAGTGCTCGATCGACTGAACTGGTGGTCGATCGAGTACTTTTATCAGCTAATCTGCTCGATCGAGTACGAGGACAACTCGATCGAGCGGTAGAAAATTCGAAGGGGTCGATCGAGCACAACAGGGACTCGATCGATCAAAAACAAGACATAAATGGCACTCGATCGAGTAGAAATACGCTCGATCGAATGCAAAATTGGCTGAAACTTCAAAACCCTCGTGAAACAGTTTTGGCGAGACAAAATCAATTGCAAATTCGATCAAAAACGCATTAAAACAAATTTGACAATTGACAAAAACTTGACATGTTGCTATAATCTCTGTATAAAATAACAACATGTAAAAACAACATGAAATTTGAAACAAAACAGTGTGTAAAACATGGCACGGTTTGGTTTTCGAGACAAAACAACAACAAGAGCAATCGTGTAAACAAGACACGGTCCCCAATGCAACCAAAAAAAAACGCAGCAAATTAAAAAAATTTCTGCCGAGTAAAAAAAATATGGCTGCCGAGTGAAAAAAATGTGAGCCGTGACATTTTTTAACCATAATTCATCGTTTCAACAATCGTTTGATGAAAAACACATATAAAATTTTACGTGGCCTCGCTCTGATACCACTTGTATGTTAATATCCGTATACTACCCTTTAATTGCAGGACTATAACGTAAAATTTACATGCAATTTATAGTCATAAAACGATAAACACAATGAAATGATTAATGTATAGAAATAACCTCGGGTCCTTTAAATTGCGGCGTAAAGAACAGAAATCAAAGCAGATTTCCTCCTAATCGTTACACCCAAGACTTTGTCCGAGATATGCCCTTGTGCTAGAACGGTGTTCTCCGATTGCCTTGCAATATAGGGAGAACTGATGTGAGTTTTGTCGAGATGAGAGATCTCAGGTTTTTCAGAGGAGAATGCTCTTCAAAACCCTAGTTTTTCTGCAAATGAAATTGTCTAGGTCAAAAGGAGAGGGAGTCTCTCCTTTTGTTTGGTTCGGCCGGACCGAGTGCATGCATGGGGAAGTGGGCTTCCACTTCCTCTTAATTTTAGCTCGAGGTCCAGTTCGCCAAATGCTAAAATGTATATGACGGGTTTATATTATAAACTGTTATCGGTTATCGGAAATTTAGGCATCAGCTAATAATACGGGTTAGCTGAATTATTAATACGTGTCCGACAAAACAGTATTGTATAATTATTTTTAATATACATTTAATTAAATATAAATCACGTATATTTAATTTTACGAATTAACTGGTTAATTCGCCTTAGCCCATGATATTTAATCCGTATTAAATATAATATCTCAACATCACATATTTGACTAATTACTAGTCAAATAACTCGGACTAACTGGTTAGTCAATTTTGGCATCTACATGACAGTATTTTCATACCGTCACATCTCTCGAACGTATCCTATAGGTGTGACTTTTAGGGACCAGTTGATCACCGCCATCTGTATGACAATAACGTCAAACTTATCTAGCAAGCCAACCGTTATTGATAAACGTGGATCAACTGATAATAATACCAAAGTATGCCCTTTGATCCTTTTAGAGGTTTATAAGTCCTTGCACTAACTGTTAAGGACACCAACCCCAACAGTCAGTCATAATGACGTTTTTCAGATTCCATAACATTAACCTTATTATACTTCGTACATTTGTAGAGTTATGTTTGCAGTACAAAAAGTTAATCATTACTAGCCAGTAGTTACTAGTGTACATGTTCACAAAAAAATATACCAACCCGCTAACTTTTTTAGTCTTCTGTTTAACAAATACTTTTTGTATTGAGTTCCTCTAAATATCAAAATTCATAAATTTGAAAGTGACCTACAAAAGAATGACTTGATCCATTGATCCGATCTGTTGTTTGACCCGATTCTTTATCAAACTTAAATCGACGATGTAAATTTCTTGGCCCATTAGTCACCCGAAACCAAAGCGGACTTGACTTGATCAAGCATATTGACCCGATATATCCCTACCTATATGTCAACCGATCTGAACCCGAACCTGACTTGTTGTGGTTATTGATCCGATTAATCTGACCCGTAAGTGACCGAACCCAAACCCGTCACGACCTTATAATATAAGATACTCAGACAATCAAATTACTGGGTTATATACTTATATACTTGTATGAGTCAAATGTATACAAATTTCTGTTAGGTTAGGTTTGAAATATGGATCATACAAATGACTTATCTTCATTTTTTTTTGTAATTATAATTATTCTTATTTTCCGATTTTGTCTAGTTTAATGCCTTGTGTATCAGTGTATGATGTTGTTGAGAATAAACATCATATAGTTTATATGAGTTTCAATTGTTTAAAGGTCTTTTTGCAAATGTCCTCATGAAACATCATTATAAATTAACGTTCGAAATGTTTAAAATGTGAACTTCCACTTATGAGTTATATTTACTTGTTATTGAAAGTATGTAGCATTATGTCAATATCTTTATAGTCCACAGATTCATCACTATGATAAGTTGAACTTTCGATTTAGACATTCAATCATAGCTACACAATCATTGTTTGCATAGTTTCATAATAAATTACTATTAAAAAATGTTTATATGTCATAAATGACGTTTTTCAGATTCCATAACATTAACCTTATACAATTATAGATTTTTAAAGGTTTGTTTGCAGTATAAAAAGTTAATTATTACTAATCACTAACTCATTGTTTCATAAGTAATTATTAATAAGAAAAACAACAATTAAAGCACTTTAATAAAAGTATTCAACATTAAGTAATCTTAAAAGTCGCAAGATGATAACTTGAATTAATGACATAAATGACTTGAATTCAAACTCAAACTAATAAAATAATCGGAAAAAATTAACCCCGATAATAAATTGAGCAGCCAAACTAGTCAAAACTTGTCCGAACCCCGATCCGGCCCGACCCGATAACGACCCGACTGTGACCCAACCCAAACCCGATCTGGCTCGACTAATATATATGGTGACCCGACCCGACAACGACCCGAACCCGACCCAACCCGAACCGACACGTGAATTGACCCGAATAACCCGACCCGTAAGTGGCCCGAACCTGACCCAGACCCGACCCGAGTGTAGTCATGACCCGATATGACCCGACCCGACTAGACCCGGCCCAGACCCGACCCGACTGACCCGATTGCCACCTCTATACACAGCTGCTACTTAAGGATGCCCATTTTGTGTTTACTAATGAGTGTCTTTCTGCTTTTTACAGGTTAAAGCAGGATTTAGTCTCTGCGCCGATCATACAGCCTCCCAACTGGGACTTGCCGTTTGAGATAATGTGTGATGCCAGTGACTATGCACTAGGAGCGGTGCTAGGCCAAAGGAAAGACAAAGCTTTGAATGCTATCTACTATGCGAGCCGAACTCTGGATGAGGCTCAAGTGAAGTACACTACCACTGAAAAAGAACTGCTAGCTGTAGTTTATGCCTTAGAGAAGTTTCGTTCTTATTTAGTTGGGTCAGAAGTTACTGTCTTTACTGACCATGTAGCTTTGAGGCATCTCCTTGCTAAGAAGGAGGCTAAACCACGGATACTGAGATGGATACTCCTTCTCCAGGAGTTTGATTTGCAGATTAAGGATAAGAAAGGAGCTGAGAACGTTGTAGCTGATCATCTGTCGCGACTGACGCGACATAAAGGGGAAGATCCTCTACCTATTGATGATTCTTTTCCTGACGATACTTTATTTGCTATTATATCGTCTATTGTTAACCAAGAGCCTTGGTATGCAGATATAGCTAACTTTGTTGTCAGTGGCAAGCTGCCGTCTGACCTTTCTCATCAGCAGAGAAAGCGTTTTCTGTATAACGCCAAGCAGTACTTCTGGGACGATCCTTACTTGTTTAAGGAATGTGCAGACGGTCTCTACAGACGGTGTATTCCGCAGTGGGAGACCAAAGTAGTCCTGGAAGGCTGTCACTCCTCTCCCTATGGTGGTCACCACGGTCCATCGTGCACCGTGGCTAAGGTACTTTAGTCTGGTTTTTACTGGCCTTCTTTGCTTGCTGATGCTAAGTCTTTTGTTTCAACTTGTGATGCTTGCCAACGATCAGGGAATATTTCGAAGAGACATGAGATGCCGCAAAACGGTATCTTAGAGGTTGAGGTTTTTGATGTCTGGGGCATTGATTTCCAAGGACCGTTCCCGTCTAGTAAAGGTAACAGGTATATCTTAGTGGCTGTAGATTATGTGTCGAAATGGGTTGAGGCAATCGCCTCACCTCATTGTGACGCCAAGACCGTGATAAAAATGTTCAAAAAGGTCATATTTCCCCGATTTGGTGTCCCTAGGGTCGTCATTAGTGATGGGGGAATGCACTTTAAGGAAAAGAAACTAACTTCTATTCTGTCTAAAGTTGGTGTCCAACACCGGCGTGGTTTGGGGTATCATCCCCAAACTAGTGGTCAGGTTGAGGTCTCTAATCGCGAGTTGAAAGAGATCTTGTCTAAAGTAGTTTCTAAATCACGGAAGGACTGAAGTCTTAAATTAGAAGACACATTATGGGCTTACAAAACTGCCTTTAAGACACCAATTGGTGCATCACCTTATAGGTTAGTTCATGGGAAATCATGTCACTTACCTGTTTAATTGGAATGTAAGGCTTGGTGGGCAATTCGGGAGCTTAACTTTGATCTTAAGTTGTGTGGTCAGAATCGTCTTTTGCAGCTAGATGAGTTGGAAGAGTTTAGGCTTAATGCCTATGATAGCTCGCGCATTTACAAAGAAAAGACGAAGAGATGGCATGAAAAGAAAATTCTACCTCGGGAGTTTCATGTTGGGCAAAAGATGCTGCTGTTTAATGCCCGATTGAGATTGTTTCCTGGCAAGCTGAAGTCCAGGTGGAGTGGTCCTTATACGGTGACAGCTGTTACCAAATTTGGATCCATGGAGCTCGAAGATTCCGAAGGTAGTAGGTTCAAGGTGAATGGGAAATATGTGAAGCATTACCATGAAGCAAATGAAGCAGACAATCGTGTTGAAGTCCTGTACTTCGACGAGCTAGATGCGCCAGTTACTTGATGCCAGAAAGGTCGTGTGGGACCTCTTAAACCAGCGCTCTCCGGGAGGCAGCCCGAACTGTTTTATTGTACTTTCGTTGAATATTTTATTTTTCTTTAGCTTTTTGTTGAACTTTAGACACTGTTTTACGCACTTTTTATGCTCTCCTTGTCTTTTATGCGTGCTTTGCAGGTCAATTCACTCGATCGAGTAGTTTTCTTACTTGATCGAGCACTTTTTGGGTAATATTCACTCGATCGAGTGATATATCTACTCGATCGACCAGAGGCAAAATCACGTTTACTCGATCGAGTAGTTTTTTTACTCGATCGAGTCCTTCCAGACACCAGTTTACTCGATCGAGCTGTTCCAAGTTGCTCGATCGAGTAGTTATGTCTTCCAGCTGCTATTATACGTCTATGGAGCTACTGCTTGACTTTCTTTGACCTCCCATGTTCATGGTTGGTTTGGGGAGGTCCCTCTATACGACGTTTTGTAAGTTTTCCGACTCCACTCCTCCTTTTCTCTTCAGTTTGCATCTCTTTCCCTATTTTTGGTACAATGAGGGCATTGTACGATTTGGTTTGGGGAGGTATGCATCCATATCTGTGTCTGCATGTTTTCTTGCATTTTCGTCTGCACGTTTAATTATTTTCGCATGCATTGTTTCTTTTAATTCAAAAAAATCACATAAAATTCAAAAATTTTCACGTTTAATTTGAGTCGGAACGTTTGAATTTTGACGCTACATTGAATCCTTACTTGAGCCTTGCATATTCTTGACATTTAGTTGGCATGATTATGTGCATGATCTACGAGTTTTTGTTTCTCTCTTATCTGAACGAATAGATTTGATTCATATATCGGCAATCTACATTACATTCTGAGGTTAGAGCTTTATAAACTGGTGACATTCATGACCGGTTTCATTTAGGATGTGAGTAGTACTCTCTTTAAGGCATGTAACATCAATTTGCATAAGCATGAGTTTAGTCTTCTTAATACCTGTATGCATTCGGTCTGTGGATGGTGACACATGTTAGGAGAGGCAGTTCCTTTTATTTCATTCTACCCATGATCTCCACATAGCCAAATTGCCTTTTTGTCCTATTACCTACTATCTATAATTTTTCCTACCCTAGCCGAGCTAGTGATGAGTAGCTGTTTGGAATGTTTTACTGCAGTTTGGTTATTTTTATCTGATTTTCAGAAGGTGGTGGAAGAACTGAAGGGAATGAAAGAAAAATGATGAATGAAGAAAAATGAAAAAAAATTGAAATGAAAAAGAAAAAAAAGAGAACGGAAAAAAAAGGAAAATAAGAAAAGAAGAAAAAGAAAGAAAAATCATGTGCGAAGAAATAATGAGAAATTGTATAATGATTTTCACTCCCATGTTTTACTTATATCTTATGGGGAGTTGACGAGTTTTTGGTGTTTCGTGAGTTTAGTGCATGGAATTTGCACCGTTTCCATCTTGTTATATTGAGTACGAAGTTGAGATGTAGTTTATATTTGGATTCGTTGTTGCTAGCCTGGCTATTAACTCCACATATCCAAATTCATCTTAGCCCTTTTTTACCCATTACCTCACTTACCCAAATGTAAGTCCTTGGCATGTGTCTTGGTCACTAGTAAAGTTGGAATGCATATGTATGGTTGTAGAGACTTTATTCATGTTAACTGCATGCATGTTCTTATTGGTCGAGTTAGGTGAGTGTCTTTACTTCTTTCTATCTTTCACATATATACTCACCTTGTGCCTAACTTTGAGTGACGAGCGACCCATGAGAGTCCAATATCTTTTGAGTCTTGCAGGGTCGACGATTCAGTAAGTTTGAAATATTGATTTAACTCGTTTGCACTTCTCTTTTGCCACTTTGTCAGTTGTTGCATTAAACTAGTTTTGGTGGGTGATTTGTAGCTGACGCGTTGGTCCTGTTCCACTGTTTATTATTAGTTGCATTCATATTTTGCTTGGGGACAAGCAAAGGTTTGGTTTGGGGAGACTTGATGCGTGTATTTTATATAAGGTTTTTACCTCATTTTTACACGCATTTCTGTACTATTTATGTAGCATCTAACTACAAATTCCCCCGAATATTCTACTTTGGTCCGTTTTATGTAATTTGCAGGAATAAACCAAAGAGGAGCTAAATCGAGCCTAATTCGTCCCAATTGCATGCATTTATGGAGAATAAGGAGCCGGAGCTTGGAATCTAACATTTTGGAGACGCGTGAGCTGGTTTCGGAAGGTGTTTCAATGTCTAGCGTGCCTAAATAGCTCGATCGACTAGTTTTCTAGTCGATCGAATGCTTTATATGCTTAAGGTTACTCGATCGAGCAGTTCGAGGAGTCAATCGAGAAGATATTGCAAGGAGTGCTCGATCGAGTGGTTTATTTCCACTCGATCGAGAGGTTTGATGCTGATTTGCTCGATCGAGTGGTTTATTTCCACTCGATCAAGTGGTTTACCCTGCTCTAGATTATTTTCCGCCTAATTTCGTATGGGCTTTTGTAATTAGTCCATAGATTAGGTTTAGGGAGGATTTTTCGTATATGACTGAAGGAGGGAACAACGTAACTCCTCTCGGATTCACTTTTACTCTATCTTTGCTACTGTTTATTGGATTTGGCTCTCTTTCTACTCTTTGGCTAATCGGATTCGGAATTATTTTGGTACTATTATTCTTCTTTAATCTCTTAATCTTAATTATTGCTTTAATTCCTTCTCTCCTTTATTGTTATCATAATTACTTTAATTCAATCTTCATTAGTTTTGTTATCATGTTTAGTTTCAATTATCTATACGTTGTTATTATTAATTCGATGATGATGCGTAGCTAATTCCCTTCTGCTAAGACGAAAGGGGATCCATAATTATGAAAGGAAAGTAATCGAATTACTAGGTTAATGCTGGTATAATCTTTGTTGTTAACTGAATAACTGCTGCATTTACCTGTATCTGACTAATTGAGTCGACGCAATTAGGCATTTATATCATAGTGAACCTTGACCTGGACCGAAAGGTTGGAAAAGGCGAGACTAGTAGCGAACAATAGGGCATTATAGTTAGGGCGAAAGCTAAGCTATTTGTGCTTTAGGGCGAATTGAGACCGAAAGGAGATATTCACTGCTCCTCAGACCGTATCTGCATTGACCTGAGACCTAGATTACTTGACCGAATGATTATGGTGAACCGTCTGTCTTAGCTGTTTTCTCTACTTGGTTAATCTTTATTCTCTTAATTTCTCTTCCCTATCCTTATCATTAGTTTAGAATCAATCAATCAAAACCCCCCAATTTGGTTACTGAGACGAATTTAGACAAAGCTGGCATTTTCCCATCTCCCTGTGGAGATCGACCCGACTTCCCTAGCTATATTAGTTAGAGCCAGTTGGTTATTTTTGATAGCTATACGACTGCCCTGTCACTTCCTCTTGATTTATCCTATCAGCAGAAGAAGAGATTTATGCATGATGTGAAGCGGTATTTCTGGGACGATCCATATCTGTTCCGGGAGTACGTATACGGTATCTACAGACGACGTATTCCAGAGGGTGAGGTACGTGCAATCCTTTCTCATTGTCACTCTTCTTCTTATGGTGGTCATCATGGTCCTTCTAAGACATTTGCTAAGGTAATGCAATCGGGTTTTTATTTGCCTACTATCTTAAAGGATGATACTACTTTTGTCCGTTCTTGTGATGCGTGTCAAAGAACGGGTAATATCTCGCAAAGGCATGAGATGCCTCAAACTGGAATCTTAGAAGTGGAGATTTTTGATGTTTGGGGCATTGATTACCAAGGGCCATTCCCTACTTCTCATGGGAATCAATATATATTAGTAGCTGTAGATTACGTTTCTAAAAGGGTGGAGGCAATTGCCACCCCCACTTGTGATGCTAAATATTTTGTTAAGATGTTTCAGAAAATTATCTTTCCACGGTTTGGAGTGCCTCGCGCGGTGATTAATGATGGAGGAAAGCATTTCAACGAGCTTCATCTTAATTCTCTCTTGAAGAAATATGGCGTTATACACCATAGAGGATTGGCTTATCATCCTCAAACCAGTGGACAAGTAGAGGTTTCTAACAGAAAGCTGAAATAGATCTTAGAGAAGGTAGTAAGCAAGAACAAAAAGGATTGGAGTCGGAAGGTAGATGACACCTTGTGGGCTTACCGTACTGCATTCAAGACACCGATTGGAGCATTACCTTACCGTATAGTCTATGGTAAATCTTGCCATTTACCTGTGGAGCTTGAGTACAAGGCTATGTGGGCCATAAAAGAGCTGAATATGTATCCCTCACTGGCGGGTGAGAAACGACTAATGCAGTTGAACGAGCTCGATGAATTTCGACTGCATGCCTATGATAGTGCTCAAGTGTACAAGGAGCGAACGAAGAAGTGGCATGACAAGCATATTTTGCAAAGGGAATTTCATGTTGGTGAGAAAGTTCTCTTATTTAAATCTCGTTTGCGGTTGTTTTCAGGTAAGCTGAAGAGTAGATGGTCTGGACCGTTCACTGTTGCTGATGTGAACAAATTTAGGTCAGTTACACTGCAAACTGACAAAGGAGAGACCTTCAAAGTGAATGGACAACGACTGAAAGTCTACTATGAAGGAGCTCATGTTGGGGTAATAGAGGCCATTGACCTCTTTGCCATTGATTCTTCTTACTAATGAAGAATTACGGTCGTGCGGGACCGCAAAAACCAGCGCTACCGAGAGGCAGCTCGGACATTGTAATTTATTAATTTGTAAATTAGGATTTAAATTTAAGTATTGCATTTATTTTCATTGAACTTTGAGAGATGAGAGGAGGGAATTTGATATGCTTTCAAGGTATTTTGTGCAGGTTTCGACGTCTTTGCAGCTAAGAATAACAAACGACGAAAAAAGACGCCATCAGCAGGTTCCTCGATCGAGTCAAGCTAGGCTCGATCGAGGCACCAACCCCCTCGATCGAGTGCACCAAGGGCTCGATTGAGGCACTAAAAAAGGGAATTAAAACCCCTTAAAACGAGAGTTGGCATCTTCTAAAATTGGTTCGAGGCACCTTTGTGAACCGGGTTCCGCGATTATTTCCAAGCCGGTTTTCTCTATTATTTGCTTCTAATATTTCCAATCCCTTCTTATTTCGTCATTCTTTTTCTGCATATTCCACCTGCCATCTCTTCTTTCTCTCCTAAATAATCATCATTTATCATCAAATCTACCATAAAACTTGTGTTTGTTTGCATATTAAGTGATTACATCAATCTATTGTGCTTATTTTTGCAATTTCATTGCTCTATTTGCTAAGGTAAGTCCCGATTTGCCCTCTAATTGTTCCGGAAAATCTAAAATTTCTTGCTTAAATCTTGAGTTTATTGCTTTGAATCTTCCATTGCTCATATACAATTGCTATTTCCTTGCTTTTTAGCCCTTTATTTGTTGAATTAAATGCCTATTTTGCTAATTTGGGAATTAGGGTTCTTCAAAATTCGGGTTGAATTTATGCATTAAATTGGTTAGAAATTGTGTTCTTATGCTTGGAATCTTCATTATTTGATATATAATCATGACCCCCTAGCTTTTTGGATGGTTTAATTGTGATTTTAGGTCTTAAAACTCGATTTTTCGACCCATATTTGCCAAAAAACGGGACTGTTTTTGCTTCTTGGTTGGGGGTATGGTTGTATACTTGTCTATTTTGCAGATAATGTCGTCTACTAGGCAAGGAAACAAGAGGACACGGGAGAGGAGCGCTCCTATTCGTCAACCGGAGGTGGTGCCGGAGGTGGTGGAGTCTTCCGAGGAGGAGGATTTATCACCATTTGACGATTATCCTTTTGTTGAGTTCCGTGACAAGGAGCAACGGGATAGGTTCGAGTTCTTGATGACTAAAACCATGAATGCCACTAGGTGTGTGGATCGAAAAATTTTGCGAACCTTCAAGATTGATGACATTATGTTGGGTATGTTTGTTGAGATTGGATTATAGGGTCTTTTTCTACTACACGAGTTATCGTATCCTGCCTTGACCCTTGAGTTTTTGAGCTCATATGCTTACTTCCCTAATGACCATCTTATTCGGTTTAGATTGCTTAATGTAGAACGGTCTTTGACTTTTGACCGTCTTTCCGAAATTATGGGGATTGATAAGCATACCGATGGGGACTTATATAATGGTAGTGGGATGTCTACAGTCCGATACTTTCCTTTGTTTACTGGCTATGCGGATGCAGACGTTAGTAGTATGTCTTTTTTGGATGTTCAACATGTTTGTCTTCGACTTTTTCTACGGTATTTGAGCTACTTGCTTTACGGGAGGCATGACAAGAGCAAGGCCTCTTCCTTAGAGGTCTTGATTTTAGCTAGTTACTTGAACCCATTTCAGGAGAGGACCTTTCAGTTTTCTCCCCCTACTCTTGTTTGCCAAGCTTTTGACCGTATGATTGGGAAACATGGTGATTTAGACTGTGGTGCCCTCATTACTAGGCTTGCTCGGGTTTTATGTGATTTTTAGGGGGATGACCCCTATGAGCCTATGGCTGACCATGAGCCCTTAGCTGATGAAGACCACCTGCGTTACGATATCTCCTACATTGACATTAGGAACGGGAAGGATCATTATTGGAAGGTCTGGGGTCATTCTTATATGCTTTTGCCTTGTGACCGTTTGCCGGCTGTGGACCCTCTTGAGGAGTGTACAGCTAGGGAGAGACGGCCACCTGTCACTTATTTGATCCCACAGGACCTCCTGGTTACTTTTCCTAGTTCCAGCACTACTACTACCACTGGTGGGCGCCGGAGACGTCGTCAGCCTGCCACCCACTTACCTGGTTCCTACCAGCCCACTCCTCCTCCTCCACCTCCTACAGCCTATCCTACCCAGGGTTATCACTTTGACCCAGTCCTTGCGAGAGAGGTGAGGATTCATTAGGGCATTAACGCCGCATTGACTGAGCGACGTATGTGGGAGCAGATGGAGGCTATGACTCTTGCTGCAGGGGGACAGTACACGGGCACTTCTCCTAGCTACTACACCACACCTGGTGATGATAGCCGTGTCTTCCACGTTTTTGGAGTGACTCCTGTTGAGTTTGGACAGTTTAGTACTGATTATGGTGCTTTGGGTCGTCCTTTCTACACTCCAGTCTGTCCCGATCAGTCTTCTTCTGTCTTTCAAGAGGATGTGGGTGTTCCTTTATCCCAGCGTGGGCAGTTTGGTTAGTTTGGAGCTTCTACTTCTGCTGCAGCAGCTTTCCCAGGAGTTGACCGTTCTAGAGGTCGTGGTAGACGAGCTGGTCGTTCTAGAGGCCGTGGTACCCCTGTTACTGACCCTGAGTGGCTGGCTATGTATGCTGAGATTGATGACTTCGATGAAGCTAACCTTGATGATGATGATGATGGAGTTCAGTAGTGACAACTGGTCACTACATCCCTCACTTTCCAGCTGGTTTGGGGGAGGCTTTTGCATTACAGCTGGTGCTATCTTTCTTGTTTTTGTTTTGATTGTATTTCTTATTTTCCCTCTTCCCTTTGTTAGTTGTGTCCCATAGGTTGCTGATTTCTGTGTGATTGCTATGCTGTAGGCGTCATAATGCGGACACTGTGACATTTCGGTTTGGGGGAGGGTATTCATTTCTGTTGTGTGTTTATTTTATTGTTGTGTGAAAAAAAATCCAAAAAAATTGAAAAATTATAAAATACAAAAACATGTTTTATTTATTTTGAGTCGAGTCTTGGTGAATTGTTTAGCAATGATGATAATTTGCTTTGTCTTTGCATTTGAATCCCATCTAGTTGTCCATGTACATTGTTTTGACCCGTTAGCTATGATGAACAAAGCTCTTTACTCAAGTCTTGACCGTCACAATATGCCTTATGCCGAGTAAATTTGACTTTATTTTGTTGGTAAACCACTTAAATTTCTGAGGTCTTTAGAGCTTCCTAGGCCAGGAACATTAATAAACCGGTCTCATTGTTATTTAGGCTGAAGAGTGTGGTCTCCTTGTGGAATATGTAATATCAAACTGCATAAGTGTGACATTAGTTTCTTAGCTTTTGCGCGTTCATATGATTGAGTACATGAGGAAAGACGGTTCTTATTGTTCAATATGCCATACATTACCTAGTTTTTGTTAGCCCGTTTGTATACATTACCTAGTTTTTGTTAGCCCGTTTGAACCATGTAGCCATTCCATATCATATTTCCTGGCTATATACCAGAATTTGCCTACCTTTTTCGGGACAGTCGCAGTTGCTTAAGTCTTTGTTGTTATAGCTGCTTTGGTTGGGTTGAGACTTTTATTGTCATGTGGGTAGTAGTTATCTTTTTGTAGCAATTGTGTGACCTCCTATGTTGAAAAAGAAAAATATTATGAAGCAATGAAAAAAAAAGAAGAAATAAAAAAAGATCAAAAGAAAAAAAAAAGATGAAAAAAAAAAGAAATCGAAAAAATAAAGAAAGAAAAGAAAAAGAAGAAATTTTGCTTCATCAAGTTTTGTTAGGAGGTCATGAGTGGTAATTACTGGAGTCTAATGCACATTTGGAGAGTCTTTTCATTCTCTTATATGTTGTCAAAGTTGAGATGATTTCTCCAGTTGGATGATTGTTTTATATATTACTAGATTTGGCTATTGGTTTAGCGCTGCGACTACCGTCTGAGCCTCACATACCCATACGTGCTTTTGCACAAGCCACTTCTATACCCATGCCACTTTACCACCATTCTGTCCTTGATACATGTACTTGGTCTGTATTATGAATATGCACTAGTTGGAGAATCTTCTATCACATTAGATTGCATGCATGTTTCATAAGTTGAGTGAGCATCTTTATTCTTTCTATCTTACATATATCTCACCCCTTATGAGTGTATGAGTGAAACCGCAAGAATCCAACAAAATTGTCTTGCAAGGTTGAAAAGCATTTGGTTGAGTCTCGGTATCATGTCACATCTTGAGTAGAGTTGCATTAATCTGTTACCCGTGCCTTTGAATTTGTTTAATTGGCACAATTTTTGGTCATTACTTTGTTATAGATGTGGATAGATGGGATTTGTATGTGCCTAGACATTTGCTCTGAGTTATTATTCACTAGTTGTTTGTTTGTCCTTTGTTTGGTTTGATTGCTTTGCTTGAGGACAAGCAAAGGTTTGGTTTAAGGGAGTTTAATGTATCACTTTTATATATATTTCTATAGCTCCTTTCATACCATTTTATATACCGTTTTCGTGTCTGTATATCGTTTATATGCCTTATTTCAGTGAATTGTCGATACTGCCGCTACTTTATGTTTTAATGCAGAAATGTCGCATTACGAGGATAATCAAGCTAAGATAAGCATAGCGGAGATGGCATAGTGGAATACACGGAGCATGGCACGAAGAACGAGGTAGCATGAAGGCTAGAAGTGAAGAAACGAAGGAATCTTTCTGTGTAGCTGGTTCCTCGATCGAGTCCCCTGAGGCTCGATCGAGTAATCATCCTCGATCGAGTCACCCCAGGCTCGATCGAGGAACCTCTCTTGTAGATTTATTTACGGATTTTACTAAAACAATTATTTTGTATTATAAATTCTAAACTCGTACGGGATTATTTGGTTATGCTTTATTTTGCTTAGAACGGCTGAATACTCTCTCTAGCTTTAATCTTTCCTTGCTACGGTACTAATCTTTCTTCAACAATTAATCATTCAAGTTTATGTTATTCAATTATTGTTCTTATTTCATGTTTTCAATCATGTCTTCAATTATTATTATTGTTGTTATTGCTTTAGTCATGAGTAGCTAAATTCCTCATCTAGGATGAAGGGGATCTAGGTTAATTAGAAAGGGGAAATTGATTAATTGCTAGAGAAATCATATAAGTTGTCGTTTGATTATTGTTCTTATTCTGGTTAATTAACTTAGGCCTGAGTTGTTAATTAGTGTAGCGAATTAATCATTTCATCGACCGGGTTAGAATTAATATAGGCTGCGATAATCAAATAGATTGTATCTAATTATAGCGATCGCATGTTAGAATCGATCTAAAAGGCATAAATAGAATCGACCGATCTTGTGACCTTAGACAACTTGATAGATTTAGCAATTGATTAAGAGACCCCATATATTTGACCTAGTGAACCGGAAATCCTAGACTTTTAATATCATTGTTTTAAATCCTTTTAATTACTCGCAATTAGATGGTTAGATAACAAACAAAACAAACCCCCAAGAAAACGGTTACCTTCAGACAATTTAAATATTTACAGACTGACTATTACCGCCTCCCTGTGGATTTGATACCTGTCTTACCACTAGCTATTCTTGTTAGTTTTGAGATAGTTTTATTTTGATTTGGTGATACGACTTTAGCCATATCATATATGCAGCCAAGGGTGTCCTTATTTTGGGCTGATTTGTTTAGTTTTTGTGTGTAAAATATCTCCTTGTACTTTTGTCCATTTATGCTTTCAATTGTAGCCATTAGATTGGCCTTTAGTCCTGTGGTTAGGATGTAACTTGAGCATCTATATAAGGAGCTCAATTCACTTGTAAAATCAGATTATGAGAATGACAATATGAGAGGTTTTGAAAACCCTAAGTCCCTTTCTTAGTGTTTGGGCATTTCTTCTTGCTTAGTGCGGAAAATCCCTCATTACTTAGTGTTTGAGGAGGAATTAGTTTATGCTTATTGATCTTGAACGAAATTCTGAGTCTTGAGCTTGCTTCGTGATCTCGCTCAAGTCATATCCTTCTATATTTTCCATTTTATGCATTGAAATTAAAACCCTCCAAAACAGCCCCAAACCGAGAGCAAACAATACACAAAAAACAGCCTGTTTTCAGTCATAAGCAACAGTCTGCCTGACTGTTACTTTTGTCATTCGGGTCTTGTAATATGTCGTTTGTTAGTTGGGTTTGTTCTTGGTCGTGGCTCCTCCTCTCTTTCTCGTTTACTCATGGTAATGCGAGGGTGAGGTAAAGCCAAACGGTTTCCTGGACGGTCCTATCCTTAGCCCGATTTTAAGCTTCTTTTTATGTTATTTTTGTGTCATTTGTGACAGTCTTAAATTATGTTGCAATTTGTTGCTGTTTTGTTGAGTTTTTGAGACTGTTTTGGGCTGATTATGGACCACCTCCTTATTTTACTCCAAAGTGGTATCAGATCTTCGGCTCTTCCATTTTCTTAAACCAAGACGATCTTGGGAAATGGTGGTCCTTGGTGTTCTAGGGTGTTGGCTAACAAGGCGGTTCTAAGTCCGTGCTGTGTGTTCTCGGATTAGAATTAGGTCCCAAGTACGTGCTGTGTGTTCTCGGGTTGGGATGGTTCTTGTTGTTTGCCCTCTTTAACATCTACACTACATTTTTCTGAAATTGTTTTTGTTTTTGAAATCGTCTTTTGTTATACCATGTTCTTAACCGCGAAAGTTCGAGGACAAACTTTTCTCAACAAAGGGAGTTTAAAACAAATGAGGTAGACCGAGATTTTGGGTAAAAAACAGTCGGTTTAGTCAAGGCAAAATGAAGAGCGATTGCAAAAATTCCAAGAGAAAATGAACCGTAACCCGGTACAATCCGTCTTGTGGAATTAAATCTGGCCGAAAATACTTGTCTCTTGACAGCCATTTTTGTAAGGTAAAAGGGTGAGTAAATTGTAAGATTCCAAAGGACAATGACATCACATGGTCCCTTTATTGTCTCCAAAAGAAGCCAAGATAAATTAAGGAGAAATGAAGAACAAGGACAACAACTCAAGGCCACAAAAGAGCTGTTGACCAGCCATGTATATGCAGCCAAGGGTGTCCTTATTTTGGACACATTTGTTTAGTTTTTGTGTGTAAAATATCTCCATTTTGTCCATTTATGCTTTCAATTGTAGCCATTAGATTGGCTTTTAGTTGTGTGGTTAGGATGTAACTTGAGCATCTATATAAGGAGCTCAATTCACTTGTAAAATCAGATTATGAGAATGACAATATGAGAGGTTTTGAAAACCCTAAGTCCCTTTCTTAGTGTTTGGGCATTTCTTCTTGCTTAGTGCGGAAAATCCCTCATTACTTAGTGTTTGAGGAGGAATTAGTTCATGCTTAGTGATCTTGAACGAAGTTTCGAGTCTTGAGCTTGCTTCATGATCTCGTTCAAGTCATATCCTTCTATCTTTTCCATTTTATGCATTGAAATTAAAACCCTCCAAAATAGCCCCAAACCGAGAGCAAACAATACACATAAAACAGCCTGTTTTCAGTCATAAGCAACAGTCCGCCTGACTGTTACTTTTGTCATTCGGGTCTTGTAATATGTCGTTTGTTAGTTGGGTTTGTTCTTGGTCGTGGCTCCTCCTCTCTTTCTCGTTTACTCATGTTAATGCGAGGGTGGGGTAAAGCAAAACAGTTTCCGGGATCGTCCTATCCTTAGCCCGGTTTTAGGCTTCTTTTTATGTTATTTTTGTGTCATTTGTGACAGTCTTAAATTATGTTGCAATTTGTTGCTGTTTTGTTGAGTTTTTCGCGATTGTTACATGTTTAGAAGGGTTTTAGAGAGAAGGGAGAGGGTTTGGCGTGGAAGAGAGAGAAGGGGAAATTAATTAGGTTTAGCGGAAAAGATCCCAACATAGGTTTTATCGCCCACTGAGAAGCTGCACTCGGTCGAGTGCTAAGTCCACTCACCTGAGTGCCGCCCATTCGGTCGAGTACTGCTTGTACTCGGCCGAGTGGCACCTGCTCGGTCCACTATGACTTTCACTCGATCCACTACATGTTCACTAGGTCTAGTCTAGGTTCTACTTGGTCCAGTGTGCAGCCATCCCCTACTCCCGAGTAACCTCTTTCCCAGCCTAAGGGTCCTCTCACGCATCCCAATGTTCTTTTTTGGGTCTCAAAATATACGGGTATTACAACGGGCATGTAGAAAAAAAATATATAAATAGTCATTTGAAATTTTATAGTTATATTATTATTGAATATTAGTATGAATGTACAACATCTTACACATACAAATTAAAGTACAATACTTAATTTGAGATTCAGCTTATAATTCTCCTAAGAATCAATCAGACCAAATAATATATAATTGGTAAAATAATCGGTGAAGACTTATTTATGTTCGTGCCTCATATCTTCACCCAAGGATTCATAATGTGTTGAGGGACATGAGGCGTGACGTGAGCAAGAACGTGAGCAAGACTTCCACTGTATTACATTGTTTAGATATTCAGTTATGTTGGGAAATGTGTCCTCAACATTAGTGCGATCACATGATTTAAATATCATTATTAAAACTCATTTCACGAATACGGAAGGGATGATACATTACATATATAGTCAACTGGTCCACACATATCGGTAATGATTGGTTGGCTAGAGTTTGACATTACTGTCGTGCGACGGTGGTGATCAGTTGATCCCTTGAGGTCACACCTAAAGGACGATTCCCTTAATTGAAAAGGTTAATTAATTGTATACCGATACATATTAATTAATTCCTAAAAATTGAACAATTCAATTTGTGAGAGAGAATATTGATATCTTATTGTAATGGGATTAAATAAGATTTATTTTAGTAAATAAAATGCTTTATTACTAAAATTGTTTATTGTTTGAGAAACAATAAAGATAAGAATGAATGGTTGATTATAATTACAAGACATTGTGAATTATAATTATATGACCCATTTTATTTACGTGATCAAGTATCACTAGTCAATTTGTTGAATGTAATTTAATTAATTTATAAAATGATAGTTATGTGATAAATATGCATTTAATTAATTAGTAACATGTATCATACTAAATGTGACATTTTGTGTGACAATTGACAAATTGACAAAATAAAATGGTAGTCCATTTTAAGACATGGACCGAAATGAAGGATGTCATGGTGGTGTATGGTTGATTATTTTATGAGATAATGCAAGTGTAATCATTCCTACACACACTAGCCTTACACACCTAATATGTTGGTAAGAGTAAAAGGAAAAGGAGATTCCATTTCTTGGATGCTTCCTCTTGTTCCAACCGTGCTCCCCTTCTCTCTTTATGAGATTTTTGTTCTCATTTTTGTATGACAACTAATACACACTACCATTCAATCTACATGCAAAAGGTTCATGTTTTTTCTCTCTTCTCTCTCTTTAAATCTTCATAAAAAAGATTAGATTTTAATCCAAATTGTTCATGTAAGATTACTAAAATTATCAATGTAATATATGAGTATTAGTAATCAAATTTAAGGTAAACCACAACATAAACATCTAGTACATGTTAGTTTGTGGGATTAAGAGATTGTCTTGGGTGCTACTAATTGGAGAATCTCTACTTTGGGATTTTGTATGTTCATCCATAAGGAAAGCTCAATAACTAAGTAAGGTAGGTGACCTTACTAGTGCCCAAATATCCGAAAATCACATGGTGAGAAATAGATTTTTCCATCTCTTTAATTAAAGTTTGCATGCATAAGATTTGTAATTATTTTTATGACTAAATTAATTTAAAACATATATGAATATGTTAAAAATGAGATATAGATTTCCAACAATCGGTATCATGAGCCATGGTTGTTTGCATGTAAATCGGTTAAAAGTTTTTCCGAGTTATAAAGAATAACATATAAAACTTGTATATTTTGTGTTATTATGATATATCACGAAATTAATCCATGCATGTTAATATTTCTGGTCCTAAAATGTTTTTAGGATATTTTAGTTAATTTACGGATTTTTATTGTTCATATTATACAATAATGGCATTTAAATATGATTTTATGAGTAAAAATGTCATTTTCGGACTAAAATTAGCTATACTTCGAATTTTTCAGTGATTTTTGGATATGTTGTCACATATATTATTTTGAGATAACCTGTAAATGTTCATAATTTTTGGACTTGTTATGCTCGAAAAATGGATTTTTCATTATTAAATTCAGATTTAGGTGAAAAATAGGTTAATATGAGATAAATTTCGAATCTGGTTATAGAAATTTAGTATGATGTCACATGCAATTTTACAAGATGTGTGTAAAATAATAGGCTATTGTGAAGTCTTTTTGCATGATTTATGGATTTTTGAAGAAAAATTGCATGAATAGTGACTTTATTAGTGAAATATTAGTAAAACATACTCTATGACTAAAGAAAAACATCATATGTTGCATTTTATTATCTTTTTCAGATCTGAAATTGAAAAGTTGATGAATATAATTTTTCACATGTTTTTATGATTATTTTAGTTAAAACCGATAAACCGCGACATTGTTTTTCCGGATAAAATTCGAAATTTTTAACCAAAGTTTTTGAACATTATGAGTGTCATGGTATTTTTCCAGAATGTTCATGAGTTTAAATTTCAAATTTCAAATTTATTTGAAATTTTGTGATTTATTTGAAGTTTATAGCTTATTTTTGTAATTTTTAGTCCATTAATGAACAATTTTATAAATATGAGTTAATTATGGTCAAATTATTAGTGAAGACTAAATTTTGAGTCCTAAGAGGTTAGGGTAATTAACTTATGCATAAATAAGAATTTATGTAATTTTTGTGATTATAAAATGTTGAAATCACGCAAATCCGTAAAAACCGAGTAATATACGATATTGGCTAATTAAAGGCGATTTAGCATAAAATTGGGCATGTTCATACATATTATAATGCTGCATTTTCTTTATGATTGTCATAATTTTAATTTATGTAATTTTTGAATTATGTAATTTTACTTAGTATGGCCTTAGTTTTTAATTGGTATTTCCCGAAATGTATGGGAATATCGATTCGGTTGTAATTTTATTGTGATCTCGTATCACCGTTTTGTAATTTAATAGATTTATTTTATTTTAGTTACAAATGTATAATAGGAAATTATGTAATTTGCTATGTAATTTATTTATCTCGGAGTTTCCCAAAGACGGATTTCTTCAAGATGGCGATACATAAAGACGGTGTTACCTCGAGATGCGTGCCACAACCAAAGTTCAAGGGACCAATGGAGTTGGTTTCCGAATATGTAATAGTTAAATAGTTTTTCTATTTTAGGAAAGGTCATACTAGGATTTATTTATTTTATGCTTGCATTTTATTTTATGTCGCATGCATCGCTAAATCGCCATAACTAAAACATGCATCTTCTTTTAATCGAGTATATCGACCGTGTCAATTATAATTATCGTAGTTCACCGCTTTAGTTCACTTAAAACGTGATAGATAATAAATTGACATGACCTCTCGCTAAAATAAACAATTGAGACTTAGCCTTATTAAATAGTAGAAACCATGAAAACCTATTTCATGAGGGAGTGCACTCGGCCATCCCGGGGTACAAACCTTGTTACGTAGGGGAAGTGGGTGATAAATGTCTATCCACCGAATTCATGTTGATGAGGGTTTCATCGGCTATCCCGTGCCCAAGTTAATGTGGGTTTGGATCATGGACACATTTATTCGAAATTTGGATTGAGCTCAACGGAAGTATTCGTGACCGTAGTCGCATGTGTTCCGGGCTATAGATAAATATTAAAGTAATTTTATCGACCGAGAGTTCTAAAAGTAGAATCTATTAAAGAGTTAGTCCACCGAGTTATATTGATAAGGGTTCCATCGGCTATCCCGTGCCCAAGTTAATATGAATTTGGATCTCGGAATCATTTATCATAGTTGGGTAGAGGTCACTATGTAAATGCTTTACTTGTTATTTACAAGTATTATTGAAACGATAAATGTTAAGTTTTCCACTATTATGTTATTATATTGTTCTATTTCTTTACCACAATTCATATACGATATCATTTCGATTTTGATACAAATCTCCATTAAAACATCGTAACTAAAGACAAAATTTGAATTTGCTTTTAAAACCTCAAACGAACCATTGCTAAGGATCTCTTGTAAAGAGTATAGATTAAAGTTATTCATTATCAAACAGGTTTTTGATTCTTGACTAACACTTCTACTTACAATGGATTATGTTCCATATACTTAATTGAATTAAGTACCTTGAAGCGATAAATTGTTTTGGTGATTAGATTTTCAGAATTCATAATTGACCAAAATAACGCAACCACTTCAATGAAAGTTTTAAGACTAAAACGAACAAATGAAGAGTAATCTTCATGAATTCAATTTTGCTTCTCAAAGCAAAGACTCATTGAAATGAGTGGGAGCATTCTCTTAAACCGTTAAGATAAGGACGAGGTTCAAGAAGTAAAAATTATAATGGAATTGATACTAGGTAATGTTAAAGGTAAAGTTGTTGAGAATGACGATACTAAACCTATCAATCCCGACCGATAAGTTTCCATTGTCTTAAATGTTGGACACGAGAAAGGAAACTACCCCAAATTATTGAAGAATCAACAAGTTAGTTGTGGGACATCTAATTGAACCTTCTTCTTTAAATGTTTATTTGATTAAACATAAAATTTTGCTAGTACTACTTCGTCAATATTAGAAACCAATGGAGGTTTTCATCATTGTACTTGATACATAGGATGATTAGAATATGACGACTAGCAACAATAATGTCGAGAGATAGAGTAATTGTGTACTCAATCTAGTTTTTGGATTTAAAGTTGTACTTAATTATGACTATTAAGTGCATAAACTCTAAATAAGAATATAAACTTGTTAAGATACAAAAGAGGTTTTCACTTTTGTGACCCTATACACCACGATTTGATGTATGGCTAGCTCATTACCAAGGTGATTATATTCTAAACCAAACTAGAATGATATATCATGTAGATGATGTAAGATTCAAATTGGTAACCCAAGATTAAACCTTAAATTTTGGAATGATGAACGCAAAGAGTTATCGAGTACTCTTGAAACCATTAGATTGTTAATGGTATATGCGTATCTTGTATTCAAAGCAAGATGTCTCATGCCTTTTGGTTGAAAAGGAGATCGAGGTTGTAAATCATCGATCCAAAATAGGTTGATCATTATCTTTTACCAACGATTTAAGTTGACACTAATATGTTCACTTAATAAGGTAAATAGAGAAATCTTTGAAGAATTTCAAAGAGTTCAAGGAATCACGATTTAGTCGTGATGGGATTATCAAAGTGAAGACTTTGATATAAGCCAAATGAATTGTGATATAGTATCACAAATTAATCTCTCTTAACACGCATTATGGGATAATGTATGATTGGATAAGAATTCAAACGCTATTCGATAAGGTTTGGACTTCGATCAAGTTACTTTGAGTTACTTGATCCTTTTGGGGATTTTATCATTTTGTCTAAATTATTTTTCCACTAAATCGAATCATATGAGATATGAAATGGTAAGGGTACCATGTTTGTAAGATTTCACAAGAAACATATGCTCATTTTTCCCTTTTCAATTATCACGAGTACGACGGGTTTGCAGCTCGTGAAGCTGTCTTGCTAAAATACAAGTTTATTTTTAGAAGACAGAGTAGGAGAAATTATTCAAGAGCCACAAAGAATGCCACAGAGAATGTTATGTCGCAAGAAACTGGTCTTTCTTGGCTACATGAGACGTTTTGTGTAAGACATTGTTTCTTTAAAACCTAGGAAGTTAAATTCGTCACTTGTTGAAAATGATGAATTCATGCTACTTTTAAGAAAGTAAAGAGCTTATAACTTACAAAAGAAATTATTTGATTCAAGTTGATTACTTCTGGAAAGTAATCAACAAATGACTTACATAAGAGTGTTTAAGTCACAACTCAATACAAGGCTTAAAGCCATGAGAATCCGAAATAAAAGGCTTGATTAGTGACAAAGGGTTTTGCACTAATAAAGAGAGATTTCAAAGCTTGGTTGGTGGCAAAGTGTTTTGCGCTAGTTGAAATGCTTAAGTCTATTTGGATCTTCTTAGGGATTGTGTTTCATTATGAAATACATAACAAGTGAATCTAAAACCCACTTCTTCAAAAGAAAGAATGTATTCAATACATGTCATGAGTTTTATAAATTCTTGCAATCCTAAGGTAATGTGCAACTTAAGAGATGGTCTTAAGTAGGACATCGATGAGTTGGAATCAACATTTTGATCATGTGATAAAACATTTCTCGATAAGTCAAGAAGTTGTGTTTATACATGGAGTTTAGTGGGAGTTACGGAAATTTTAATTAGTCCGATATGTGGATGACATATTGATAATTGAGAATGATTTAAGACTTTTGGAGTATTACAATACATCTTGAATGTCCGGATTTATGAAGATAAATCCACATGATATTAGCGTCAGTAAGAAGTCTTATGTTGATAAGATTCATGACTAGTTCAATTATATTGAACATATTTGATTGATTTCATTTGCTTCCGCTGCCGAATCAATTAAAAGAAAATGATGTATAACACTTCATATGCTTTGAGTATGATGAATTGTTTTAAAAATCGAATTTAAGTGATCTTTACCAAGTAAGCCATAAAGATTACCCTTAAGTGCTTTCACAAGCATTAAGGAAGTAAAGCAAAGTGTTTATGATGCAATTTTGTGTAAGGGTGTTACACAAGTGACAATTGACAATTGAGATTGCGCATGGTTTCCGACAAAACCATAATCAAAACACATTAGGATGGTTAAGATACCATTGTGGCAATGATAATTAAGAAGTAGATTTTCTAGAATCGTTCTAGGCAATAAAGAACAATGAGAGATATTTATAACGGAAATTGAGTACACTTGCAATCATGAGATGTGCAAGAAGGATGAGTCCTTGCACACCTTTGTGAAAACAGTGGGAGCTATTCTTAGGCTAGAGGGCCTATGTCTTGATTGGATCTCGACACGTACTCAGAAAGTTTTGTAATACAAATGTATACATTACAAAGGAAACCGAGTATATAGTAAGGTTGAGTAAGGTACAAGAAATTGATAAAACCTACTAACCAAAGCCTTCTAAAAGGCTAAACATGATGAGTCATGTCATTTCAATTGAATTGAAATGAACAACTACATACAAGATCAAATTAGATTATAGAACATGAAATAATAATCAGGCATTGACTATTCATGTGTGATAATCGCATTTGTCGTTCGAGTTTTACTTTAAAACTCTTTTATTATACTTTGTTACATCCAAACGGGTTGTAGAGACAATTGAACCCCGTTAAAGTGAACACGGATTAGCATGGTATTCGCCCATAGTCACTTGTATGAGGTGACGTCTCGAAGTGACTAGAGTGTGATGCGATTGATGGCAAGTTCAAGTGCCATAGAGTCATGTGAGATGACTAGTCGATCACATAGGCAGACTGTTAGGAACACTTTGTCGGGCAGTGACCGCTTATAGAGTTCTGGCAAATTTATAAAGCCTGGTCGTGGCGAGAGCTACTATAGTATTCTAATGAGTCGATTCTTTTGACTAAAGACTATTCACCTAAGATGGCACAGTTTCAGATTAACTTTGATTTGTGTTACTACGACCTTCGTAAATGGGGTCAAATGGGCATATTTTGGGTTATGATGGCTGTGGCTAGTCGAAGGGAATAAGTACGATAGGAATTGTCCACCCCCTTGTCAGGGTTAAAACATATCTCAGGGCCACTCGAGGAGTAATGAACTGGAAATGCGTGGCCACGCTTGGAAGGTATCTATGATAGATAAATCCGGTCAATCAGTTATTCTCCAGATCGAGGAAACCACTCTCGATATGATCACTTGCAAGTACGACCCGAAAGACACCTTGCATTGAGTGGGAGATAGTAATAGGACAAGAGAATTGGTGACGCACACTTGTCGAGGACAAGTGGGAGATTGTTGGGAAATGTGTCCTCAACATTAGTGCGATCACATGATTTAAATATCATTATTAAAACTCATTTCAAGAATACGGAAGGGATGATACATTACATATATAGTCAACTGATCCACACATATCGGTAATGATTGGCTGGCTAGAGTTTGACATTACTGTCGTGCGACGGTGGTGATCAGTTGATCCCTTGAGGTCACACCTAAAGGACGATTCCCTTAATTGAAATGGTTAATTAATTGTATACCGATACATATTAATTAATTCCTTAAAATTGAACAATTCAATTTGTGAGAGAGAATATTGATATCTTATTGTAATGGGATTAAATAAGATTTATTTTAGTAAATAAATGCTTTATTACTAAAATTGTTTATTGTTTGAGAAACAATAAAGATAAGAATGAATGGTTGATTATAATTACAAGACATTGTGAATTATAATTATATGACCCATTTTATTTACGTGATCAAGTATCACTAGTCAATTTATTGAATGTAATTTAATTAATTTATAAAATGATATTTATGTGATAAATATGCATTTAATTAATTAGTAACATGTATCATACTACATGTGACATTTTGTGTGACAATTGACAAAATAAAATGGTAGTCCATTTTAAGACATGGACCGAAATGAAGGATGTCATGGTGGTGTATGGTTGATTATTTTATGAGATAATGCAAGTGTAATCATTCCTACACACACTAGCCTTACACACCTAATATGTTGGTAAGAGTAAAAGGAAAAGGAGATTCCATTTCTTGGATGCTTCCCCTTGTTCCAACCGTGCTCCCCTTCTCTCTTTATGAGATTTTTGTTCTCATTTTTGTATGACAACTAATACACACTACCATTCAATCTACATGCAAAAGGTTCATGTTTTTTCTCTCTTCTCTCTCTTTAAATCTTCATAAGAAAGATGAGATTTTAATCCAAATTGTTCATGTAAGATTACTAAAATTATCAAAGTAATATATGAGTATTAGTAATCAAATTTAAGGTAAACCACAACATAAACATCTAGTACATGTTAGTTTGTGGGATTAAGGGATTGTCTTGGGTGCTACTAATTGGAGAATCTCTACTTTGAGATTTTGTATGTTCATCCATAAGGTAAGCTCAAGAACTAAGTAAGGTAGGTGACCTTACTAGTGCCCAAATATCCGAAAATCACATGGTGAGAAATAGATTTTTCCATCTCTTTAATTAAAGTTTGCATGCATAAGATTTGTAATTATTTTTATGACTAAATTAATTTAAAACATATATGAATATGTTAAAAATGAGATATAGATTTCCAACAAGTTATTGGTTTCAGTTTCTAAGACAATAAAGTCACTTATTCAATATTTATGTAATTTTAGTTAAAGTACTTTGTATCGTTTTGTCTTTTTTTATTCACAACCTCGAGCAACCGAGATGGTAACACCTTTATTTATCTGGGAAGGTCTGGCAAAAGGCTCTTGGATAAATGATGGTATTACATTTAATGTGTGATACTATAATCTTGTAAGTTGTAGAATTAGGTGAATAGAGAATAAGGATTAAGGTGTTGTATTTGCTTTAAGTTTAGTAACTTTGGATGAGTTACAACAAGTTCTCTTTTATATTGAATTTCTTGTCTAGCAAGTGTTTGATTGCTTGTTTTATAGAACAAAGTTTCAATCTTTCGTATAGTTATGTTACTTTTCAACATCAATTTCTCTTCTATAATATGTCAACCTATATGTTTTTCCCATTATTTATAATTGTTGTCGCTCAATTTATTTAAGGTAATAAATTTATTGTTTTAAAGGTACGTGGGCATGTTATTTAAGGAGTAAGTAATTGGGCCTAGTTGAGGTGATTCATTTAGATGAAGAACAAGAGCTCATGAGATGAACGCTGGACCAGGGGAAGTCATCAAGCGCTCAGGTACAGGTTCAAGGAGTGTTAACGGTTATTTAATAGCTTCCCCACTAAGAAAGTAGTTATGAGGAAGGAGCCAGTAAGGGATGCCTATGTAAGGAGGCATTTACCAAAACAAATGACACACACAACTGAAAAAATAACAACTACAACTTAGTTTATCCTTAGATCTTAAATTTTACTCTTAGATTAGATTAGCATGGCGAGACCATCTACCCATGGAGATAATTAGCCATTTATCCCTTAATTTTTAATTTAGCATCCACAAGTACTCTTGTGAAGACTCTAGTTGATGTTGTGTAATTGACATTTTCATGATATATATAAGTATCTTTGAAGATTCATGTGTTTAGATTTGAGAATATTATCATTCATCCTTGAGCGCTTGATGAGTAGTATTTTAGTCACTTTTTACCCCGCATTTATATATTATTCCGACTCGATTTTACGTGCTTAATTGATTAAAAAGCTCATTTTATTACTAGCTAATTTGTAGTAATTAGTCGTATTAGTTATATTTAATAATTAGTTGGATTTTATATAATAATTAGTATTAATATCATTTTACTATAATAACGTGTAGGCAAGGAGGAATAATGAGACGGAAATTGAGGAGAAAATTGGGTTGAGAAGGAGATAAGACGAATAAATAAGGAGTTAACTGAAGAAAATGAAAAGAATTGGGAAAGGGGAGGTCAAGCTTGATCGTTGACTTCAACAAAAAAATTAACCAATCTTCCCTATTCACCTTTATCAGCTTCATCAAATGCAGCATGCATCAACTACCATTTTTCACTATGAACCAAGCTGCACCATCATCAGTGCCTGACCCTTCAACTCCGTTCCGTCATCATCGTCACAGCCACCGGCCACGCCTCCATTGTCGCTCACCACAGCTCACCTCTGTCCACAACTATCAAACTCGTCATTCAACCGATTCCAAAACCCAATAATGAAGCTCGCCAATCTCCATATCCCTCACCACAAGAGATACATGCTGCCATCATTCTTTCACCATCAATTTCCCTCCATCTCAACCGTGAGCAACCTCGCATCATCCCTTCTTCAACCTCAATCAACCACCATCTGATGAACACCATAACTAAGCATCGTCAATAACAAAGACCCACCAGGCATAACCCATCTTCATCATATTCATAGTCAAGACTCCCCTGCATCTCGTCGCCGTCACCTGCATCAACGGAATCTACGAGTCCAGACTTGCAACCCGACTCCATTCACATCGCAGCCATCACTGCCTTCATTCACCACCACATTACCACCACCATCGCACAACCTCAACCACATTATCACCAATCACCTCGACGACCACCACTCATCAATCATCACGGCAGCAACATCACTACCTCCGCCAAACCACCATCAACAAACTCGCAACAAGCACCTTGCTTTCAGAGCCGGTCAATCGACCGCCGACCCCTACCCGGCTGGGAATACATGAAATATTCCCCCTTTTGTTCCAGAGAACTACTAGATGGTCTCTCACCGGCAGCCGGCAGGCCGGTTCCCAACTCGCATCAAGCATCATATCGTATTCCTAGACGGTCCACCGACCATCAACATCCCTACCGGCTAAGAGCACATCAAAATTCACCTCTATTTTCCAGGAGATTCCCTGTCGGTCATCCATCGACGGCCGGTGGACCGGCTGGGCACCCCCTTTTGGCGTGTTTAGATCTCGATTTCGCCTTTTGTTTTTCCTTTTTGCATTTTATACAATAATCCCCTTCCCCTGTAGTTTTATGTATGTCGGTCTTTTTGTTTAGTTTTTCGAGTCGTGTCTTTTGTCTTTCTGAGAGATTATGTTTATTATCATTATTATTATTATTGTTGTTGTTGTTGTTGTTGTTGTTGTTGTTGTTGTTGTTACTAGTATAAAAGACACACTCTCCTTACTCTCTCACGCAATTAGAATAGAATTAAAATAGCTTAGATTATTTTCCTCTCAACATTTTGTAGAACCCTAATATTTCCTCTCTCAATATTTATTTAATAAAAATTGTAATCTTTCTTTCATATTAGTTTAATCGATCTCTAATTTATGCAAGTTCTTCACTTCTTAATAGTTTACAATTGTTCATTGGGTTGTAATTGGAAGACAAGAAGAAATTCATCTTCCATTATTATTCAAGTTTGTTACTTTCATCTTTGTTGGTACAATTTCTCATCTTTTCTTTACATTTCTTTTCATTAGTTTACATTTCTTATGTTGTTTAATTATTATTCATCAAAAGTAGTAAACTTTACCATGTTTACCATGTTTGGTTGTGTTTTGTTCCATCTTATTGTTGGGTTTTCATTGCTAAACATGTGTGAGTAGTTCTCATCTAGGGCTTAGGGGAATCTTGGGTTTATAATGGGTATGATTTTGGGTTAGAATTATAAGGATTTGGGTGTTTTAATGGTTGTCACTTTCATGCACATGAAGTGTTTGTAGAATTGCTCCTATGAAAGTTTGAGTATTTTCTCATATGTTTGGTTATCTTGGTGTCTATACTAGTGGATGAACAATCTTTGTGTGTATACTATTAGATGATCCTTGTGTATGTGTGTGACGAGTTTTAGTTAATCACTTGAAAGTTGGTTAATGAATTCTAGGTTTCCTAAGACATTAGGTATAATTCCTCGACTATTTGCATCGCCCATTTCTCATGATTACCTTGTTTCATGCCCAATAACCCAAGTGAACCCGAAAGCTCTAGTCTTTCTCATATTGATCAATTATACTTTCATTTTAGCTTACTTTTATATCTTATTTGCATCTTAGTTTATAATTAATCAACCTTACTTTTATTTGACTAAAATAGGATTTAAACCGATTAAGTATACACCCCTGCCATCTTTGTGTTCGACCCCGATTAAATACTACTTTTTAATTGGGTTTCATAAATTACTTTTGATTTGGAAATGACGACAAAATCCCTATATAAGTAATTTAGTGTTATTTATTAGATTAAGCATCTACAATCGTGGCTCGAACCCTTACAATTTAGGGTAGATAACAAAGTGTAAGAGGGTAGTTACGACCTCCAGGGCACCTTAAGGTACTGTGCTTGTATCCACGCAACAAGTTTTTGGAGACCACAGTGGGAGGATTAATACAATTAGTCCGTATAATACTTTAACTATCATAAGAAAGTGGGAAATGTACTCAACTAGATCAAAGTCTAGAACGAGAAAAGCGAGCGATCAAAGTAAAGGGCAAGACTTTACTAACATTGAAAATTTATCCTTACATAAAGTATCTAGCAATGATTAACTGGAGACTACCCATGAAAGGAACTTGGAAAGCCCTCATTCTAGGTCTACTCCTAATAATGAATTTCTTAATACACATGAAGAATCTGAGCATACAAGAAGTATGGCAGATGACATAGAAGATGCAAACAAGCGTTATCTACGTAAATTACATAAGAAATATGTAGGATCTTTGAATAATGTTTTAATTGAAGTTAGAGAAGCCATGAGATATGCTTTTAATGAACATTATCGGCTTTTAACTCAAGAGAATGCTAGGGTATTCACAAATATTGTGAAGTCAATTGCTCTTGATAAGATAACCAATCAAAGGAATTAGTAAGGATGTTGCAAGAGATGAAAAGTCTCTTAACCGTTACTCAAAGAGCTTTATCAAGAGATTTAGCCCAAGAGGTCATAAGCCAATTAGAGTCATTGATAGATTAACATAATAGCTTGAATAACCGTTTATGTAAGTTACTAGATGAGGGATTCCAAGAAATAAACGCTAGAATTAACAAAGAAGAACTTATTAGGGGTTATCCTAGAACTATTAACACTGATTCTAATGAGCTTAGATCATGAAATCCTTTAAGTACTGATAAGTAGTATTTAGGTAGCGTTTTACCCCTCATTTATACCATTACTTAACTCGATTTTGTGCAATTCAACTGATTAATAGCTCATTTTATAGTTTAATCAGTAATTAGTGGGTTTATTTTATTTATTACAAATACTTGTTACTGTAATACCACAAATTTTGGGCTTAGTGTTTTCAGGTAGACTACTGCCTTTGGTGCACTCGGTCGAGTACTTGAGATACTCGGTCGAGTAGGACATACTCGGTCGAGTATGTCTCGTACTCGATCGAGTACTCGGTCTGACGGGTTATTTTCCGCGTTTTTGATTTAAAAGATTAGAGGAGTATAAAAGTCGTGTTAAGCAGTCTAATCAGTTTTTAAAACACATTTCTCACAAAACCTAAACTATGTTACTTCTTCTCTAATCATCTCCATCATTTCCAAGGCCAAGGGTGATCTTTGAGTGTTTACATCGTGTTTTCCGTGTCTATCGCAGTAGTCAGTATTCTTTAAGCTTTCTTTTCATTTGTTGTTATAAGATGAGTAAACCGTAACTGGGTTGATTTGGGTATTAAGGGACGATTAGTGATGGTTTGTGATTAGTATTGTTTGGTTATCATTTTTAGGTGACGATTTCGTAGAGGAGCAGTTCTAGATCGCGTGATTGTTTGTTTTTCGGATTTGCGAATAAGGTAGGGTTTCCCTACTCAGTCTTTTGTACGATTGTTTTCAAGTGATGTGATATTGTATGATTTCTTGTAGTGATAGTATTGTGGTGACTTGATGTTATTGGCACTATTGGTATTGATTGTGGATCCATTGTTGGGAGATGGTCTTCAGCCCCATGTGTAACACCCCCGTACACTAGGACGCCTTACCAAGGACCATCTGTAATACTACGTATTTATGAGTCTCTGGGTACTCTATCGAGTAGGCCTTACACTGTCGAGTAAGGGCGAGTTGCAGTTTAAAATAGTTTCTGACCTGTTGGGTACTCGATCGAGTAACGTGGATACTCGATCGAGTAAGGGGGTACTCGATCGAGTACCTAAGCTACTCGATCGAGTAGCCGGTTTACGGGGGATGATTTCTCGGGTTTTGTTAATAGTGCGATTAAGTATATAATAATTTCCGTCATTGTTCTTAAACACTTTTTAAAACCTAAATTACTGTCAAGAGAGAAAACAAAGTACGTCATTCGCCTTAATCGCATTATTGGCAAATCCTGGAGCTTGGAAGGTCGGATTTCACCTTTCTTTATACCATTGTGATCCTTGCGTCGAGGGTAAGACCTATATACCATTTTTATGATGTTTCTTTAAAGTTGGTTAAACCCTAATTTGAGGATTTGGGGGTTTTGTTGTTTGTATGATTGGTAGTGATTATATGTTTGTATATTAGGAGGAGGATTCGTAGAGGAGGCGTTTTGATATCAGTTGTGAGATCGTCTGATTGTTGTGCTTTCCAGGTAGAATTTCCCTACTCAGTAGTATTTACATAATGTGTGGTGATTGTGCTGTAGTTAGTGATTGTTGATTGATTCAGACGGTTGTTGATGTTATATTGTAATTGTGATTGTTTGTCTCTAGTTCTCGAGATGCGTTCTCGGCTGAGTGGAGTCACTTGCGGGAGTGGCTTCACGCCCTAGTTTCGCCCTTCGTGGAACCCGCCACGGAAGGGGATGTGCACATTAATGGGACAGGGTTATCGCTCGGTATGATGAGCATTTGGTGGGTACGGCTGCGGTCCCCCACTGGCAGGGCTGGTCCAGTGGACAGTCGGTGACGGAGATGGATTGGTGTGGGTGATTGTGTGTGACTCATGAGCTGTGTTGTTTACTGTACTGTTGATTATATAGATTGTGTGAATAGTACTGACCCCGGTTTATTGTTTTAAAACCTGTGGTGATCCATTCGGGGATGGTGAGCAGATATTGAGCAGGTATGAGTTGAGTACTGGGATAGCTGGGATGTGCCACGATCTGACGATAGAAGTCTTCCGCTGTAGCTTAGTAGTTTTCATAAACGATTCAGTTAGATCAGTAGACAGTTGGTTTGAGAACATGTATACGTATTTTGGTTTGGTTTTTGGATTGTAACCTTTTACTAAAGTATTTCTATTTAAACGTTGTTTCATTATTGTTTATTTGATTATCATTGCCTCGGGCAACCGAGATGGTAACATCCTTATACCTGGGTGGTCCTGGTAAGGCACTTGGAGTATGGGGGTGTTACAAAATGGTATCAGAGCGACGATCCAGAAACCTGTAACCAATGAACCTAATGAATATAGGGAGTCAATTAAAATGAACCCGGGGTAAAGGTTGTAGGAGATAATGCAAAGGCTTGGGAGACGTCCTAAAGTCGCGAACGCGCCCTACAATTTTGAACCGGTCACATGGGGGGTGTATGTAAAGTCGTATGTGTTGTTTGTTCGCTTGTGTGTGGATGCGATGAAGTGTGTTGTAATTGTTGGATGTTTGGAGTAGAATGTTGAGAATATGAATGAAAGATTGATGAGACATATAAAACTGTGTTGGAATAAGAAGCATGTTGGATGTTTATTATATGGCGTTTGATAACATGATATAGTTGTTTCGTTAAACATATGAAGTGTTAAGTAGCATAGTATGCTTAACTATGATATAATGTTGTGTTTATAAAGTTGTTTTATATGTTGGGATATGATATAGCATGCGGGTAGCATTTTCGAGTTAGTATGACTCGATCGAGTGGGTATTTGACATTTTTGCAACCAGAATCGAGTTTTTGGGCACTCGATCGAGTACCTCGGGCACTCGATCGAGTAGGGGGTCACTCGATCGAGTAGCCTGGCTACTCGGTCGAGTATGTTAGAGATCAGAAGGTCTGTTTGGGGTTTGATGTCGAGGCACTCGATCGAGTATGGTGGGCACTTGATCGAGTAGCCTCTTACTCGATCGAGTAGGTTTAGGCACTCGATCGAGTGTGTTCAAGGGCGATCCGCTTTCGTGTTTTGAGGTTTTAGTGTGTATGTTTATATCTACCCTTTCTTATATAGTTTCAAGATGCCGCCCAAGAGAAACGCTTACTATGCGAGAGCTGAGACCATGAACATAGATGATGTTGTTAAGATGTAGGAGCACCAAGATGCTCTCACTGAGGCTTTAAAGAAAGTGAATAAGGATAAGGATAAGGAGGTTGATCACTCTAAGATCAGTCTCTATGTAGCGAGGTTTAACCCAAAAGAGTACACGGGAATCGGGGAACCAAACCTTCTTGACAACCGGCATCGTGAGATGGAGAATATACTAGACACAGTTCCTTTGTCACGATGAGATGAGAGTAGAACAAGCTGCGTTCTACCTGAGGGAAGCAGCTGGCAAGTGGTGGGATACGGTGAAGGTGAGTGCTAGGGAGATGTATGCGAACCAGGGCTTACCTGCTATACCTTGGGAAGAGTTTCGAGAGGGCTATGAGGAAAGAGTTTGTCTTACCGAGCATGTGAGGAGTAAGGCGAGGAAGAGTTTGATGGGTTTAAGATGACATCGATATGTCGATTCTTTGAGTACTACAAACAGTTTAATGAGAAGTCTAGGTATCTTTGAGGATATGGGTTTGAGTGAGGAGAACACAGGCGCCGAGGTTTGAGAGAGGGTTGACACCCAAGATTATGGATAAGCTACCTGTAGGAGTCCTTACCGATGTTAAGGAAGCTTATGAGAGGGCTGGGAGAGCTGAGAGGTTGGTGGAGATGGCTCAGGAGAGAGTGAGTGAGAAAAGAAAGGCTGAGAGTGAGGGTGGTGGCCAATCTAGTCATAAGAAAGGCAACCACACCCAAGGTAGAGGGTTTTCTTACGGTTCGGGATTCGGTCTTGGGGCTTCCTTTGGGCGTGGCCGTGTGAGTGGTAGTGGTAGTTGGGGGATGACCTGCTATGGCTGTGGTGGTGTAGGCCACAAGAGACATGAGTGCACGAGTGCACCGGGAGCTTTTCAGGGATCAGCTCGGGGGAGCTATTCTCAGGGTCCTGCACAGAGTTATGCGAGTAACAGACCAGGTAGGTCATGGTCTAACGGGGGAAGTCAGAGCTATCCGGGTGGAGGTAACCGCAATGGCGGTAATTCTTATCAGAAACCAGCTATGAACAACAACAACAATCAGGGGTCGGGTGCTAAGCCGACCACATCAGCCAGTACTGTCCAGGGAGGTGGACAGAAGACCAGTGGAAAGCTGTTCAAGATGGACAAGAAAGCAGCTGAGGAGGATGCACATGTTATCATAGGTACTTTTCTTGTTAACGGTATTCATACCTTTGTTTTGTTTGATTCGGAGGCGTCTCAGTCGTTTATATCATAGAGTCATGTTAAACGGTTGGGTTTGAGGGCATATGAGTCTGTAAGTGAGAACGTTTTTATACCTTCGGGTGAGTCTGTATCATGTGGGAGGTTGTTTAGAGTTGTATCTATGGTAGTTGGGCAAGTTGATCTACCTGTAGACTTGCTAGAGTTTCCTTTTGACAGTTTTGAGATGATAGTCGGGATGGACTGGTTAGGAAAGTATAAGGCTAAGATAGACTGTCATCAAAATAAAGTGTCTTTGAGAGGGCCTAAGGGTGTTAGTGTATCTTATCGTGGGTTTCTAGTCAAACCCAAAGTTAAGTTGATTGCAGCTGTCACCTTGAAGTCTTATCTGAGGAAGGGATGTCTTTTGATCTTGTGCCATGTGAGAGATGTCCGGATAGAGAGTCTGATAGTTGATCAGATACCAGTGGTGGGAGAGTTTGCAGATGTTTTTCCAGAGGAGATTCCGGGGTTGCCACCGAAGAGGGAGATAGATTTCACCGTTGAGTTGAAACCGGGGACGGGGCCAATCTCTAAAGCACCGTACCGGATGGGTCCTAAAGAGATGGAGGAGCTCGGAAACAGATTATATGATCGATAGAGAAGGGATACATTAGACCTAGTGTATCGCCGTGGGAGCACCATTCTTTTCGTGAAGAAGAAAGATGGGAGTTTGAGGTTGTGCATAGATTACAGGGAGCTGAACCGAGTGACGGTGAAGAACAAGTATCCTTTGCCAAGGATAGATGACCTGTTTGATCAGTTGAGTGGTGCACCAGTCTTTTCTAAGTTTGATTTGAGGTCGGGGTACCATCAGGTGAAGATTAGAGAGATGGACATACCAAAGACAGCTTTCACGTCAAGGTATGGTCATTATGAGTACGTGGTGATGTCGTTTGGGTTATCTAATGCACCGGCTGTGTTTATGGATTTGATGAACAGAATCTTCAGACAGTTTTTAGACAAGTTTGTGGTGGTGTTTATCGATGACATCTTAGTTTACTCTAAGACTAAGGAGGAGCATGAGGAACATCTGAGGATTGTGTTGTAGACTCTGAGGAAGCATGAGTTGTATGCTAAGCTGTCCAAGTGTGATTTCTGGTTAGAGAAGGTTGCTTTTCTGGGGCATGTGATCTCTAAGGAAGGAGTAGCTGTGGATCCGGCAAAGATTAAGGCAGTGACAAAGTAGGAAGCACCAAAGAATGTTGCTGAGATCAGGAGTTTCTTGGGTTTGGCTGGATACTACAGACGGTTCGTGAAAGATTTCTCCAAGATAGCTAGACCTATGACAGCTTTGATGAGGAAAGAGAACAGGTTTCGTTGGGATGAGAGTTGTGAGAAGGCGTTCCAAACATTAAAGGAGCGTTTGACCACAGCTCCTATCTTAGCATTGCCTGAAGGGATCGAGATCTTTGAGGTTTATAGAGATGCCTCAAAGAATGGGTTGGGATGTGTGTTGATGCAGAACGGTAAGGTGATTGCCTATGCTTCCAAGCAATTGAAGCCGTATGAGGAGAACTACCCTACACATGATCTAGAGTTGGCTGCAGTGGTGTTTGCTCTCAAGATTGGAGACATTACCTTTATGGGGCGACCTTTAAGGTATTTTCGGATCACAAGAGTCTCAAGTACATCTTCACTCAAAAGGAGTTGAACATGAGACAGAGGAGGTGGATGGAGCTGATTGGTGATTATGACATGGATATTATCTACCATGAAGGGAAAGCCAATGTTGTTGCGGAAGCTTTGAGTAGAAAGAATGTACATTCCTTGTGTACAGCTCTATCTTTGATGAGGTTGAGAGATGAGGTGGGGAAGTTTAAGATACATATGATGTAGAGAGGGGATGCTGTGGGAGATTTGACAGTGCAGCCTGATCTTTATGACGATATTCGAGGTAAACAGGCTTTGGAGCCTAAGATGGTTGAGTGGAGAGCTGGAGTAGACAAAGGGACAGTGTCTCGATTCTCTATTCATACAGATGGTAGTTTGAGGTTCGATGGTAGGTGGTGTGTCCCTAATGATGAGGAGCTGAAAAAGACAATCATGACAGAGGCACATTGTACACCATATTCAGTACATCCAGGTGGTGACAAGCTATACAAGGATTTGAAGAACACGTTTTGGTGGCCTGGGATGAAGAAAGAAACAGCTGAGTTTGTGGCCCGTTGTTTGACATGTCAGAGAGTTAAAAGGGAACAGCGACGACCACAAGGTAAGATTCAGTCTTTAGAGGTACCTGAGTGGAAGTGGGAATCCATTTCAATGGATTTTATCGTGGGTTTGCCAAAGAGTCAACAGGGTAATAATATGATATGGGTAATAGTGGATCGACTGACCAAGTCAGCTCACTTTGTACCAATGAAAGATACATGGACTAAAGCACAATTAGCTATGGCTTATCGAAAGAATGTGCTTAAGTTACATGGAGTCCCTAAGGACATAGTGTCTGACAGAGATGCGAGATTTATCTCAAGGTTTTGGAAAGAGTTGCAGAAATCTTTGGGAACAACTTTGAAGATGAGTACAACTTTTCATCCTGCGACAGAGACGGTCGGGGAGAGAGAACGATCAAGACTCTTGAGGATATGTTGCGAGCTTGTGTGATGGACTTTGGTGGTAGCTGGGAACAGAGGTTGGATTTGATAGAGTTTTCTTACAACAACAGCTATCACACTAGTATTGGCATGGCACCGTTTGAGGCTTTATATGGGAGGAGATGCAGGAGTCCGATTTGTTGGGACGACATCTTTGAGGCGATGGTTCTAGGACCAGAGATGGTACATGAGATGGTTGAACAGATAAGGATGATGAGGGAACGGATGAGAGCAGCTCAGGATAGGCAAAAGAGTTATGCAGATCTACATCGCCGGGATATAGAGTTTCAGGTTGGGGACAAGGTTCTTCTGAAAGTGTCTCCTATGCGTAGGGTTATGAGATTTGGGAAGAAAGTCAAGCTGAGTCAGAAGTTCATCGGTCCTTATGAGATCTTAGAGCGCGTTGGGGAAGTTGCATATCGTCTGGCTTTACCGGCTGTGTTAGAGAGAGTGCATAATGTGTTTCATGTATCGCAGCTGCGGAAGTATGTGAGTGACCCGTCACATATGTTAGAGGCATAGAGCTTAGAGCTAGATGAGTCCTTATCATATCTTGAGGTACCTAAGCAGATTCTGGACCGGAAGGTTAGGAAGACTAAGAGTGGTGAGACAGTTTTGCTTAAGATCCTTTGGTCTAACCACGAGACTGAGGAAGCTACATGGGAGGCAGAGGATGCCATGAGAGAGCGCTACCCTTTCCTTTTTGATTAGGTATGTATGGTTACGGGGACGTAACCTTGTTTCTTTTAGGGGGGTAGGAGATGATCGCAAAGAGTTTTTAAGAGTTTTATACCCCTTTTTATGTTGTGTCGGTATGGTTGTTGTCGTTGAGTCGGGCTGAGTTGGGTTAGTAACATGTTTTATGTTGAGTTTTGTTTTGGTTGTTGAGTCGGGAGTCCGTAGTGTATGTCTTTGTTTTGTTGTGGTTTGAACTTCGGGGACGAAGTTCTTTTTTAGGAGGGAAGACTGTAATACTACGTATTTATGAGTCTCTGGGTACTCTATCGAGTAGGCCTTACTCTGTCGAGTAAGGGCAAGTTGCAGTTTAAAATAGTTTCTGACCTGTTGGGTACTCGATCGAGTAACGTGGATACTCGATCGAGTAAGGGGGTACTCGATCGAGTACCTAAGCTACTCGATCGAGTAGCGGTTTCTGAGGGATGATTTCTCGGGTTTTGTTAATAATGCGATTAAGTATATAATAATTTCCGTCATTGTTCTTAAACACTTTTTAAAACTTAAATTACTGTCAAGAGAGAAAACAAAGTACGTCATTCGCTTTAATCGCATTATTGGCAAATCCCGGAGCTTGGAAGGTCGGATTTCACCTTTCTTTATACCGTTGTGATCCTTGCGTCGAGGGTAAGACCTATATACCATTTTTATGATGTTTCTTTAAAGTTGGTTAAACCCTAATTTGGGGATTTGGTGGTTTTGTTGTTTGTATGATTGGTAGTGATTATATGTTTGTATATTAGGAGGAGGATTCGTAGAGGAAGCGTTTTGATATCACCAATTTGTGAGATCGTCGATTGTTGTGCTTTCCGGTAGGGTTTCCCTACTCGGTAGTATTTATATAATGTGTGGTGATTGTCTTTGTAGTTAGTGATTGTTGATTGATTGACGGTTGTTGATGTTGTATTGTGATTGTGATTGTTTGTCTCTGGTTCTCGAGATGCGTTCTCGGCTGAGTGGAGTCACTTGCGGGAGTGGCTTCACGCCCTAGTTTCGCCCTTCGTGGAACCCGCCATGGAAGGGGATGTGCACATTAATGGGACAGGGTTATCGCTCGGTATGATGAGCGGGATTTGGTGGGTACGGCTGCGGTCCCCCACTGGCAGGGCTGGTCCAGTGGACAGTCGGTGACGGAGATGGATTGGTGTGGGTGATTGTGTGTGACTCATGAGCTGTGTTGTTTACTGTACTGTTGATTATATAGATTGTGTGAATAGTACTGACCCCGGTTTATTGTTTTAAAACCTGCGGTGATCCATTCGGGGATGGTGAGCAGATATTGAGCAGGTATGAGTTGAGTACTGGGATAGCTGGGATGTGCCACGATCTGACGATAGAAGTCTTCCGCTGTAGCTTAGTAGTTTTCATAAACAATTCAGTTAGATCAGTAGACAGTTGGTTTGAGAACATGTATACGTATTTTGGTTTGATTTTTGGATTGTAACCTTTCACTAAAGTATTTCTATTTAAACGTTGTTTCATTATTGTTTATTTGATTATCATTGCCTCGGGCAACCGAGATGGTAACATCCTTATACCTGGGTGGTCCAGGTATGGCACTTGGAGTATAGGGGTGTTACACCATCCCAGTGTATGAAGGTGTTACCATCTCGGTTACCTGAGGTAGTAGATCAAATAGACAATAAAAGAACTTTTATGTTATATTACCATAACTCTTTACAACCAAATACAAAACTGATTACAAGTGATAACAATGACTACTATGAACTAATGCCTCCGCATTTCTAGACCGGTAGCGTGATGACTCGACTCCCTCCATGCCCAGCAGCAACATGTCAACTGTACCTGCTAAGCCAACTGCTCACCATCCCCGAATGGATCACCACAGTTTTGAAAACATATCACGGGGCCAGTACTGCACAATCGAGATAAGACAGATAAGATAAGTAACCAGCTGATCATCCACCATCTCCGATCTCCCGAACTCACACAGTAACCAACTACACACCAAAGTGTGTAGCCCTGCCAGATTACCCATCACAACAGGTAATCCTCGCCGCCAGTGGGGGACCGCAGCCAATCCCCACCTAAATCCCGCTCATCAACGAGCGATAATCCTGTCCCTTAATGTGCACATCCCCTCCCGTGACGAGTTCCATGGAGGGCGAACTAGGGCGTGAAGCCACTCCTGCAAGTGACTCCACCACAACCAACACAACAACATCATAACCACCACCACAACACCAACAGTCCAATGATCAGCAGAAACAGGCATACACAATACAATCACATCTTAAATCAATTAACAGTAACTGAGTAGGGAAACCCTACCTTAACGCCAACCATGAAAATGCATCCACACATAGCCAAGCAAGACTCCGAGACGAATCCTACAACGAATGACCACATCCTATTATACAACGACTTCCAACAATCTACTGTAGGAAACCACAAGACAGCGACTTACCTAATGACGCGGACCGATGGTGACACGAACGACGACCACGCACACATCCTTCCTATGCAAATCCCGTCTTTCCCATGGTTGAGATGTAGACTACATGTATGAGGGTGTATGGAGGTAAGGGTGATTGGTGAGAGAGAGGTAGGCTAGGGTTAGGGGAAGAGGAACTGTCGAAAATGGGAAAATGAAATAAATCTTGCGGACTCACGTTTTTTTATCAACGCGCCAACAACAGCCATACTCGGTCGAGTACTGCCATACTCGGCGGAGTAGACTCTACTCGGTCGAGTATACACAATACTTGGCCGAGTAGTCCCTGCTAGGTCGAGTAAACTCTCTCGTAATGCACCTATCCTAACCTAGGCCCTCACCTATCTCTTCCTAAAGGTCCTTCCTGGTCAAAGGGTCAATCAAAATAGTCCTTAATATCCTGGGTATTACAGTCTTCCCCCCTTAAAAAGAACTTCGACCCCGAAGTTCAGCCCACTCATCTCAACAGCGAGGTTAGTTACCTCAAAGACATTCCCCCTAGCATAAGGCATACCAACATCGACCACCACAACACAATACCACAAGTATTATCCCTAAACCTTCATTGTATAAGATAGTGATCAACACACAACTGGCCAATAACCCCACTATATCACTAAAATCTTATTCTCTTGTCGGTTATGACACTTTACTTCACCACAAGACAACATAGCACTTTAACTCACCACAAGACAACATAGCACTGATGCGTGTATTTTATATAAGGTTTTTACCTCATTTTTACACGCCTTTCTGTATTATTTACGTGGCATCTAGCTACAAATACACCCGAATATTCTACTTTGGTTCGTTTTATGTAAATTGCAAGAATAAGCCAAAGAGGAGATAAATCGAGCCTAAACTCGTCCCATTTGCATGCATTTATGGAGAACAAGGAGCCGGAGCCTGAAATCTCTCACTTTGAAGACGCGTGAGATGGTTTTGGAAGGTGTTTAGTGCCTAAACGTACCAAGATAGCTCAATCGACTACTTTTCTAGTCGATCGAATGCTTTATATACTGAAGGTTACTCGATCAAGCAGTCCCAGTATTCAATCAAGTAGGCAATACAAGGAGTTACTCGATCGAGTGGTTTATTTCAACTCGATCGAGAGGTTTGACGCTTAGTTACTCGATCGAGTGGTTTATTTCCAATCGATCGAGTGGTTCTGCCTGTAATAGAGTTTTTCCGCCTATTTTCGTATGGGCTTTTGTAATTTAGTTATGGATTAGGTTTAGAGGAGGATTTTCGTATACTACTAATACAGTAGACTGCGTAACTCTTCCTCAGTGACTTTTGACTAGAAAAATTTCTACTGTTTCTTTGATTTACTTTCTTTCTACCCTTTTGCTACTTGGATTCAATCTTATATTCGGTATCATTTATCTCTTTTGATTTTTGTTCTTATTCTTTATACAATTAGTGCTTTTATTTCCCTTCTTCCTTTATTTTGCAATTGCTTATTTGTTTCCCTCTTATTTTATTATCATGTTTAATTTCTATCATTTATATGTTGTTGTTGTTAATTCAATGGTGATGCATAGCTAATTCCCTTTCGCTAAAGCTAGGGGATCCATGATTATGAAGGAATAGTAGTTGCCATATTAGGTTAATGCTTATGTAGTCTCTGTTGTTAATCACTACAGTTAATTGTATCTGTCTAATTGAGTCGACGCAATTAGACATTTTTATCATAGTAAACCTTGACCTGGACCTTAAGGTTGGAAAGGGTGAGACTCGTAGTGAACATTAGGGCACTGTAGTGAGGGCGGAAGCTAAGCTATCTGTGCTTTAGGGCGAATTGAGACCAGAAGGAGATATTCACTGCTCCTCAGACCATACTTGCATTGACCTGAGACTTAGATTACTTGATTGAATGATCATGGTGAACCGTCTGTCTTAGCTGTTTTTCCTTATATATTTAATCCTTTCTCTCTGCCTTTTCTCTCACTCATCCTTATTAGTTTAGAACAACAACCCAATTAAAACCCCCAATTTGGTTATTGTGACGAACTTAGACAAAGCTGACATTTTCCCATCTCCCTGTGGAGATCGACCCGACTTCCCTAGCTATAGTAGTTAGAGCCAGTTGGTTATTTTTTATAGGTATACGTCTGCCCTGTCAAATTTTGGCGCCGTTGCCGGGTAGGTGGCGCAATTTTGTTGCTTTATTTGAGTTTGTCTCTCGTCTCAAGGAATTTATTCCTTGAGACTGATCTCATTTGTTGCAAAGTTTTTGATAGTTTTGCAGGTTATCTGTTCTATAAGAGAACATCGTCGCACCTGCTTTGCTTTGTAAATTTTATTTGCCAGGATGCCTAATATAGCCAGCCATTCAGAGCCTAATGTGGATTCGCTCCCAAAAAGGTTTCCTATTACCCATTACTGAGTCGGGAACCTTTGGAATCCACCCATCTTACATACAGCTGGTCGAGAGAAATCTCTTTAGGGGGGGTACCTGAAGAAGATCCATGCAGGCATATAGAACTATTTACAGAGTATTTCTCTACCATTCCTCTTAGTGCTGGGATGACAAAGGACAAAGTGAAGGGAGCTCTCTTTCCCTTTTCTTTAGCTGATGATGCCCGGGAATGGTTGAGGGATTTAGATAGGGAGGCAGCCGGTGTAACCGACTGGAGTTCCCTTGCTTTGGCCTTTTACAGGCGATATTTCCCACCGTAGCGCACTAATGCCTTGAGAGCTCAGATTACATGTTTTGAGCAACTACCTACTGAATATTTGGATGGGGCGTGGGCGAGGTTCAAGAAGCTCGTCCGTTCTGTGCCTCACCATGGTGTCAAGCGTTGGTTCCTTTGTACCCAGTTCTACAACGGGTTATATCGAAACCAAAGAGCTATTCTCGATAGTGTAGCTAAAGGAAAAGTCACGAAGAATGTTGAAGATGACCAAGCAGGCGCCTTATTGAAGAGATGGCTATTCGTGTTTCAGAATATGGAAATCCCCGAGGTAGTGAGCAAGTTAACGAGTTGGCAGCACCTGCAGTGGAAAGTCCTAGCAAAAGTCTAGGTAATGTGGAGATTACGAAAGCTATGAGTGAAATCGCACAAGTCTGTTCAATCACTGAGCATGTGGAGATATGTGGTAGATGTGGCATGGAAGGGCATGACCCTATTGATTTTCTGGCAAGTATAGAGCGCGTCCTTACTTATCAGAAATAAAAGCAAGGGGTCCCTTTCTCTCAATTATACGAGGAAATGAAGAATGTTTGTACTCTTTCTACGTCGGCACCGCAGCCGGTCTCTCCTTCTACAAACAAGGAAATCGCCGAACTGAAATCCTTGATGTTGAACTTAACACAACAGTTTGGGGAGAAATGTAGCGAGAATGAAACTATTATTGTGGAATTAAGAGAACAGGTCGCTCAGCTAACACTCGCGAAAGACCAAGCCAACATTCTACCGACATGCGATCCGGTTAATGCCACGAATCTCCAAGGTGGCCTTACTCATGAGGGGCCACAAGTACCAGAAGACGAGGTTTTGACAGCTGATAATGCCCCGGAAGATGATTTGGATGAGTTTTTGGACGAAATCCTTGCTGCGTGTTGTCCAGACACTCGATCGAGTGAAAATTATACTCGATCGAGTGAAACAATCTATCCCATCACTCGATCGAATGATAATTGTGGTCGATCGAGTAGTGCTCAAATTACCGATGCTCAATCGAGTGATATTCTTACTCAATCGAGTGAAATAGCTGGAGACATCACTCGATCGAGTGAACAAAGTGATCGATCGAGCAAGCCTGAAAAAGAGATCACTCGATCGAGTGAAGAAAATGGTCGATCGAGTAAACTCCAACATGAAACCACTCGATCGAGTGAGGAAAGTACTCGATAGAGTACCAGAAGCAGCGGAGACCTTATTTTGCTATCTAATTCCGCTACCGTGTCATCTTCCCCTGCTGTGGAGACGTCACGCACTGATAAAGGTAAAGAGAAACTCGCGGGTTCACTCATTGCTACCAGAGTACCCTTTCCAAGTCGTCTGAAGGACGCGAAGGTCGAGCGACAGTACGGTAAGTTTGTGGACGTAGTGAAGAACCTCCAGGTAACTGTCCCTTTTACCGAACTCGTTACCCAGGTACCTACTTACGCTAAATTTATGAAAGATATCGTGACGCGTAAGAGAGAGCTAAGTGAGTTTGAGACGGTTTCATTTATGGAAGAGTCTAGTAACTTACTTTTAAATAAGGCTTCGCCTAAAATGAAAGACCCGGGTAGCTTCTCTATTACCTGTGTTATAGGCAGTTTAGTTATAGATAAGGCTCTTTGTGATTTAGGAGCCAGCGTCAGCGTCATGTCCCTATCTGTCTGCAAGAAATTGAATATAGGTCATCTTAAATTGACTAACATTACCCTACAGATGGCTGATAGATCTGTTAGGAGACCCTTAGGTGTCTTGGAGGACGTGCCTGTGAAAATAGGCAAGTTCTTTATACCAGTAGACTTCATTGTTTTAGACATAGCTGAGGACACCCGGACCCCAATTATCTTAGGAAGACCGTTCCTTTGTACAACTGAGGCCATTATTGATGTCAAACAAGGGCGTTTAACTCTTGAAGTAGGGGATGACGCAATCACTTTTAGCCTGCCTAGCACTTTGGCTAGGCCAATGATAGAGGATACTTGTTATTCGGTTGATATTATTGACGAGTCTATTTACGACTTCTGGTCGGGTTCTTTATTGAAGGACCCACTAGAAGCTCTTATGCTTTTGGATGAGTGTGCAGATAACCTAGATGACGATGATGCTGTGTTAAATTTGCTTATAGATGATTTAGATGAGCGTGAACTTACCGACGCTGTGGGAGAGCAAGTGGAACCGATGATCAATACTCTTTCCTCCATTGAGGTAAAGGTGCCAGAGCGTAAGCCTCTCCCCTCTCATCTAAAATATGCTTTCTTAGATGATACTGAGCGATATCCAGTCATCGTTAGTGCTAAGCTTGATACTGAGCGATATCCAATCATCGTTAGTGCTAAGCTTTGGGTTATTCTTTGGACGATATCAAGGGGATTAGTCCCGATATTTGCATGCACAGGATTGAGCTGGAGGAAGATCACAATCCTTGCAGACAGGGTCAGCGCCGGCTGAACCAGAAGATGCAAGATGTTGTGATGGCTGAGGTAATGAAGCTGCTCGACGCAGGTATTATCTATTCTGTTGGTCATTCTAAATGGGTGAGTCCAGTGCAGGTAGTCCTGAAGAAAGGAGGGACTACCGTGGTTAAGAATGATAAGAATGAGTTAATACCCACTTGAGTAGTGACTGCTTGGCAGATGTGTATAGATTAGAGACAGCTGAATGCCGCCACCAAGAAAGATCATTTTCCCCTTCCTTTTATTGATCAAATGGTAGAAAGGTTAGCTTCTCATAAATTTTTCTGTTATTTAGACGGGTATTTAGGGTTATTTCAGATCCCTAATCACCCAGACGATCAAGCTAAGACTACATTTACTTGTCCTCAAGGCGTGTTTGCTTATTGCAGGATGCCTTTTGGTTTATGTAATTCCCCTGTCACCTTCCAAAGGTGCATAATGGGGATAGTTTTAGAGTTTATCGAGTCTACTATGGAAGTTTTCATGGACGATTTCAATGTTTACGGAAGTGATTTTTCTAACTGCCTGTCTAACCTTGATAAAGTGTTGCAGCACTGCATCGAGGTTAATCTCGTGCTTAACTGGGAGAAGTGCCATTTCATGGTCAACAAGGGAGTTATCTTAGAGCACTTAGTTTCTAATAGGGGAATAGAGGTTGATAAAGCAAAGGTGGAAGTGATTCAGCAATTACCACCTCCTGTTAATGTTAAGGGGGTGAGGAATTTCTATGGCCACGCCGGCTTCTATCGCCGGTTTATCAAGGATTTCTAAAAAATTGCTAAACCACTTACATAAATGCTACTTAAGGATTCCCCTTTTGTGTTTACTGATGAGTGTCTTTCTGCTTTTCATAGGTTAAAGCAGGCTTTAGTCTCTGCGCCGATCATACAGCCTCCCGACTGGGACTTGCCGTTTGAGATAATGTGTGAAGCCAGTGACAATGCACTAGGAGCGGTGCTAGGCCAAAGGAAAGACAAAGCTTTAAATGCAATCTACTATGCGAGACGGACTCTGGATGAAGCTCAAGTGAAGTACACTATCATTGAAAAAGAGCTGCTAGCTGTAGTTTATGCATTGGAGAAATTTCGTTCTTATTTGATTGGGTCAGAAGTTACTGTTTTTACTGACCATGTAGCTCTGAGGCACCTCCTTGCTAAGAAAGAGGCTAAACCACGGCTATTTAAATGGATCCTTCTTCTTCAGGAGTTTGATTTGCAGATTAAAGATAAGAAAGGAGCTGAGAACGTTGTAGCTGATCACCTGTCGCGACTGTCGCAACAAGAAGGGGGAGATTCTTTACCTATTGATGATTCTTTCCCTGACGATACTTTATTTGCTGTATTATCTTCTATTGTTAACCAAGGGCCTTGGTATGCAGATATAGCTAACTTGGTTGTCAGTGGCAAGCTGCCGCCTGACCTTTCTCATTAGCAGAGGAAGCATTTTCTGTATAATGCGAAGCAGTATTTTTGGGACGATCCTTATTTATTTAAGGAATGTGCAGACGGTCTCTACAGATGGTGTATTCCATAGTGGGAGGCCAAAGTAGTCCTGGAAGGCTGTCACTCCTCTTCCTATGGTGGTCACCATGGTCCATCGCGCACCGTGGCTAAGGTACTTCAGTCTTATTTTTACTGGCCTTCTTTGTTTGCTGATGCTAAGTCTTTTGTTTCAGCCTGTGATGCTTGCCAACGATCAGGGAACATTTCAAAGAGACATGAGATGCGACAAAATGGTATCTTAGAGGTTAAGGTTTTCGATGTCTGGGGCATTGACTTCCAAGGACCGTTCCCGTTTAGTAAAGGTAACAGGTACATTTTAGTGGCTGTAGATTATGTGTCGAAATGGGTTGAGGCAATTGTCTCACCTCATTGTGATGCCAAGACCGTGATAAAAATGTTTAAAAAGGTCATATTTCCCCGATTTGGTGTCCCTAGGGTCGTCATTAGTGATGGGGGAATGCACTTTAAAGAAAAGAAACTAACTTCTATTCTGTCTAAAGTTGGTGTCCAACACCGGCGTGGTTTGGGGTATCATCCCCAAACTAGTGGTCGGGTTGAGGTCTCTAATCTCGAGTTGAAAGAGATCTTGTCTAAGGTAGTTTCTAAATCACGGAAGGACTGAAGTCTTAAATTAGAAGACACATTATGGGCCTACAGAACTGTCTTTAAGACACTAATTGGTGCATCACCTTATAGGTTAGTTTATGGGAAATCATGTCACTTACCTGTTGAGTTGGAATGTAAGGCTTGGTGGGCAATTCGAGAGCTTAACTTTGATCCTAAGTTGTGTGGTCAGAATCGTCTTTTGCAGCTAGATGAGTTGGAAGAATTTAGGCTTAACGCCTATGATAGCTCGCACATTTATAAAGAAAAGACGAAGAGATGGCATGACAAAAGAATTCTACCTCGGGAGTTTCATGTCGGGCAAAAGGTGCTGCTGTTTAATGCCCGACTGCGATTGTTTCCTGGCAAGCTGAAATCCAGGTGGAGTGGTCCTTATACGGTGACAGCTGTTACTAGATATGGATCCGTTGAGCTAGAAGGTCCTGAGGGAAATCGGTTCAAGGTGAATGGGCAATATGTGAAGCATTATGACGAGGCAAATGAAGCAAATAATCGTGTTGAATTCTTGTACTTCGATGAGCTTGATACGCCAGTTAATTGATGCCAGAAAGGTCGTGCAGGACCTCATAAACCTGCGCTCTCCGGGAGGCAACCCGGACTGTTTTATTGTATTTTTGTTGAACTTTTTACTTGCCTTTAGCTTTTTGTTGAACTTAAGACGCTGTTTTATGCACCCTATGTATTTTCCTTGCTTTTGATGCGTGTTTTGCAGGTACAGTCACTCGATCGAGTAGTTTTTCTACTCGATCGAGCACTTTTTAGATATTATTCACTCGATCGAGTGATTTCAGTACTCGATCGACAAGCTGCATAACCCGGATCACTCGATCGAGTAACAATTTGCTCGATCGAGCACCGTTTGATGCCATTTCACTCAATCGAGCTATTCCAATCCACTCGATCGAGTGGTTTCGTTTTCCAGCCGATTACTTTTCGTCTGTTGAGCTACTGCTTGACTTCCTTTGACCTCCCATGTTCATGGTTGGTTTGGGGAGGTCCCTCTTCATGACGTTTTGTAAGTCTTCCGACTCCACTTATCCTTTTCTCCTTAGGTTGCATTTCTTTCCCTATTTTTGGTACAATGAGGGCATTGTACGGTTTGGTTTGGGGAGGTATGCATCCATATCTGTGTCTGCATGTTCTTGCATTTTCGTTTGCACGTTTATTTAATTTCGCATGCATTGTCGTTTTAATTCGAAAATCACATTAAATTTCAAAAATTTCACGTTTAATTTGAGTCGGAACGTTTGAACTTTGACGCTACATTGAATCCTTACCTTAGCCTGTCATTTTCTTGGCATATAGTTGGCATGATTATGTGCATGATCTACGAGTTTTTGTTTCTCTCTTTTCTGAAAAAATAGACTTGACTCACATATCGGCAAGCTACATTACATTCTGAGGTTAGTGCTTTATAAACTGGTGACATTCATGACCGGTTTCATTTAGGATGTGAGTAGTACTCTCTGTAAGGCATGTAACATCAATTTGCATAAGCATGAGTCTAGTCTTCTTAATACCTGTATGCATTCGGTCTGTGGATGGTGACACATGTTAGGAGAGGCAGTTCCCCTTTATTTCATTCTACCCATGAGCCTCACATAGCCAAATTGCCCTTTTGTCCTTTTAGCTACACACTATAATTTTTCCTACCCTAGCCGAGCTAGTAATGAGTAGCTGTTTGGAATGCTTTACTGCAGTTTGGTTATTTTTATTTGAATTCAGAAGATGGTGGAAGAATTGAAGGGAATGAAAGAAAAAATGATGGATGAAAAAAAAAAAGAAAAAAAAAGAGAAGAAAAGAATGAAAAAAAAATGGAATATGAAAAAGAAAAAGAAAGAAAAATCATGTGCAGAGAATTGAGGAATTGTATAATGATTTTCACTCCCATGTTTTACTTATATTTTGTGGGGAGTTGACAAGTTTTTGGTGTATTGTGAGCTGAGTGCATGGAATTTGCGCCGTTTTGTTGTATTATATTGAGTATGAAGTTGGGATGCAGTTCAATATTTGGATTCGTTGTTGCTAGCCTGGCTATTAACCCCACATATCCAAATTCATCTTTCCCCTTCTTACCCATTACCTCACTTACCCAAATGTAAGTCCTCGGCATGTGTCTTGGTCATTAGTATGGTTGGAATGCGTATGTACGGTTTTAGAGACTTTATTCATGTTAACTGCATGCATGTTCTTATAGGTCGAGTTAGGTGAGTGTCTTTACTTCTTTCTATCTTTCACATATATACTCACCTTGTGCCTAAATTTGAGTGATGAGCGACCCGTGAGAGTCCGATACTTTTGAGTCTTGCAAGGTCGACGGTTCAGTAAGTTTGAAACATTGATTTAACTCGTTTGCACTTATCATTTGCCGCTTTGTTAGTTGTTGCATTAAACTGGCTTTGGTGGGTGATTTGTAGCTGATATGTTGGTCCCGTTCCACTGTCTGTTTATTCTTAGCTGCATTCATAGTTTGCTTGGGGACAAGCAAATGTTTGGTTTGGGGAGATTTGATGCGTATATTTTATATAAGGTTTTTGCCTCATTTTTACACGCATTTCTGTATTATTTACGTGGCATCTAGCTACAAATACCCCTGAATATTCTACTTTGGTTCGTTTTATGTAAATTAAAGGAATAAGCCAAAGAGGAGATAAATCGAGCCTAAACTCATCCCATTTGCATGCATTTATGGAGAACAAGGAGCCGGAGCCTGGAATCTCTCACTTTGAAGACGCGTGAGCTGGTTTCGGAAGGTGTTTAGCGCCTAAACGTACCAAAATAGCTCGATCGACTACTTTTCTAGTCGATCGAATGCTTTATATACTGAAGGTTACTCGATCGAGCAGTCCCAGTATTCAATCAAGTAGGCAATACAAAGAGTTACTCGATCGAGTGTGTTATTTCCACTCGATCGAGAGGTTTGACGCTTAGTTACTCGATCGAGTGGTTTATTTCCACTCGATCGAGTGGTTCTGCCTGTAATAGAGTTTTTCCGCCTATTTTCGTATGGGCTTTCGTAATTTAGTTGTGGATTAGGTTTAGAGGAGGATTTTCGTATACTACTAATACAGTAGACTGCGTAACTCTTCCTCATTGACTTTTGACTAGAAAAACTTCTACTGTTTCTTTGATTTACTTTCTTTCTACCCTTTTGCTACTTGGATTCAATCTTATATTTGGTATCATTTCTCTCTTTTGATTCTTGTTCTTATTCTTAATACAATTAGTTCTTTTATTTCCCTTCTTCCTTTATTTTGCAATTGCTTATTTGTTTCCCTCTTATTTTATTATCATGTTTAATTTCTATCATTTATATGTTATTGTTGTTAATTCATTGGTGATGCATAGCTAATTCCCTTTCGCTAAGGCTAGGGGATCCATGATTATGAAGGAATAGTAGTCGCCATATTAGGTTAATGCTTGTGTAGTCTCTATTGTTAATCGCTACAGTTAATTGTATTTGTCTAATTGAGTCGACGTAATTAGACATTTTTATCATAGTAAACCTTGACCTGGACCGGAAGGTTGGAAAGGGTGAGACTCGTAGCGAACATTAGGGCACTGTAGTGAGGGCGGAAGCTAAGCTATCTGTGCTTTAGGGCGAATTGAGACCGGAAGGAGATATTCACTGCTCCTCAGACCATACTTGCATTGACCTGAGACTTAGATTACTTGACTGAATGATCATGGTGAACCGTCTGTCTTAGCTGTAATCCTTTCTCTCTGCCTTTTTTTTCTCTCTCTCTCTCTCTCATCCTTATTAGTTTAGAACAACAACCCAATTAAAACCCCCAATTTGGTTACCGTGACGAACTTAGACAAAGTTGACATTTTCCCATCTCCCTGTGGAGATCGACCCGACTTCCCTAGCTATATTAGTTAGAACCAGTTGGTTATTTTTGATAGGTATACGACTGCCCTGTCAAGCACCACAAGATAACATAGCCGAAAGATGAACATACAACATAGCCGGAAAATGATCATAGAAGACAAGCGTATAAGGAAAGTAGGCTATGCACACAAGAACTTTGTTGTGACTTTAATTTATATGGACACTTTTATATCACCGCGATATGTTATATCTACCCCTCTAAAAAGGAACTTCGTCCCCGAAGTTCAGTGCAATCAAAGACAATGCTTACTCGTAAATAGACATACTCGCGAGTCATACCTTTAGTGTATAATCACGAGACGTCTCCACTCATACTCCACGCTATACTATAACTTCTAGGAAAGACAAGATGCACACGTACATTCCACCGAAAGAGCTACATATCAAGAAACATTATGATTCTAATGTCATCTCAACTCAGGCACATGACACATTACATTACTACTAAAACTAGGCCGGGTACTCTATAATAGCAATCTAACATATTACACACACGACTAAATAATTAAACATACAAATCTAGAACAAATTAAATCACCACATCATGCAACACACAGATACTCGGCCGAGTATTAAGGATCACTCGGTCGAGTAAGCGTTACTCGGTCGAGCATTCGAGTCTACTCGGCCGAGTAACCTCTACTCGGTCGAGTATACTTTATACTCGATTGAGTTTTGAAAGGCAGAGAGCAATTTCCGTAGTGAAATCAATTTCACCCCCCCCCCCTCCCCCCTTCCCCCGAGATAACCTGCGAAAGTCACAATTCCATACCAAATGCATGTCCAAAACTAATCTGGCATACCCAAAGTATGCTAAAACAAGTAACGGCCTTAAGGCCAAGTACAGTCATCCAAAATAAGAGTGTACAACAGAAACGATAAATATTCATCCACAACTGAAATAAGTCCAGACGAAACAAGAAAATCACTGATATGGACCCCCATCCATCTCATCATCGCCGCATGCACCTGAAGCTCCGGCTCCCGAAGTACTATCTCCCTGATAACCCACTGCTGAGTAATCTCCTCCTCCTAGCTGGCTGCCATAGTTGGCTCCCTACGGTCCCGCGAGCTAGCCAAACTCGGTCTCCTCAGGTGGCCTCCAAAAGCCGGGGTTAACTCTATAGCTGTGGAAAACTCCCGTGTCGACCCCAGGTCCTCTCCACAAGACGGGTTGTGCTAGCTCAGTCCCTATGCCCTGATTATGGGCCATCTCATGCATGTTGCGGAGCACCAAGGTGGTGAAGATCTGCTCGGTCAAGTCGCTCACCTGCATCCTAGGGTCATGAACTGTGAGGTAGGACGAGTACTGCTATGAGTAGAAGCTCGGCATGGAGTAAGAGGGCTCAGCCTCAATCGGGTCCACCCTAGGCTGTCTAACTCTACGGCGCTCACAAGGTGGGGGGGGGGGGGGAGCCTGCTGTCCCTCAAACGCTGTGGTAGGCTCAGGTAGGTCTAAAAGGATGGTGGGATCGATCAAGTAGTACTGTGGTCCAGGTCTAGGCACCCCACCTATAGGCTCCCACTAAGCTAGGTGATCAACAACGGGAAGACGGGCAGGGTCGGGAAGTACCATCCACATAGAACCTCTCACTCTCTAGGCATAAGACCCATCAGCCATCTTCCTCAACCATCTGTTCTGACACTAATAATTGGCATTCATGGTAGGCACAGTCTCATCATACTCATCCCCCGAGGGAGGTGGGGCCTCAAAATCGGTCAGACGCTAGGCTAAGCGGGTCACTATGGCCCCGCAAGTAATGTGGCAGTTCAGGGACTCTGCCATGTGCTCAAGGCTGGAGCACACTTCCCGGAGCACTATAGTAAAAAGGCTTTCCACGGTGCAGGTTCAGGTAGGACATCAACAACATGACTTCATGGGAATTAAGCTTGCTCACATCATCTCTCGAGTATAACAGACAGGTCATCATCCTCAGGAACATACGAAGGGTCACGTGTTGTATATCATTAATCAACATAGCACTAGTACTAGAGGCAGGTTGGCCAGTCAAGTAAGGAAGGCAGAGAGGTGCACCACTGTTCTTTGCCACATCACTAAGGTATCCCGTCCCCTCAGCCTCTAAACCCAGGTGGCCCGAAAACTCATCCAAAGTCAGCTCGTGATCCTCATTCATGAGACGGAAGGAGACAATCTTCTCCTTTGCATCATAAACGAAAGAGCTCAAAAACTCTAAGGTCAGGTGAGGGTAGGACTTCTTCCTCCGATGATACAGCCCCTCCATTCCCAAGATCTCAAAGATATAGGTTATGTCTCCCTTAATCCCCAAGGTCTCCAAAATGTCGGGATTCACACACCTAGTAGGTCGAAAAAGACAACTCATTAGGGCTATGAAGGCCTTACGCTGCTTGAAATCGAAAAATATTACCGATGGATAGGCCTCCACCGGTGGAACAACAGGTTCTTGACTGGATTGACCCGTCTCAAATCGGACATTGGCACGAGTCCTCTTGTTTGCGTTGCCTCTTGTGTTCGTCATACTATACACAGGTAGGTTTTCAATAAAGACACCTTACACAAAATTTTGCCATAGATGAACTGTTTTTCTGATTGTATACAATTTTCAGGCGAACTTTTAAGACAAAATTTTTCACCAAAGTATCAAGTATTTTACTCAAAAACATCATTCTCAACATCAAGGGGCTTTGAAAAAGCATGTTAAAATAAGAAAAAGACCGAAATTTTCGACTTAAGCAAACCCTAGAAAATTCAAAAAGCAATTTAACCCATTAAATTGTTCTAGTGACGGCATAAACGATGTTTATAAGCAATTAAATCCAAAGAATCAGAAGAAAAAGCTTGATTTCAGTTAAGCATAATGGGGATTCGAAGTTGGAACAAAAACATACCACAACTTTGACAATAAAGGAATAAATTGATTTAAAACCTTACCTTGAAGGAAATTTTGGCAAGTAAAGAGCAAATAATCACCAAGGAATCAACCAAGTGCTTGAGAGATAAGAGATATGAAGGTTTAGAGGGAAGAAGAAGGAAGTGTTGGAGGCGGAATGAGAAGAAAGAAGAGGCATTATAGGGTTTTTTGAATAACCCGGCTGAGCCTCGATGAAACCGTACTCGGTTGAGTATTGGGCTTACTTGGCCGAGTATGGTCTACTCGGTCGAGTATCCTGAATACTCTAGTACTCGAAAACAGTAGCGATTCTAATCTGACAAGAATGAGCACTCGGTCGAGCACCACCATACTCGGCCGAGTGTAGACTACTCGGTCGAGTATGCGTCTTTACTCGGTCGAGTGTCAGAGAGCAAGAACGAGATTTCGAATTTTAACACACTTGCAAAACATGTAGCATTGTTCTGAGTTCCGTGTAATCGGCTCGTCACTGTTAGTGCTTACTTCTACCACATACACACATATCTTACACAAATTATGCATATCCCTTACCAGTTCCATCAACGTTTCCACCTACATTCCTTGCTTCACTACCTCCCCCCCCCCTCACAATTACATCACAACCCGTATGTATAATTATTCAACTAATCAATACACCTGCAAAGGTTAATCTATACAGCCACAACATTACACATTCCACAATTCATCTTATACTCACCTTAAGCAAGACATTTGTGAGACATTAACCATCATATAACGCAGCCATTATTAAACAGATCATTCAACTTAACCTTGCCATACGCAACAGAATTTCCCATTGCACCACTCAAAATCTCTGATCACATTTCAGCAATCCTATTTACCAATTCAAGACTTTTCCAATACCACAATCACTACATGAAAAATTCGTATTGATGCACATTTCTTAATTCACAGATGCACATGACAACAATCGTCACGCAACAACTCCTATCAACTACCCTTTCCCAGTGACTGGCTTAAGCACGATGGGGCCGCGATTTTAAAATGAGGGCACCTACTCACCCAAAATCTAGCATCGGTCGGGTCTCACAAGGCACATACACCAGGTTCATTTTAATTTGACACCCTATATTCATTTGATTCATTGGTTCAGGTTCCAAAATCATCGGCTCTGATACCACTTTGTAACACCCCCACACACCAGGACGCCTTACCAAGGACCATCCCAGTGTATGAAGGTGTTACCATCTCGGTTACCCAAGGTAGTAGATCAAATAGACAATATAAGAACTTTTATGTTATATTACCGTAACTCTTTACAACCAAATACAAAACTGATTACAAGTGATAACAATGACTACTATGAACTAATGCCTCCGCATTTCTAGGCCGGTAGCGTGATGACTCGACTCCCTCCATGCCCAACAGCAACATGCCAACTGCTCACCATCCCCGAATGGATCACCACAGCTTTGAAACATAACACGGGGTCAGTACTGCACAATCGAGATAAGACAGATAAGATAATTACCAGCTGATCATCCACCATCTCCGGTCTCCCGAACTCACACAGTAACCGACTACACACCAAAGTGTGTAGCCCTGCCAGATTACCCATTGCAATAGGTAATCCTCGCCACCAGTGGGGAACCGCAGCCAATCCCCACCTAAATCTCGCTCATGAACGAGCGATAACCCTGTCCCTTAATGTGCACATCCCCTCCCGTGACGGGTTCCATGGAGGGCGAACTAGGGTGTGAAGCCACTCCCGCAAGTGACTCTACCATAATCATTACAACACCACCACATCACACCACCACCACAACACCAACACTCCGATGATCAGCAAATAACAGTAAACACAATACAATCACATCTTAATTCAATCAACAGTAACTGAGTAGGGAAACCCTACCTTATCTCCAACCATGAAATGCATCCACACATAGCCAAGCAAGACTCCGAGATAAATCTTACAATGATGACCACATCCTATTATACAACCACTTCAAACAATCTATTGTAGGAAACCACAAGACATCGACTTACCTAATGACGCGGACCGATGGTGACACGAACAACGACCACACACACACACATCCTTCCTATGCAAATCCCTTCTTTCCCATGGTTGAGATGTAGGCTACATGTATGAGAGTTTATGGAGGTAAGGGTGATTGGTAAGAGAGAGGTAGGCTAGGGTTAGGGGAAGAGGAACTGTCGAAAATGGGAAAATGAAATAAATCTTGCGGACTCACATTTTTAAATCAACGCGCCAACAACAGCCATACTCGGTCAAGTATTGCCATACTCGACCGAGTAGACTCTACTCAGTAAGTATACACAATACTCGGCCAAGTAGTCCCTGCTAGGTCGAGTAACCTCTCTCGTAACGCACCTATCCTAACCTAGGCCCTCACCTATCTCTTCCTAAAGGTCCTTCCTGGTCAAAGGGTCAGTCAAAAGAGTCCTTAAATATCCTGGGTATTACACCATGTTCCCCGAGGTAAGGTATATCGAGCAACATGAGGCACTCACTAAGGCCCTAAAGAATGTAGGGAAGGGAATGGAAGTAGCTTTTGATGCATCCCAGATGAGCACCACTATTTCCCGCTTCAACCCTACCACTTATGAGTGCACATGCAAGCCCAAATTGCTTGATAACTGGCACCGGGAAACGGAAAGTGTGTTGGAAGTTGTTAGCTGTCCGTATGACATGAAAGTGGAATAGGCCGCGTTTTATCCGAGGGACGAAATTAGGGTATGGTGGCACCGTGAGAGGGAGGCTGCACGTGTGTATTACAATAATTTGGGTAAACTCGTGATTCCTTGGGAGGAGTTCAAGAAGGCAATGAGGAACCACTTTGTCCTAGAGCATATTCGTAGCAAGTTGAGGGCCGTGTTTGACACTTTTGCTATGACCGATAGTATGACCGTGGCTAAAGACTATCATAAGTTCAATGAACTGTCACGCTATGTGGAGGACATGGAGTTGAGTTAACTGAGTCCAACTCTCCATTTCGAGAGGGGACTATCGCTGAAGATTATGGGGGAAGCTACCTACAAGGTGATCTCAGACCTAAAGGAAGTTTATGAGAGAGCGGGACATGTGGAGAGGTTGGTTAACATGGCCAAGGAGGCCAAAGAAAAGGGAAGTGAGAAAAGAAAGGTTGAGAATGAGGGTGGCAACCAGTCAAGCTTCAAGCGTGGCAACCACAACAAGGCTAGAGCTTATTCTGGTGGGTCTGGCTTTAGTGGGGGATCTCGCTTGTGAGGAAGAGGTGGTCGGAATACGAGTGACAACTCTACCTTACAACACCATATTTTGAAAAACCCAATTTAAAAAAACAAAAGAACAAACCTAGTGTCTTTAAATCATCAAATGAAACCCTCCTTTTACTAATTCCTCAAATTGCTTAGATTTGATATGATACCCTCTGCAAGAGCAAATCCAGATATAATTGTTCTAGTTTAGATTAAAGGGAAATCAAATTGGGAGAGTGAATGGTGGAGATGAGATTTCCACTGTATTGACTGAAGCAGCATGCAAATGGCGGAAAAATATAGAAAGGTAATCGCATGAGAGACCCAGAGTGTAGAAGAAAGAAAGGGAAAGCAACGAGCAGCTAACAATAAGAGGCATGGGTAAAATGGTCAGAACCACCCAAAGTTACTGTGCTGGGAACAGTAACTTGGGTTTGGGTTTTTTTAAAGAGTGTAGATAGGGATAAGGAGTCGAATTGGATTGGGTTTATCGCGGTTACGAATGATAAGGCGAGTAAGGAGGTGGGACGTAGAGAGATATATGTGGTATGGAGAGGGACTACTCGACATTATGAATGGGTTAATAATCTTGGATTTTCACATCAGTCTCTTAAACCTATTCTTCCAGAATTTCCTTCTAATGAATTTGGTAACATGATCTTTTTTTTTTCCTTTTTTTTCATTCTTTCCATGCACACTATATCAAATCAATGAACCAAAGCATGCTAATACGAGTGTTATTTAATGAGTTTTACAAGTTTTTGTTTTTAAATGTTCGATTTAATTATTGGTTCTTGCCAATGAAAAATTGTAGATACCTCATTTCTACACCTTCCGCCAACCACCCAGTGATGATTGGGCCGCATGTTTGGTACACGGAATGATTTATGACAGTCCATAAGTTTATCGTCAGGTGATAACTAAAACACTCGAGTCTACCCCTTGGTCGTCATCTACGCACCGATACGTTCGTTTTGACAGTAATTAGAGTTCATTTGGAGTCCGGGTAAAAAACCGCTTCATTTTCTAAGAAACCGTTTAAAATGCCGAGTCCGAATCTTCTAGAATATTTTGGATATTTATTCCCAATCAAATTGTATATATTTTGGTAAAATATCTTTCGTATATTATATTTTACGGAATAAGGAAGTATAGATCTACCGCAATTCCATAACAGAAACGCGGAAATCTTTCTTCCGGAGGAGAAAACCTCTGGGGAAATGACGCAGCAGATGTTGCGCCTCTTGGAAGGATCGCAGCTGTAACACCCCCATTTAGGTAGGAGCCTTTAGGAAGACATTCCCAACTAAATGAGACTGTTACCATCTCAGTTTCCTGAGGCAATGATATAGATTAAACAAACCAAGTACTTTATAATATAAAACTTTCTCTTTATAAAATAACTGTCAAAACTCTTTTACATATAAACCGAGTGATCAAGAAATACAATTAAATTACAGCTGAACCCTTTTTTTTAAAAACAGCTAGTATGACCATGACTAAGGTGGCGACCAAAGGCGGCAACTCTAGACTCGATCATCTCGTCGTCCCATCCCGAAGCACAGCATCATAAACCTGCTTATCATACTGCTCCTCATTCAAGTGGAAATCATTGAATGGATCGATACAGGCCACCCCGGAAATAGGTGACAATTTGACACAAAAGACTCCCTTAACACCGTGCTTACCTCTGCTCATACTAGCACAACTCCCTTAACACCGTGCTCTGCTCAACTCATTTCATACTGGCACAACTTTCTTAACACCGTGCCTCAATAACAATATAATAACATCACATTTTTAAGCATTCGATATAATATAATCAACGTAAAATAAACAGCTCGTACAAAGCCACAGTTCCAACCGTTACCAGTGTGTCGATCGACAATACACTACCGTCGATCGACAGCCATACATGGGGTCGATAGACACTTTGCTATATGTTCCATAATTCACCTGTTCTTTCATCAGTACATATACATCACAAATACCACACAAACTTATGCAATAATATGGATGAGTAGGGTTTCCCTACCTGTAGAGAATCCGTGAATAACAATTAAGAATGAATTAGGACCGCTCCTTACGATTCCGTCACCAACGATAGTTCAAAGCTATAAACTCGTCACAATCTTGAGGTCTCTTTCTCCTTCTTCTCCCTTGGTTTTTCTCCTCTTTTATCTTGTTAGGGTTTAGAAAGAATTGTGTAAAAGAATATAGGAGTATAGGTTGAGTGGTATCTATAGTTTGGGTAAGACAAATAATTTAGACGGAAGTCCAAAACCCGCATGATGGTTCCTGTCGATCGACAGACCTGACATGTCGATCGACATGCCTGTGTCAGATGAACATGCCTTTGTTTATCTACCAAGCTCAAGGTCCCCTTAAACTCACACTAAGTCGATGCAACACACCCATGTCGATTGACACCCACCCTATGTCGATCGACATCACTGCACCCATGTCGATCGACACACTCCATATGTCTATCGACACACACCCTATGTCTATCGACACACACCCTATGTCTATCGACACACACCCTATGTCTATAGACACAAACCTTTAGCCTATAGACAGTCAGTAACAATTCGATAGACAAGGCCTATAGATACCTCATTTATACACCTCCCGCAAGCCACCCGGTGATGATTGGGCCGCATGTTTGATACGCAGAACAATTTATGACAATTCGTAAGTTTATCATCAAGTTATAGCTCAAATACTTGTGTCTACCCCTTGGTCATCATATACGCACCGCTACGGTCGTTTTGACAGTAATTAGGGTTCATTTGGAGTCTGGGTCAAAAACCGTCTTCATTTTCTAATAAACCGTCTAAAATGCCGAGTCAGAATGTTCTAGAATGTTCCAGATATTTCTATTCCATATTTCAATCTTTTAATCTTTTGGCAAAATATATCCCGAAATTATATTTTAAGTAATAAGGAAGTTGATATCCACTGTAATTCCATAATAGAAACGCGGAAAATCTTTCTTCCGTAGGAGGAAACTCCTGGGGAAAGGATGCAGCACCTGCTGCGCCTCTTCCAAGAGCTGCAGTGGTTGTTGCGCCTCTTCCCCAGCTCCTTTCTGTGTATTTTAAGATCTTTTCGAGATTTGTTTCCAAAGTTTTACCGTAACCCTAATTCCTCCGTGTGATTAGTATAAATAGAGAGCTTCGTTCCTCATATATCTCACGCGAGTGTCCGCCCTTCTCTTCTCCCTTTGCATTCTAAGACCGTGCTCTTTCTTATTGGCGTCTACGTGCTTGAACTTTCGTCCACGTAAGCTCGGATCCTTCTGAGTACCAGCCTCGTTTTGCATGACCGACCAATTTGACCAACTCCACTTAATCAACTTAATCAATTTAGTTTAACTCCTCTTAAGAGGGCACTTTCGTCGTACATTCGAGTCGAGCAATCACTAATCGTTAACTTAGTGAATCTCGTTTCGTCAAACATGTAAGTCTGAGGGTGTAAATCCTACTTTATTATTGTATTTTATCTTTGTATTAATTATTGGAAGATTTACGTCGAAAACACGTTTAAAACCAATTTATAAAAACCTTTTATTAAACCCTTTTTTCGGATTAACAGAGAGCAGACGTCGAGAAGAAATGCAGCAACTATTGCGCCTCTTCTAAGAGCCGTAGCATCTGCTGTGCCTCTTCCTGAGGTTGCCGCTGTTTCTGCTTTTCTTCTTCTTCTTCTTCCTTTGTTCTTCGTTGATTCGTCTTTTTATTCGATTTCCTTATTTTTTTCTTAATTATTCATTCGTATAATAATTTTTAACATATAATTGGTAACTTCTCACTTTTGATTTTTGACTTAAATCCCTAATAACCAATATTTGCGGGTTTTCGTCATTAAAATCAAATCCGGGTTTTAGAGATTCGATTCGTCCATATCAAGTCTCTAAAATTCATCTTTTGTATATTTTCGTCTGTACACTATCACCTAATCTAATTGAATTTGTGTAAATAAACCTGATTAAATCGTATTAGTAAACCTAATTAATTTATGGTAGCCAAAATTAGTAATTAATTTGTTCTAATTAATTTGAGTCCATTCTTTATCGTTTTTATGACCAATTTACATGTAATTAATCTGTTAAATCACTTCTACTTGAGTCAAATATCATTAATCGGTCATTAAATTACCAATGTATGTTAACGATATGCAGTTCCGGCTTCACAGCCAGAACTCACCTCAGGAACAGACGCAGTGACCACTGCGCCTCTTCCAAGGGACGCAGCTCTGGTGCGCCTATTCCGGGTTGAGTTCTGTCTCTGAACTTCCGTTTCTGCTTTGACCTAGTTCATCAGCTTACGTATTAATCGACTATTACTCGTATTATTGTTGGAGCTGGTGTCCTCCACAAATTAGTGTGATAACATTTGTAAATCTCTTACAGGTTCACAAGGGTATACTTCGTATATTTAATCAGTTGATTAACGTTTTACCTAATAACGGTTGGCTTGCTAGAAAGTTTGACGTTATTATCATACAGATGGCGGTGATCAACTGGTCCCTAAAGGTCACACCTATAGGACGTATTTGAGAAATGTGGTTATAGAAATATAATTACATTGATGCCCAAAATGACTAAAAAGTTAGTCAATGTGTTGATGAGATAATTATTTAATGAAAATTAAATAATATTAAGTTGAGACGAATTAACTGTCAATTCGTAAATTAAATATAATAAGTTATATTTAATTAAATATATATAAGGTTAGTTTGGACGAATTAATCTGTTAATTCGTAGTTAAATATAATCAGTTGTATTTAATATCAACAAGTTGAATGTGTCATAGTGGTAATAGTGAGGGTACACATACCAAGAGGTTATGGGTTCGATCCTCACTAGATGATAATTCAACACATATTATATATTTTTGGAAAGACCAAAATAAGGAGAATTTTGCTCCATAATTCGGTCTGATGGCCGAAAATTAGGGAAGTAATTTTCTTTCCTAATTGATTTCGGATTTCGGTCTATATAAAAAGAAAGGTAGAGAATTATTTCTAACCTAATTCTTTTTCTGACCTTGCCTCCTCTTTCTCATCACAAAAAACACAAAGACAATAAAATTTTACAGAAAATTTTAGATTGATTTCTAGCATAATCAAAGGGTATATCTCAGATCGTCTTGGGTGCAACTAATAGGCGAATATCAATTTTGATATTGTTCTTAGGCCAATTTTGAAAGGACCCGAGGTTAATTCTAAATCTTTTTACTTATGCTTATGTATTTTATTTTATGACCATAGATCATCTTTATTATATCGTTATAATCCTTCATGTTAAAGGGAAGTATACAGATTATTTCCCACAAGTGGTATCAGAGCACTAGGCTGCGATTTTAATTTTGAAGATTTTCATAAAATTTGTATGTAAACGATCAGATTTTCGAGAAGAAAAAATTAGGGTTTCGATTTTTTTTAGGATCGAAATTTTTATGCCGTTTTGTGCCGTTTTTTTTCCTGTTTGATGATAGTTTTTCCATTCTATTTTTCATATTATAGTTTATAATCACTTAAAATTATCATATGAAGAATTGGTAGTTTTTGATTTAATGCAGATTAAGTTAAAATCAAATGGAATCGTCATGTTTATGATTAAAAGATTGTTTTTGCTATATAGTTTTTGGCATATAAATTAATCATGTTTATTATTTCATATGTTAATCATGTTCTAATAGCAAAGGTAAACAATTGATCATCAAATCTTGTTTTAGGGCATAATTGCCGCAAAAAGAAGAGAAAAAAAGGGCTGTTTTTTTTTAGGGTTTACGAAAAAAAAAAGATTTTTATGTTAATTTTTTTTGGTAAACCGAGAAGAAGAAGAAAAAAAATAAAAAAAAAATTATTAGGAAAGTTTTTTTTTTTTTTTGCCTTTTGCCAAAAAAATAGAGAAATTTTTTTTGGAAAGTTTTTTTTCCCTTGTTTCTCCTATTCACCGAATTAGAATAGGAAAGGAGTTGTTTTTTTTTTTTTGTTTTTTTTCAGCCGTGACATATAAAAAAAAAGAAAAGAAAAACCTTTTCGTTTTTTTTTTTGCCGAGACAAATTTAGAGAATTGGATTTTATTTTTCTTTATTTTGGCCAATTAGTTATTGTGAATCGGTTCACAATTTAATGATACCGAGTTATTTTAAAGCAGTTTTAAATTTTTGACGGATAGAATTCATATTACAAGTATAATATGGATTAAGTATGAAATTAATGTGATTAAATTGCGGAATTGTCACTTAATTTAATTTAAATAGGTGGTTTGGATAAATTAATCAACATAATTAATTTATTGTATTATGTATGTTTAATTTATTTTTAGTTGATGCTTTTAATTATGTTGAATGAATCGAATGAATGAATTTTATTTACGTATTTAATTTTGCAATCGGTTGTAATTTGTAATACTTAGTGTGGCCTTAGTCAATTATGTTTTCGTAATGAAGGAAACATAATTTTTATGTAATTATGAGATCTCGAATCTCCTTTATTTTAGTTTTGGGTTTTGAAATTAGAATGTAATTAATAGGTCAATTATGTAATTTTAATTATTGTAATTTCAAAGAAGACTAAAGATGAAGATTCAAGCTCACTCCCGCTACATGGATCAAGATGGAACATCAAGACAAGCTTCTCGGGTCCAAGGATGGATTCCAAACTTGTATTTATTGTTCATTTTGATAGGATAGGCCACACTAGGACTTTTACTGTTTTTTTTTACGTTTTTCATTTTATTGCTTTTCATTCACATGCTAGTAATTGCATCATATTCCGCCTAAAACCAAACCACCTACTACTAAAATGCATGAAAATTGACTCATATAGTTGTTTGTTAGTTTTCATGGACATGCAGATGTCACAGTCTATAAGCCATCACTTTAGTTTAAATCATTCTCGCATGCTAGATTATAGTTCACTTAAAATGAATTAAAAATAGTTGATGGGATCTTCCTCTAAAACGGAAATTGAGGTTAGTCTTTATAAGGGCAAACATCTATGAGTCCCTTTTTCGTCGGTAGGCCTAATATGACCCCTTCTACGTTGGGTAAGTAGTTGTGTTGACTTAGTTTACCTCAACATCATAGTCCGAAGAGTTTCTCGTGATTATGATGGACTAAAGATAGAATTTACAGAAATTTATCGACCAGGAATTCTAACGGTAGAATTAGCTAACAGGTTAGCTTATCAATTTACAGATAATTGAGTCTTGGGGTCATTTATATAATTCTTGAGGGAGGTCAATTGTATAAATGTTTTTGAGTCTTCGCGTTATGACATTAGTTCATTAGACTTAAAATAAAAATGATGCATGCTTATTATTTTATTCTTCTTTCGCACTGTAGAACACGCTTATTATCAATAATACTGTTACAACAAATGGCTGGAAATAACGCAATCCCAATGCCTAGTGCCACACTAGATCGTTCGTCCTGGCTTAAAATGTTCATGGACCAAATGAATCACCACTCGATCAAGAATGATGGGTCCAATTTTGCGGACGGGAGGCGGCACTACGGAATGCTCACATCCATCACGCGACGGTAAGCTCAGGTATTTAACTGAGCCAATACCGGTCAACCCAGGCCCAAATACAGGAGTCAACGAGTCACTCGCTTATAGTGATTTCGTTATGGAAGCGGGTGCGATAAAGAACGTACTCATCTTTGCAATGGAAACCAATTTGCAGAGACACTTCATTGCCCAAGGTGCAAACAAGATTTTCACCACGCTCACTAACGAGTTCTCAAAGGCACCGAGAATCGTTACATATGAGCATACCTGCCGCTTCTTTGATGCAAAACTCCAGAAGGGCCAACCGGTTAGCCCACACATTCTTCACATGATTGAAAATGTCGAGAAACTGGAGGCACTGAATTGTAAAATCAGTGAGAGCATTGTCATTGACCGAATGCTTCATTCTCTTCACGATGGTTTTGCCCTTTTCAGGGCGAACTACTACATGAATGACTTGAAAAAGAGTCCTTATGAGCTACACTCCCTTCTCGTACAGACCGAGAAGGATATGAAATTGAGTGGGAGCATGAAGCAGGATGTTCTCACGATTCACAACAAGAGTAAAGGTAAGGGCAAGGCTCATGGCGACCTAGCTGTAGGTAAGCCAAAGTTTAAAAAGCCAGGAAACGGTAAGAGTGCGCCCGGTGAGACTAGTGGCTTACAGGGCAAGACAAAGAGCAAGGGCGGTGACATAGAGTGCCACCATTGTCACAAGACTGGACATTGGAGGAGGAACTGTCCCGTCTACCGTGAGGACATCAAAGCAGGTCGTGTCGCTCTTGTTGGTATGTCATCTTATATTCATATGATTGAGATTAACCATGCAAGTTTCGGAACTTGGGTACTTGATACTGGTTGTGGTTCTCATCTGTGTAATCATTTGCAGGGCCTAAAGAACATCATACCTCTCGAAAAAGGTGATGTGGACCTGCGAGTCGGGAATGGAGCACGAGTAGCTGCTGCCTCGAAGGGAACATATGTAATCCAACTCCCTAGTGGTTTTGAGTTATCTTTAAATAACTGTTACTATGTACCCAGTTTATCTAAGAACATTATTTCTGTTTCCGTACTTGCTAAAGACGGTTTTACATTTTCAATAAAGGATAATAGTTGTATTTTCTCTTTTAATGAAATGATTTATGGCAAAGCAGTTTCCATGAATGGAATTTATATCTTAGATCAAACCACGGAAGTATTACACATGAATAATAAGAAATTAAAGGTTGGTGACAAAGATCAAACCTATCTATGGCATTGTCGAATGGGACACATAAATGAGAAACGCGTAAAGAAACTCGTCGATAATGGGACTATTCCCTCATTCGGATTTTCTGCATATGGCACGTGTGAATCATGTCTCATTGGCAAGATGACTCGAATTTCATTCAAAGGTGTTGGAATGCGCGCTAGTGACCTATTAGGACTCATACATACGGACGTATGTGGACCTATGTCAATTACCGCTAGAGATGGCTATAGATATTTTATCACTTTCACGGACGATTTGAGTAGATACGGATATGTCTACTTAATGAAGCATAAAAGTGAGTCCTTTGAGAAATTCAAGGAATACCAGAATAGGGTACAGAACCAACTGGGTAGAAAGATTAAAGCACTCCGTTCAGATCGGGGTGGCGAATATCTTTCCAATGAGTTTGATCAACACCTGAAAGACTGTGGAATCGCTCTACGATTAACTCCACCGGAACACCTCAATTAAATGGTGTGTCCGAACGGAGAAATCGAACCTTACTTGATATGGTTCGATCCATGATGAGTCACACAAAGAGTGTCCGATTCATTATGGGGTTATGCTCTTTGTCACCGCTCTTATACTTAACCGAAGTCTGTCTAAAAGTCATCGACAAGACTCCATATGAAATGTGGAAGGGAACAGTACCTAACTTGTCCTTTATTCGGGTTTGGGGCTGCGAGGCTTATGTCAAGTGGAGACACGAGGATAAGCTCGGCCCGCGATCGGTCAAGACATACTTTATAGGTTATCCAAAAGGAACATTTGGTCATTACTTCTATTCGCCAACCGAACATCGAGTTTTTGTTGCGGCTAATGCGACGTTCTTAGAGAAAGAATTTCTCGAGAACAAGTTTAGTAATAGAACCTTCGAGCTATCGGAGATTCCAGAACCAACAACCGAGGAACAGATGGAGGAAACTGTACCTCCAACTGATGATACGGTTAATATTCCTGAGGAACCTAGGAGGTCAGGTAGAGACTCTCATCCTCCGGACAGATACATTGGTATGGTCGAGGAGAATGACGTTTTACTTCTAGAAAGTAATGAACCCGCAACCTATAAAGGTGCTATGGCCTGTTCCGACTCAAAGCTATGGCTTGAAGCCATGCAATCCGAGATGGAATCCATGTATGAGAATAACGTATGGGATCTAGTTGATTTACCTAATAAGGTAAAACCTCTACAGTGCAAATGGCTTTACAAAATCAAGCGTTCTGTAGACGCGCAACCAGATATCTATAAGGCACGACTTGTGGCAAAAGGTTTCACTCAAGTGCAAGGATTGCATTATGATGAGATTTTTGCACCTGTAGTCATGCTACGTTCCATTCGGATAATCTTAGCGATTGCCGCATTTCATGATTATGAGATTTGGCAAATGGATGTGAAAACCGCCTTCTTAAACGGTTATTTGGAGGAAGAGTTGTACATGGTGCAACCCGAAGGTTTCATAGATCCTAAACATCCTAAGAAAGTATGCAAGCTTAAGCGTTCCATTTATGGAGTTAAGCAAGCTTCTCGGAGTTGGAATCATCGTTTCGACCAAGTGATAAAAGAGTATGGTTTCACTCGATCGGTCGAAGAACCATGCTTATATTTCAAGTCGAGTGGGAGCAAGATTGTATTCTTGATATTGTATGTCGATGACATACTCTTGATTGGGAATGACATTCCTCTCCTTTCTTCGGTTAAAGAATGGTTGAAGAACCATTTCCAGATGAAAGATCTGGGTGAGGCACAGCGTATTTTGGGAATCCGTATCTACCGAGATAGATCACGACGGACGTTATCACTTAGTCAGGAGTCTTATCTAGATAAGGTTCTTGAGAGGTTCAAAATGACCAACTCCAAGAAGGGGAACCTTCCTATGACGACGGGATGCGGTTGAGCAAGTCTCGATCACCCACAACGCCGGGAAGGTATTGAGCGCATGAGTCGTGTTCCTTATGCATCTGCAATAGGATCGATCATGTATGCCATGATATGCACACGTCCAGACGTGGCATATGCATTGAGTATGACGAGTCGGTACCAAAAGACTCCAGGTGAAACACACTGGATAGCAGTCAAAAATATCCTCAAGTACCTACGGAGGACTAAGGATTGGGTATTGACTTATGGAGGCGATATTAAGCTATGCGCAACGGTTCTGTGCAGATGCTAGCTTTCAAACGGATCGAGACGATTCAAAATCTCGGTCCGGGTTCGTCTTCACTCTTAATGGTGCTGCGGTCAGTGGAAGAGTTCCAAACAGTGTTGTAGCGATTCTACTCACGAATCAAGTACTATGCCGCTTCGAGCCGCAAAGGAAGCGATATGGATGCGTCAATTCTTACAGGGGCTTTCGGTAGTTCCTAGTTCGAATGACCCGATCACCATCTATTGTGACAATAGAGGTGCCATCTTCCAGGCTAAGGAGCCAAAGTCTAGAAACAAATCTAGACATGTACTACGGAAGGCTCACCTGATCCGTGATTACGTGGAGCAAGAAGAGATAGTGATTGACAAGATTGCGACGGATGATAACATCGCAGATCCTCTCACCAAACCGTTGAATTATGATAAGCATGTAGGGCATGTTAATTCCATGGGAATTAAACATGTTTCTAAGTTGTAGTACTTGATTATGGATTTGATACATTATCTTTTTCATATATTATTTATAACTTCATCGTTTTATATATATAATATTTTGTTTTTCATGTGGATTGTACTGACAACATTGAACGCCACAAAGTGAACTGAATTACATTATATTTGTTTTTGTCCGTAATCGCCAAGGTGAGCTGATAACTCCGGCTATTATATTGTGCAGTCGATTGATGGTGGGTTCAACGAGCCATAAGTTTAACGGTTGACTAATCGATCACAGATACGAGATTATGACGATACCTCGTAGGACAATTTTTATTTGTGACAACGTAATGGAGTCCTAAATGTTTTATAACATTCGGTGCCAGGTCGTGGATAGGACATCTATTGTGTACCTAGAGTCGATTCTTTTGACTATCAACTGTCTCTTGAGATTAAGGCGAGTCTTTGGGTGACTTTGGTTTCTTTCTCACGATCTCCGTGCTTCGGGGCTAAGTAGATTTTTTCCTAAGGTCATTTCATACTGTGCTTACATCTGCAAGATTTGAGTTGAGGAAAATATCCATCCCTTATCAGGTATAGTTATTTCTCAGGGCCACTCGAGGAGTTGTAACTGAAATGCATGGCCATGCTCGAATGTTGATTCATTTATCAGTTAAGTTACTCTCTAGTCGGGAAAACCACTCTTGATACTGATCGCTTGTAAAATACGACCTTTGTGAATTCGGATTTGCAAATTGTTTTACATTGAGTGGGAGAAATTTTAAAGGATATGAGAATCGGTTATCGCACATACACTTGTGAGGACAAGTGGGAGTTTGTTGGAGCTGGTGTCCTCCACAAATTAGTGTGATAACATTTGTAAATCTCTTACAGGTTCACAAGGGTATACTTCGTATATTTAATCAGTTGATTAACGTTTTACCTAATAACGGTTGGCTTGATAGAAAGTTTGACGTTATTATCATACAGATGGCGGTGATCAACTGGTCCCTAAAGGTCACACCTATAGGACGTATTTGAGAAATGTGGTTATAGAAATATAATTACATTGATGCCCAAAATGACTAAAAAGTTAGTCAATGTGTTGATGAGATAATTATTTAATGAAAATTAAATAATATTAAGTTGAGACGAATTAATCATCAATTCGTAAATTAAATATAATAAGTTATATTTAATTAAATATATATAAGATTAGTTTGGACGAATTAATCATTAATTAAATGAGTTAAATATAATCAATTGTATTTAATATCAACAAGTTGAATGTGTCATAGTGGTAATAGTGAGGGTACACATACCAAGAGGTCATGGGTTCGATCCTCACTAGATGACAATTCAACACATATTATATATTTTTGGAAAGACCAAAATAAGGAGAATTTTGCTCCATAATTCGGTCTGATGGCCGAAAATTAGGGAAGTAATTTTCTTTCCTAATTGATTTCTGATTTCGGTCTATATAAAAAGAAAGGTAGAGAATTATTTCTAACCTAATTCTTTTTCTGACCTTGCCTCCTCTTTCTCATCACAAAAAACACAAAGACAATAAAATTTTACAGAAAATTTTAGATTTATTTCTAGCATAATCAAAGGGTATATCTCAGATCGTCTTGGGTGCAACTAATAGGCGAATATCAATTTTGATATTGTTCTTAGGCCAATTTTGCAAGGACCCGAGGTTAATTCTAAATCTTTTTACTTATGCTTATGTATTTTATTTTATGACCATAGATCATCTTTATTATATCGTTATAATCCTTCATGTTAAAGGGAAGTATACAGATTATTTCCCACAATTATCACTCCTAATCTGTTCGTTTTCTACCCTTAATTATTTCCCTTTTTATTTCCTCAAATTATCCGTTTTAAGTGTATTCTCGACGTAAATCAATCATTAACCAATGTAATTATTGTAATTTTAATTATTGTATTTTATTGTATCTTTATTATTGATTGTTTGTTTTCACATGTAATCAACCTTAAATCCCTAATTCGACATAATGAGTGCTAAATTACATGTTCACCGACGTAGTTAACTCTCACATGCTAGGATTAAAACGTTGGATGTTGCATTGCATGCATATAGTCGACAACATATCAAGTATAGATGATTTCCCCTAATCATTAATAGAGGCCGCTATCGAGGCGCGCGAGATTAGATGTACGATCAACAGAGCTTCCTAATACGTACCCTCACCCCTTACTCCAGATCTCTGTGAACATCCGTGTTCATTGGCATCCACGAGAGTCATTCTAGACATAGAATGCTAAGGGTAACGAGTTCTTAGTGTCTATGTCATTACTTTGTGTCTTGACATGACACGAGGTATTCGAACGGTTTCCAATTTTCCACAATAAATTTGTGGCGACTCCACAAATGCAAATGCTTGTTTCCCAAGCGACCCCGTGGGCCCCCCGTTTCCACAGTTTGGCGACTCCGCTGGGGAGTAATACACTTACGTGTTGCCAAAGGTGAAACTTGAATAAGGTTAGGGAATAGTTTATATGAGACAATTGTCGGTTTTCATAACTCGGTCTTCCTAGATCGTTTTAGTCAGCCTTCCTAGGCCTAACCCCACCCATTCGACCAATCGTCCCATATGGACGGTCCAAATTCTTATCTGGGCCTAAGGATGGATAGCGATTGACGTCAACCATACCATGATGCTTACTCCTGTTTGTATCAAGGGCTTTCACTACTCGAGGGAATGGACTAGGAATGGGCCTTACTCCTGTTTGGTACGAGCCTCTCCACAGACCCCACCCATTCGACCAATCGTCCCACCCTTTAAACCAAAATCCTTTTAAATGCACTCAGCATACCGTTATAATGCCTGTTGTAATGCTTGTATCATATGTGATCACCATTTTCTAAACAAAACCATGACAAATTTTGTAAAATAAAAAAAACCCTTTCAAAATGTAAATATTTTCGAAAAGGCCCAAATTAGCGCAAAATAAGCCGAAACTCTGTTCAAATATCGAGTCAAAAATCGGGCCTCAAAAAGCCCATTTCAAAATCTCACTTCGAGTCAACACTCCTACAACTACACTACAGTTGGTTAGGACGAACATTTCAAAACTTTGTCATTTTCAAACCTCACCTACACAAGTGGCACACTCCCACTTCACAGTTCGAGTCTTTTCTTTGAGTAAGTGTGCTAGAATGGTCGATCGTGTTTTGATTCGTCGACAATCTCCTATCCAGTTTCCAAGATGCCCGGAACTAGTCACGCAAGTGTCAATGGACAACCACCGAATGGTAATGATCTAATCCTAGCTACGCTCGCTTGTCTCCAAACAAATCAAGAACGAGCTTATGAACGCCTTAATACCAACGAGAACCGAATTATCGCGGTAGAAACTAGACTACCTCCTGCAGAAGATGACATTCCCAGCCAATGTGTGAATGACAACCTTCCACCTTATGTTGGAGAACCAGAAACCAACCCTCCAGTAGGTCTTACTGAAGCTGAGAAGCGACTCCAATACTTGGAGGAGCAATTGATGTACCTCAAAGGAGATGATATCTATAGGGAGAACAATCGCAAGTATGAGGCCGTGAGTGCCAAATTACCAACCAACTTTAATATGACTGATGTTGGGGTTGGTGTCCTTAACAGTTAGTGCAAGGACTCATAAACCTCTAAAAGGATCAAAGGGCATACTTTTGGTATTATTATCAGTTGATCCACGTTTATCAATAACGGTTGGCTTGCTAGATAAGTTTGACATTATTGTCATACAGATGGCGGTGATCAATCGTCCCTAAAAGTCACACCTATAGGATACGTTCGAGAGATGTGACAAAGATGAAAATACATCATGTAGATGCCAAATTTGACTAACCGGTTAGTCCGAGTTATTTGACTAGTAATTAGTCAAAATATGATGTTGAGATATTATATTTAATACGGATTAAATATTATGGGCTAAAGCGAATTAACTATTAATTCGTAAAATTAAATATAAGCGATTTATATTTAATTAATGTATATTGAATATAATTATACAATATTGTCTTTGTCGGACATGTATTAATAATTCAACTAATCCGTCTTATTAGTTGATGTTTTAATAGCCGATAACCGATGACGATTTATAAAAACCGTCATATACATTTAGCAATTTTTCGAGCCGATCCACGAGGTAAAATTAAGAGGAAGTGGAAGCCCACTTCCCATGCATACCCTCGGTCCGGCCAACCAAACAAAAAAGGAGAGACTCCCTCTCCTTTTGACCGAGACAATTTCATTTACAGAAAAACTAGGGTTTTGGAGATTAAGTTTTCTCTGAAACTGAGATCTCACATCTCGAGAAAAACTCACATCAGTTCTCCCAATATTGCAAGGCAATCGGAGAACACCTTCTAGCACAAGGGCATATCTCGGATAAATCTTGGGTGCAACAATTAGGAGGGAATCTCGTTTGATTTCTGTTCTTTACGCCGTGCATCAAAGGACCCGAGGTTGATTCTTAATTCTTATTGTTTCTTTGTTGTTTTTCGTTTATGACAATATTTCACATGCTAAATTTACGTTATAGTCCTAAATTTAGAGGGTCTTATACGGATATTACCCTACAACTGATATCCCGAAATTCAAGGGACATGAAAACCCCTTGAACCACATTCGTGCTTTCAAAGACTACATGTCTATCAAAGGCATCAAACCCGAGATGTTCTTAAGGATCTTTCCTTCATCTCTCGACACCATTCCTAGGCAATGGTTCTACTCCCTAGAACACAAGAAGATTGCCACCTGGGACGACACCGCAATCGAGTTCGCTAAACAATACGCGGATAATGCTGAAATCTAAGTCAATATGCGCACTCTAGAGGTTCTTACCCAAAATGAGAAAGAAGGTTTCACCGACTTCCTAAGTAGGTGGAGGAAGACTAGTACCCAACTTGTCGAACGTCCAGATGAAGCTACCCTTGTGGAAAAATTCGTGGATAACTTAAGGCCAATTTATGCAAATCACTTGAGGTACCAAAACATTAAGACCTTCAAGGATCTAACTGTACTAGGGACAATAATTGAAGATGACATCCATAAAGCACTATTGTCGAAAGCGGTAGGTCGTGGATATCAAGGCTCAACAAGTCATTCCTACGGCTCTGCTAGAAAGACTGATGAGGTTAACCTTTTCGAATCATCAAAGAAAAATAACCCACAAAGAAAGTTCACAAACATTAGCGATACATACTCCAATGCTTTGAAGAGGTTGATGATACAGGGTAAGCTCCAACCCATAGGGCCTACACCTGATCCAGAAAAGAAGTCTAAGTTTTGGGACAAAAATTTATACTGTGAATATCATAGAGGTAAGGGACACGATACGGAGAAATGTTACAAGCTAAAGCATGTCATTTAGGACATGATCGAAGACGGTCGCCTACCCATAACACCTGGAGGTAAGCCAAACAATACTCAGAATCCTCTTGGAGTTCTGATGATTACAGATGAAGAATTTACCGTAGATTGTTCACACCTCATTTCTCCAGTCGAAGATGAGATCCATGCATTAGAAAATGAAGGGAGCTACTCCACCATTTCCTCTACTATCACTGACTTTATTGCATGAGCAAGAAGTGTAAATAGACAAGTCTCAGAACTAGAAAATGTAGTGGCATCCCTCCATAATCCAAGTACTACACCTAAGGAAATTGCGCCACTAAATCTCTCTCGAAATTCTACAATGCATGAAGTGGTAACTGTGGTCGATGGCCTGATCGATCAAATCATCCATTTAGAAGCTGAAATCATAAGGTTGAGAGAGCTTGCTACTGTCAACGGAGTATAGGCCGATGATCATGAAGACCAGTACCTCACCGAGTACTACCTAGTCAAGATTAGTGAGGACATAGTCAAAAATAGTGAAGACCAAGATATAGACCACCTTACTCGTTCAGGGCGTCCATATCAGAATGTTTCTCAAAATGGTACCATAGCTAATGGTTCAGTTACTAACACCAACGTTGTCATGCCAAATGATGGCGAAGATACATCTACTGACCACTTACTAAAACAACTACAGAAGACAAAGGCCGATCTTTCAGTCTGGCAACTAGTTGCAAGCTCATTCCCTCATCGCCAAGCATTACTGCAAGCCTTGGCTAAGTTAAATGTGGCACACAACTCCACACCTGATGACGTAGTCAACTTGGTCTTCCAAGATTCAACTAAGCTAAGTAACCCAGTTACTTTCTCGAACGAGGATTTGCCACCTTTCGGCGCTAGTCACAACCTGGCTCTATACATTACTATCATTTGTTTAAAGAAAAACGTGCCAATGAATTTGGCGGATGATGGCTCTGCAGTCAACGTCATACCATTAAAGACAGCATATAAGTTAGGCATGAAAGAGTCAGATTAGACCCCTACCAATCAAGGTGTTCACGCATACGACGGTACACGACGTAAAGTGGTAGGACTAGTCAATCTCACCATAGCCACAGGGCCGATTGAGTGAAAGGTTAACTTTCAAATAGTGGACATCGAAGCATCATTTAACATACTTCTTGGAAGGCCTTGGATTCACGCTTCCAAAGCGGTAACATCCACCCTCCACCAGAAAATCAAGATTCCACTAGATGGCAAAGTAGTGACGATTACTTCATCATCTATTAAGACGGTAGTAGAAAAGATGACAAGCAACCAAGTAGTTACGGATCCAGTATACGAGCTTGGGGGCTTCCATAGCATAAACCTTGTAGAGAGTGAACTGGCACCCTTGTACTTCAATCCCTACTCCAATTTAGTGGTCAACCATATACTCAAATCTCAGGGATAATTCCCGAGGATGCCATTGAATCCTGTCCGAAGAAATACCTTTGCACCTTACAAAGAAGGAAACTCTCAAAGGATACCATTAGGATTGGGATACAAACCCACGAAAGAAGAAGCTTTAGAGATGCTCACACAATTCCAAAACCGTAAGAATGTGGGAATCCAAATGCGACCTTACCTCCCTACCCTAAATGGATACTTTGTTAGAGAAGGGAGTCAAGAATACTTTCATGAGTTCCCCGAACCTTGGCACTACAAAGGATGGAAACTAGCTGGAATCGAGATCTTTCACGATTGCTACTTCATTCCTTCAGAAACGGTTCCTACCGTCAAGACTCGTCAAGCACCTTGCTTGGACGAACAGGCCGTTAGCCTTCTGTTTGGAGAAGATTGATTTGTTAGAGCTGCGCAGGACGAGATCATTACCATGATACTTCAGGATGACCACTTCAACCCTACCGCTTTAATCACTGAAACCAGTTCTAATTAGCAAAAAGGATGGACAAAGTCGATCAAATGGACAAACAACCATGGAAGACTCTTCAAGCTCACCACTGGAGAAGGAGAGATGTTCAAAGGAGAACCAGAAGACCACGAATTCGAGTCATAGTCAGAGTCGGAGTCGGAATCAGAGTCGGAGTCTAGAGAAGTTCCTAGAGAGTCTCCTCCTATCGTCATTCCCAATCCCCTTGTTTCTTCTAACTTAGCATCAAGTAGTAACAGTAGTTCGGAAAATGTCCCAACATTTGTCCCTTTGCCGCCACTGACTACTGAACATATGGCTTCTTTGTTTCAATTATTTTCAAAATTTAATATGAATAAATCATATTCTGCTTACTCTTTGTGTTATTCTGAATGCAATTCTATTTACGATGATAATGAGGATGACCCAGACCCATACTCAATCGAACTACCTCCCTACATAGCCAAAGAAATATTACAAGAGGGGGAAGGGGCACCAGTTATAGAGAACACTGAACCTATCAACGTAGGAACTGAACTCAAACCCCAAGAACTTAGGATAAGGACAACCTTGAGCCCAACCGAAAGGGCTAGTTTCATAGACCTCCTACACGAGTTCAAAGACGTTTTTTATTGGTCCTACAAAGACATGCCAGGGGTTGACATGGATATTGCCGAACATAGAATTCCGATCAAACCAGGTTTCAAACCTATTAAACAGAAGCTTCGTCGAATGAGGACAGAATGTGCTCTTAAGATGAAAGAAGAAGTCGATAAACAATTCAAAGTCGGGTTCATCAAAGTTTCCGAGTACTCAGACTGGATAGCCAACATTGTACCCATACCCAAAAAGGATGGGAGAAAACGTGTTTGTGTTGATTTGAGAGACTTGAACAAAGTAAGTCCCAAGGACGACTTTCCTATACCACATATCGACAAATTGGTAGACAATACAGCAGACCACGTGTTGTTATCCTTCATGGACGGGTACGCGGGATATAATCAGATCAAGATGGCCATAGAGGACATGCATAAGACCGCCTTTGTTACTCAATGGGGCACCTATTGCTATACTATTATGCCATTCGGATTAATCAATGCTGGAGCTACGTATCAACGCACTGCAACCACGCTTCTACATGACATGATGCATAAAGAAGTCGAGGTGTATGTAGATGATATGATCAATGCCATTCGGATTAATCAATGCTGGAGCTACGTATCAACGCACTGCAACCACGCTTCTACATGACATGATGCATAAAGAAGTTGAGGTGTGTGTAGATGATATGATCGTCAAGTCCAAGGATAGAGAGGGGCACATTAATAACCTTCGCAAATTCTTCTTAAGACTACGAAAGTACAACATGAGGCTCAACCCTTAGAAATGTGCATTTGGGGTAACGTCAGGCAAGCTTCTAGGATATGTCGTCAGTCAACGAGGAATAGAAATCGACCCTTCCAAAATCAAAGCTCTAGTCGAAATGCCACAACCTAAGACAGAGAAGGAGTTTAGGGGATTTTTAGGCAAGGTTCAATATATAAGTCGATTCATATCGAAACTTACCATGATCTGTGAACCCATTTTCAAAAAGCTAAAGAAAACAGATCGCACCATATGGGATGACCACTGTCACAAGTCGTTCGACAAAATCAAGGAGATACTAGCCAAACTACCAGTGCTGATGCCTCCTCAACGAGATCAACCTCTTGGTTTATATCTCACAGTGACCGAAACAGCCATGGGGGCCATGCTAGCGCAAACCGTCGGAAAAGAAGAGAGAGCTATCTACTACCATAGTAAGAAGTTCTTGGAGTATGAATGCAAGTACACACTGCTCGAAAAGACATGCCTCGCTCTTGTGTGGGCAACAAAGAAGCTACGCCATTACATGCTTTGCTACTCTGTCAAAGTATACTCCAAAATGGATCCTGTCAAATACCTCTTCGAAAAACCCGTTCTCAATGGACGCTTGGCAAGATGGACCCTAATGCTTTCAGATTTCGATCTCAAATACGTACCTCTGAAGGTTATAAAAGGGCGCGCCGTCGCCAAGTTTTTCGTAGATAATCCCATCAATGACACCCAAGCAATAGACATATGGTCATTTCCGGATGAAGATATACTTCAAACCGACTTGGGACCTTTATTTTGATGGGGTATCGAACCTAAGAGGATTTGGAATAGGAGTATTGCTCATTTCTCCTGAAGGCGAGCATACACCACTCTCTGTCAAACTCGACTTCGAAGTGACAAATAACGCATCAGAATACGAAGCTTGCCTCATTGGACTACAAGCGGCAGTAGGGTTAGGCATCAAGAATCTTCGAGTTCACGGAGATTCATCCTTAATCATCAACCAAATTACGGGATCTTGGAAAATTCGGAGTGAAAGTCTAGCACCCTATTAGGACAGGATAGACCAAGTTGCCCAATTCTTTGATCAAGTGACCTACCTACATCTACCTCGAGAATAAAATCAGTTTGCAGACGGTTTTGCAAAACTTGCATCTCTGATTAATATGCCAGACGATATGGTAGAAATTCCTTTATGCATCGAACGGCGGTCAGAACCAGCCTATGTGCACCAAATCACAGATGAAGAGGAAAACCCAGGGGAGCCTTGGTTTCAGGCCATTCTGAACTTCAAGCTCAATGGCACCTACCCGCCGAATATGGATAAGAGAGGAGAAAATGCTATACGCCTACTCGCCTCTCAATACGTCCTTATGCAAGGAGAATTGTACAAAAGAACACCTCTTGGTGTAGTTTTGCGTTGCCTTGATCATTCACAGGCACAGAAGGTAATGGAAGAGGTCCATGATGGAGAATGTGGCCCTCACATGAGTGGACCAATGATGGCAAAGAAAATCACTCGCCTGGGATATTACTGGACCACCATGGAATCCGATTGCATCAAATATGTCAGACATTGTCACAACTGCCAAATCTTCGGGAATGTGCAACACGTCCCTCCTTCACTACTCTACACTATGACATCTCCTTGGCCATTTTCTGCCTGGGGAGTCGACATCATCGGGAAGATCACTCCAGCTGGAATAGGAGGTCACTGTTCCATTTTGGTCGTTATCGACTATTTTACCAAATAGGTAGAGGCAACATCTTACACTAGTCTTACAGCCAAGAACGTGGCAAAGTTCATGCAAACCAATATCATCTGTCGATATGGTTTCCCACATAAGATCATCAGTGACAACGGATCACATTTCTAGGCTGAGACTGAACAATTGCTAGCCAAGTACAAAATCAAACACCACCATTCCTCGCCGTACAGACCACAAACTAATGGCGCAGTGGAGGCAACCAACAAGAATGTTGTCACAATCCTCAAGCAAATGATCGATAATTATCGAGATTGGCCAAGTAAGATACCATTCTTCTTATGGGGATATCGCACATCTATTAGGACGCCCACTGGGGCTACCCCTTTTTATTTGACTTACGGCATGGAAGCCGTGCAACCAGTTGAACTAGAAATCCCATCCTTACGCATCCTACTCGAAAGTCAAATTCCAGAAGCTGATTGGAAGAGAGACATATATGAAGAACTCGTCCTCTTGGATGAACGAAGATTGCGTGCATTACATAATGTGCAAACATATCAGGCACCTATCAAACGAGCCTTCAACAAAAGGGTTAAGCCTAGAAACATCAAAGAAGGAGACTTAGTTCTCAAATCAGTTAGAGCTCTTTTACCTGTTGATCCACGAGGAAAGTTCAAACCCAACTAGGCCGGACCATTCTTGGTAAAGAGCATACTCCCGGGGGGTGCGGTTAGAATCACAGACCTAGATGGGAATGAATTTGCCAACCCAACTAACCTCGACCAACTAAAACGATATTATGCCTAGAATAGGACAAAAACACGCCTCGCGTAAAACCCACGTGCCGCTCATGCGACACGAAATAAAAACGGCCCCTGGCCTGCTGAAATAAAGCTCATGCTCATGTCACCTTGCTCTTGCATTTTGACAATTCATCATCCTCATATCATCAAATAATTGAATTGTGTCTTAGGAGTAAGTAAAGCTCATGCTCATTTTCAGTTCGCTACAAGCTCTTGCTTAGAACATTTATTCTTTTACATTTATTCGAACTACGCGCAAGGGTTTGATTTCATTTTTTTAAATGAATACGTAGGCAATCCTTCACAGGATATAACCCATTATTTTAAATGTAAATAGATGGACATTTGCATTTGCATTTGAAATTCGACAAGAATAATAAAAGAAAAATCACAATATTTTCATAACTAATTAATCTTTTATTCACTTTTCCATAAATAATAATAGTACGCCACATAAATAAAAATGCTAACAATAAAAATGCTAGGATTATAAAAACCCCACCACTTATTACAAATAATAATAATAATAAATAATACTACGACTTAGGATACTCTTCCATCTTTCCCTTGCCTTTGTCATTTTTATCATACTTTTTATCCCGACCACGAGCCGGGCGCTCCTACTTTATCTCATACCTAATCACCAAAGGTCTCTCTCGCGGTTTAGCCTTACAATTTCGATCAACCACCATCTCTACGGCAGGAGAAGCCTTCAGTTTCTTCGATGGATGAACAACCCGAAATCCGGCTTCTTCGTCCCCCTCAGTCAAATGCTTCTCGTTCTCCTTCGCCACCTCACGAATCCTGTAGTCAACAGGCTCGCGCTTCCTTAATTTCTCGCGCTCCTCGGGAGTAGCAGCCTTCCTCCATTGCAAATAGGAATCCGAAACCTACAGAGCACTAACAGAAGGCTGTAGGAACCACATGTTTCTCTGAGCCCACCTGAGGGCTCATTCTCTACGACTCTTCTGCCACTGCAGTTTGAGGGACGATATCAAGCTTGGGAATCGTCTGCTTAAAGCCCACTTGCCTCATCAATCTCTCCGGGAAGATGCATACCATGAATTCTAAGTCAGGAATGCGCATTGATCGAGTAGGATCCAAAAATGAAACTCCAGTAACTGACTTGAGATGCCACCATGGCATAACCCATCTGATTAGAGGACCATCTTCATTCTTCAGCTTATTCTCCCAATAGTTGTAAACTCGAGTAAAATCTACCATATAGAGTCTGATCCTCATGGCAATCGATCTAGCATGATATCCTGGAACATTAGCTGGGGGCTCGATCAACCGCAGACGCTCCATGAGCCAAACCTACCAAAGGTAGAGATTAAAGTTCAACCAAAAAAAAAGAGAAAAAAAAAAGAAAACAAAAAAAAAAGAAAAAAAAAAAACGAAAAACGACAAAAAAAATGAAAAGGAAAAGAAAAAGAAAACCAAGGTCGCGTTCTTACTTGCAAAATGATAGGACTTCCCAAATAAGGAAGATCGCGGTTGGCTTTCCTATTATCCAACCCCAAAATGATACCTCCTAGACACAGACAAGCTGGGCTCCTGCGCAGCTCCATTTGCTCAACCAGGCTCGAATAACGAGGATCTCCTCTCATTTCTTTATCAACATGCCCCTGGAGGACATAACCATGCAATAGGCAAAATCCGAATGCCCTACGCCTCGCCGTATAAGAAATCGAAGGGTCTTCCCTACTTATAAATCGATCGATAAAGTCAAGCATACGGACTCCTTTTGAGGTCAAAAGATGGTCAACCTCGGCTCTAGTCAGTCCAAGCAAATATCCAAACTTTTTTTTGTACCCTTGAGAGCTAGAGGGTATGGCAGACATATATTCCGGATCCCATCCTCCAATTGCAGCAATCTCCTCAGGAAAAGGATAGATATCACCTCCAAGGAAGGCAAAAACATGGAAATTAGGGTCCCAATATTCGAGACAAGCATCCCAGAACGGTTTAACAACCTTCACCAGTTTCAAACTCAAGATTAACCCCAAATTGAAAGCACCCATATCATGCTTCTCAACATTTTTAAATTCGTTTGTCCATTCTTTGAGACGGTTTTCCAAGGCATCCATGATTTGTAAAAATTTTCTATCTAATAAGAGAATTTTATATTATAGACGAAAGGAGGACGGAAGAATTGTGTGAATAAAATCTACCTCGACGTCTATATTTATACTAAAAGCCGTTTCCTAAAATCCGTTAGAACTGGCAAACTGAGGAAATGGCGCATCACTTGTTGCGCCTCTTCGAAGGGTCGTAGCTCGTGCTGCGCCTCTTCCCCAGAGGGTTTCTGTGATTTTTTCCGCGTTGGATCTTTCCTAATTCCTCTTGATATAATTTCCTATTCGTATAGGTTATTGTTTTGGTAATTCCATCAAATTACCATATATTCTGTTTCCTAATTTTCCGGGCACGCTTTTCGAGGCGAAATCGACATTTTCGGCAAATAAGCACACTTACCCATTTTTTTTTTTTTTTGGGGGGGAATCATTTCACTCCCGTTTCACATTTTACTTCCAACCTACCCATTTCATTTTATTTTTCTTTTTTGGAGGAATCATTTCACTCCCGTTTCACATTTCATTTCGAACTTATACGTTTCTTTTTTTCCGTTTTTTCAGGGGGTAGCCCTCCCTACCGTCCCGTCATTTTCGGCAATTTTTGCGCTCATTTCTGGGAAATTTTTCCCTTTTTTTAGATCTTTTCTTTGTTTTGCGCTAGTTTAGGCCATATGTGCGATATGTGTTTTATGTGCGATTTCTATGTAAATTTCGGCAGCATGACGGCGTAAACCGTCATCTACCAAACCTGTTCAAAGCTAACCTGCAGGAACAAATAAGACAACCCAACAGCAAAGGCACTCAGGCCGTCATATATACAATCAAAATGTTGGGCTCCTGCCCAAAACAAGTCCTAAGTCCAAATGAAGTCCTAAAAGTATACAAAATGTGTGGGGTATAAGCAACCGAAGCAACATAAACAGAGACAAACTACTCCTGGTCGCCCCACTCAGTGACCGTGGCCTCAATAGCAGCGATCTCGGCGTCTCGGACCTCCAACTCCCTCAGCAGGCGAGCCGTCTCCTCCTGGGACCGCGCAAGCTCACGCTCCAGGTCGTGATCCCTCTGCAAATGACAAAGAAATGCCTCATTTCAATTGTTTCAAATACAAGAAAATTACAAAATTCAAAATGAAGTAAAACAAAAGATTCATACCTGACGTCCTCGATTGCCAGAAAGTGCCTCAATGGAAGTAGCCCATAGCTGGTTGGCTACCCTCCACAATGCCATGTGCCGAGACGGCGCCACCTGCATTTCAATAAACAAAGGTTTTCAATAAAATGGAGAAGTGTATTCTTATACAACAGCAAAAGCCAACTGAATCGGGAACTTACCCTCCGGACCAAGTGTTGCCACTCCTCTAGGCCAGCATCTGTCACCGCCTCGTCAAAGTCACGAAGCTCGGAGATCATCGTCATCCCCGCCGCGTCGATGTACTCGAGGGTCTCAGGATACGCTGGGGGCTCGATGCCCGCCTCCTCAACCTCCTGCAAAATTCAAATGAAGTCTTTATTTGATGATCATTCACCGTTTTATCAAGTCAACTCAAATAAGGAAAATGAAGCACTTACCACGACCGACCAGTATGGCAGCCTCCAGCGAATGAACGCAGAGTAATCCTCGCCAGGAAGAAGAAGAGCGTCGCCACAGACGTCTGATAAGTCAGCCTCCCTCTCAGCTTTAGAAGGCTCCCTAAACATCGTCCGAGGAGGATCGATGGGAACCGTGAAACCATCACGAGAGCACTGACGAGTCAAGCGCTCGGCCAGATACCACATTGGACCCATCGACGTCCTCAACAGCAACCGACTCGAGCTCTTAGGTCGAAGGACCTCAGCCACGAGAAGAGGGGCGTCAAGGTAGTCCACCCAAGGCCTGGGCACCCACTAAGACAAGCAAACAAGAGGTCATTCCTATGATCATTTCTAAAGTGTAATGAATAAGCAAGTAAAGGAAAGTGATTAAGAAGTACTCACGTCACTCAGTTTCAGGGCATTCACGCCCCATCGACAGACATCATAAAAAGGGCGCTGGCTCTTCCTACGACACATAACCCAATCCCTCACAACAGGATAAGCCATCGGTCCAGGCTCCGTCCTCTTGGGCGCGAAGCCCGGAAAGTAGGAGTACACCCACGCCTGCAAAACAAGATGATCAATAGCGATCTTTCGATTTCCGATAACAAGAAGAAAGGATCTTTCATGACATGAAATGTAGGTTCATACCTCCAACAGCTGTCCAGGGCCAATAGTAGCAGGAGAAGTCCCCTTCTCCAGCAGCTCAGGACGAACTATGGCCCTCATATAGCGAGTGAGGACCGCGAAGCCAAGAGTGACCCAGTCCCAACGACCTAGGTCACTCAAGTCATAAAGGAAGGGAAGAAGCTTCGTTGACAGCCTCTCCCCCTTATCTCCAAGGTAGAGTGAAGACAAGAGCCACCAGAGCCACAGGCAAGCTCTCTGCTCCGCCGTACAAGGAGGAGGAGCCTCCTCCCTCCCATCCACCGTCACTACCGCCGGGATCTTACCAGCAAAGTAATCCCTGACGTAGGAGCTCGGCACTAACCCGGGAACCATAGCAGCACTCGTCGATAGGTTCCAGCCGATCAGCCTCCTGGCCTCGGCCGAGTCCACCCTCATAGCCATCGACGGCCATGCCACAGCCTCCGCTCCACCCGGCAGACCAGAAATCATGCCGTAATCCTCCAACGTGACCCCAACCTCACTAAAAGGCATGTGAAAGGTCGAGGTCGTGTCCTATTACCGATCAAGGAAGGCTCGAATCAGGCACAGGTGAGCCCGAAACTTCCTTTCCTTGATTTCCCTCCATGCTCGCACCAAGGCTCCAAAAGCTCCAAGCTCGATGATGGCCTACTCTTCCTCCGACAGTCTCCCGTACGCCTCCATCATCGTCGTGTAGTCAGAAAAAGACCTCATGTTCCCAGCCTCCTATATCAATTCGATGTAAATTTATCTTTAGCCCGAAGTGAAAGAGAAATGAAACAGCAAATTAATAGGTAAAGAAAGATGATGAGAGAATAACAAGCTTAAAGATTTACCAAGCTCTTCACCGTCCTATAGGACAAGTGACTCTCTGCTGCCCAGATGAGATGTCGACCATCCCATTTCTCAGCCCACTGGGGTGCCCTCGCTAGCTGGTGGCCGCCTCGTCCGACGTTGGCCCGCCTCGGAGGCTCATCCTCCTCAGCAGCCTCCTCCTCAACAGCCTCCTCCTCGGCGGCTTGCTCAGAAAACACCACCTCTAGCACCACCTCGAAAGTAAGAGACATGTAGAAGTCAGTATCCACGTCCATGGGAGCCCTCCACGACGTAGAAGCCTCGTCACCTGCAAAATTAGAGTGAATTAGGCCGCGTCAAGTGACGGCGAGCCTCAGTCAAGGTGTTTTCAAGCCTTTCAAGCTCCGAAAATAGCCCTTTTCTCGCCATCTTTGGCCATTTCTTTCAAAACCCGACCGCTCATGTGGTAAAATTGGTCAATTCAAGTCTAAATTCGAGCCTAGTCATGGGTTTGAGTCGAAATTTTGGCAGCATTTCGTTATAACGGTGATTATGCATTAGAAAAGTGTCCTAAAAAAGCCGTCACGAATCAAAAATCCGAGATGGTAGGAGGTTTACTTATCACACAAGGATTCCAAATATCAAGTTTTATAGCAAATGGGCAATCCTAAGGCTATTTTCGAAGCAATTTACGACACAGCTGTGAAACCGTTAAAATTCTGCTCAATACTCATGAAAATTAAAAAAAAAACACATGTTTATGTTCTTTACACTACCAATTACCCATTTCTATGGTCAATTTCACAAGGAGAATTCATTTGGGGGAAAAGCCCTAAATTTTCGAGTTATTTGGGTTGAAAACCCTAATTTTCTCTACTCAAATCAAGCAAAATACGGATGTTAATGCAAGAATAGGACACATACCTCGATTAGTCATAATTAATGCAAGCTTTTGATCAAATTTTGGCGGAATGTCGACGGAATTTGAGAGAGTTTTTAGAGAATTTTGTGTTTTGTTATAATGAATAAACACGGGTTCTGTCGAGTTTTTACTCAGACAGGGACGAACCCAGGAAAAGACGCAGCAGGTGTTGCGCCTCTTCCAAGATTCGCATCTCTTGCTGCGCCTCTTCCGCAGCTTCCCTCCAATTCAATTTTCAAAAATTCGTTATAAGTTCGTTATTTGTTGGTCCATCTTTGGTGCGCCTCTTCTTCAACGCCATACATCGCATATTTGGTCCGTTTGATATTTATTCCTCGTCCGGACCCGTACTTCCGAGTAGACTGTGAATTGTCACAGTACTTTATCAAGACTTTGCTCGCAACAACGAGCGGATTTTCTCTGACGGTGTTTGGACACGCCTCAATTATTTTCCCAGCGAGAGTTCATGACAGCCGATTGTTCTTCTCGAGATATGGAGTTTTCTTGAGACAGACGCGAGAAGATTCAACCTCAAGTTTTGCCGGAGTTCGCTTGAGACCGACGCAAGCAGATTTCCCCACCAGTTTCTACCGACGTCCTGCTGTCCTTCAATATTATGTTTTATTTCCTCTCAAAGAAAGAAGTCTCAGGTATGATCTCTTCTTATGGCTGGCGAGCTTCCTTACGTAGTCTAATGGACTTTAAGCGACCCTCCCCGGAAGTCGACAGACTCTAAAATGTTCCCGACGACAGGTCCTTGGCTCAGACCCCTTGAGCCGCCTCGCGTCGCCATAGTCGTCAGGTTGTAATCTTCGATTGACCTGATGGCTATACTTTGACTTTCGCCTTGTCCAATCCTCAGTCAAAGTGGGGGCTCTGTAGATACCTCATTTCTGCAACTCCCACAAGCCACCCGGTGATGATTGGGCCGCATGTTTGATACGTGGAATGATTTATGACAATTCATAAGTTTATCATCAAATGATAGCTCAAATACTTATATCTATCCCTTGGCCGTCATATACACACTGTTACGGTCATTTTGAAAGTAATTTGGGTTCATTTGGAGTCCGGGTCAAAAACCGTCTTCATTTTCGAATAAACCATCTAAAATGCCGAGTCAGAATGTTCTGGAATGTTATGGATATTTCTATTCCATATTTCAATATTTTAATCTTTTGGCAAAATATATCCCGAAATTATATTTTAAGCACTAACGAAGTTGAGATCCACCGCAATTCCATAATAGAAACGAGGAAAATCTTTCTTCCGCAGGAGAAAACTCCCGGGGAAAGGACGCAGCACCTACTGTGCCTCTTCCAAGAGCCGCAGTGGTTGCTGCGCCTCTTCCCCAGCTCCTTTCTGCGTATTTTCAGAACTTTTCGAGATTTGTTTCCAAAGTTTTACCGTAACCCTAATTCCTCCATGTGATTAGTATAAATAGGGAGTTTCGTTCCTCATATTTCTCACGCGAATGTCCGCCCTTCTCTTCTCCCTTTGCATTCTAAGATCGTGCTCTTGCTTATTGGCGTCTACGTGCTTGAACTTTCGACCACGTAAGCTCGGATCCTTCTGAGTACCAGCCTCGTTTTGCATGACCGACCAATTGTTTAATACTCCGTATTTATGAGTCTTCGGGTACTCTATCGAGTAGGCCTTACTCTGTCGAGTAAGGGTGAGTTGCGTTTTAGAATAGTTTCTGACCTTTTGGGTACTCGATCGAGTAACTAGGATACTCGATCGAGTAAGGGGGTACTCGATCGAGTACCTTGGGTACTCGATCGAGTAGCCGATTTGCGGGGAGTTTTTCTCGGGTTTTATTAATTATGCGATTAAGATATATAACCTTCGTCGTCATTATTCTAAACACTTTTGCAAAACCTAATTTACTGTTAAAGAGAGAAAGCAAGTACGTTCTTAATCCTAATCGCATCGTTAGCAAATCCCGGAGTTTGGAAGGTCGGTTTTCATCGTTGGTTATACCGTTGAGATCCTTGCGTCGAGGGTAAGATCTATGTACCCTTTTTGTTGCCTTTCCTTTGTTTTGGTTAAACCCTAATATAGGGATTTGGGGGTTTTGAGTAGTATGTGATTTGGTAGCATTTGTATGTTGTATGATAGGAGGAGGTTTCGTAGAGGAAGCTTTTTGATACAGCTGTAGAGACCGTCTGATAGTGTGCTTTCCAGGTAGGATTTCCTACTCAGTATTAGTCCCATAATGGGATGATTGTTGATGTTTTGAGATTGATTGTTTGCTATAGTAATTGTATTGTACCGGCTGTGATTGTGATTGTGATTGGTTGTCTATGTTTCTCGAGGCGTGCCCTCGGCTGAGTGGAGTCACTTGCGGGAGTGGCTTCACGCCCTTGTTTCTCCTTCTGTGGAACCCGCCACAGAAGGGATGTGCACATTAATGGACAAGGTTATCGCTCATTATGAGGAGCGGGGATTTGGTGGGTACGGTCACGCGGTCCCCCACTAGCGGGGATCGGTCCAAAGTGGACGATCGGTGATTGAGATTGTTGGAATTGGTGTGGTTGTGTGTGTGATAGTTAAGTCTGTCTGTTTATCTTATTGTTGATATATATTGAGTTGTGTGATTAGTCTGACCGGTTGTTGTTTTGTAAACTGCGGTGATCCATTCGGGGATGGTGAGCGGATATTGAGCGGTATGAGATTAGTACTGGGATAGTTGGGATTGCCACGATATGATGATAGAAGTCTTCCATTTGTAGCTTAGTAGTTTCTTTACATTTCGGTTAGAACGATGTGATCGGTTTGAGAACATGTATTATACTTTTGGTTTTGGTTTCGAGAATTGTAACCCTTCACTAAGTATTTCTATTTAAACGTTGTTTCTTTATTGTTTATTTGATTATCATTGCCTCGGGTAACCGAGATGGTAATATCTTCATACCTGAGTGGTCCTGGCAAGGCGCTTGGAGTATGGGGGTGTTACAAATGGTATCAGAGAGACGATCCTGAAACCTGTAACCAATGAACCTAATGAACATAGGGAGTCAATTAAAATGAACCCGGGGTAAAGGTTGTATGAGCTAATGCAAAGGCTTGGGAGACGTCCTGAAGTCGCGAACTCGCCCTACAATTTTGAACCGGTCACATGGGAGGTGTATGTCAAGGTCGTATGCGTTGTTTGATTAGCTTGTGTGCGTATGTGATGAAGTGTGTGTAACCGTTGGGTGTTTGCGGTAGGAAGTTGAGAATGTGAAAGAAAGGTTGATGATATATGTAGAATTGATGTTGGAATGAAAACATGTTAGGTGTTTACAATGTGGCATTTAATAACATGATATAATGATTTCGTAGATCGTATGAAAAGATGCGTAGCATTATATGCTTAGTTATGATATAATGTTGGTTTTATAAAGTTTTTAGCAGGTTAGCATATGATATAGCATGCGGGTAGCGTTTCTGAGTTAGCATGACTCGATCGAGTGGGACTAACTTGATCGGGTGGGTTTTTGACGATTTTGAGTCCAGAATCGTGTTTTTGGGCACTCGATCGAGTACCTCGGGCACTCGATCGAGTAGAAAATCACTCGATCGAGTAGCCTAGCTACTCGGTCGAGTATGTTAGAGATCAGAAGGTCTGTTTGGGGTCTGATGTTGGGGCACTCGATCGAGTATGTTGGGCACTCGATCGAGTAGCCTGTTACTCGATCGAGTGTGTTTTGGAACTCGATCGAGTAGGGTCTGGGCAGCTTGTTTTCGTGTTTTGAGGTTTTAGCGCGTATGTTTATATCCACCCCTTTTCTCATATAGTTTCAAGATGCCGCCCAAGAAGACTGCTTTGTATGCGAGAGCTGAGCTTATGAACATAGATGACATCGTTAAGATGTTGGAGCATCAGGATGCTCTTACGGAGGCTTTAAAGACTGTGGGGAAAGATAAGGATAAGGATAAGGAGAAAGAGGTTGATCATTCTAAAATCAGCCTCTACATAGCGAGGTTTAACCCGAAAGAGTACAAGGGGGTTGGGGAGCCGAACCTTCTTGATAGCTGGCTTAGAGAGATGGAGAACATATTAGATTTGGTTCACTGTCCTGATGAGATGAGAGTGGAACAGGCTGCATTCTATCTGAGGGAGGCAGCTGGTAAGTGGTGGGATACGGTGAAAGTGAGTGCTAAGGAGTTGTATGTGAACCAAGGTTTACCTGCTATACCTTGGGAAGAGTTTCGTAGAGCTTTGAGAAAAGAGTTTGTACCGGAGCATGTGAGGAGTAAGTTGAGGGAAGAGTTTGACAGTTTTAAGATGACCGCTGAGATGTCTGTGGCCGAGTACTACAGGCAGTTCAATGGCAAGTCTAGGTATGCTGAGGATATGGGTTTGAGTGAGGAGAATTTGGCGTTGAGGTTTGAGAGGGAGTTGACCCCTAAGATTATGGATAAGTTACCCGTGGGAGTCCTTACTGATGTTAAGGAAGCTTATGAGAGGGCTGGAAAAGCTGAGAGGTTGGTGGAGATGGCTCAGGAGAGGTCAGGTGGTGAGAAAAGGAAGTCTGAGAGCGAGGGTGGTGGCCAATCTAATCACAAGAAAGGCAACCACAATCGATCCTAAGGGGTTTTATTCGGTCGGGGTTCGATCTTTGGGGCTTCCTTTGGGCGTGGTCGTGGAAGTGTTAGTGGTAGTTGGAGAGTGACCTGCTATAGCTGTGGTGGTGTAGGCCATAAGAGACATGAGTGCACAAGTGCACCGGGAACCTTCCAGAGACCTGCGCAGAGCTATGCGAGCAATAGACCGGCTGGGTCATGGCCAAACCGGGGAAGTCAGAGTTACCAGAGTAGAGGCAACCGCAACGGCGATAATTCTTATCAGAAACCACTAACGAACAACAACAACAACCAAGGGTCGGGTGCTAAGCCGACCACATCAGCCAGTACTGTCCAAGGAGGTGGACAGAAGACCAGTGGAAAGTTATTCATGATGGAGAAGAAAGCATCTGAGGAGGATGCACACGTTACCACCGGTACTTTTCTTGTTAATGGTATTCATACCTTTGTTTTGTTTGATTCGGGGGCTTCTCAGTCGTTTGTATCTTCGAGTCATATTAAACGGTTGGGTTTAAGGGTGTATGAGTCTGTCAGTGAGAAAATTTTTATACCTTCGGGTGAGTCTGTATCTTGTGGGAGGTTATATAGGGATGTACCTATGATAGTTGGGCAAGTTGATTTCCCTGTAGACTTGCTAGAGTTTCCTTTTGACGGTTTTGAGATGATAGTTGGGATGGATTGGCTGGGAAAGTATAAAGCTAAGATAGACTGTCATCAAAAGAAAGTGTCTTTAAGAGGTCCTAAGGGCGTTAGTGTGTCTTATCGTGGGTTTCTAGTCAAACCCAAAGTTAAGTTGATTGCAGCTGTTACTTTGAAGTCATATCTGAGGAAGAGATGTCCTTTGATATTGTTCCATGTGAGAGATGACCGGATAGAGGGTAAGACAGTTGATCAGATACCAGTGGTGGGAGAGTTTGAGGATGTGTTTCCAGAGGAGATTCCGGGGTTGCCGCCGGGAAGAGAGATAGATTTCACAGTAGAGTTGAAACCAGGGACGGGGCCAATCTCTAAGGCACCATACCGTATGGGTCCTAAGGAGATGGAGGAGCTTAGGAAGCAGTTGGATGATCTGATAGAGAAGGGATACATTAGACCTAGTGTATCGCGTGGGGAGCACCCGATTCTTTTTGTGAAGAAGAAAGATGGGAGTCTGAGGTTGTGTATAGACTATAGAGAGTTGAACCGAGTGACGGTGAAGAATAAGTATCCTTTGTCAAGGATAGATGACTTGTTTGATCAGTTGAGTGGTGCATCAGTCTTTTCTAAGATTGATTTGAGGTCAGGGTACCATCAGGTGAAGATTAGAGAGGTGGACATACCAAAGACAACTTTCACGTCGAGGTATGGTCATTATGAGTATGTGGTGATGCCGTTTGGGTTGTCTAATGCACTGGCAGTGTTTATGGATTTGATGAATAGGATCTTTAGACAGTTTTTGGACAAGTTTGTAGTGGTGTTTATCGATGACATCCTAGTCTACTCTAAGACTAAGGAGGAGCATGAGGAGCATCTGAGGATCGTGTTGCAAACTTTGAGGGAGCATGAGTTGTATGCTAAGCTATCCAAGTGTGAGTTCTGGTTAGAGAAGTTGCTTTTAAGGGGTATGTGATCTCTAAAGATGGGGTAGTGTGGATCCAAAGATAGAAGCGATGACAAAGTGGGAAGCACCAAAGAATGTTCTTTGAGATCGAAGTTTCTTGGGTTTAGCTTAATACTACAGACGGTTCGTGAAAGATTTCTCCAAGATAGCTAGACCTATGACAGCGTTGATGAGGAAAGAGAACAGGTTTCGTTGGGATGAGAGTTGTGAGACGGCGTTCCAAACATTAAAGGAGCGTTTGACCACACTCTGTCTTAGCATTACTGAAGGAATCGAGAACTTTGAGGTTTATACAGATGCCTCAAAGAATGGGTTGGGATGTGTGTTGATGCAGAACGGTAAAGTGATTGCCTATGCTTCTAGGCAATTAAAGCCTTATGAGGAGAACTACCCTACCCGTGATCTGGAGTTGGGTGCAGTGGTGTTTGCTCTCAAGATTTGGAGACATTACCTTTATGGAGCAATCTTTAAGGTATTTTCTGATCACAAGAGTCTCAAGTATATTTTCACTCAAAAGGAGTTGAACATAAGACAGAGGAGGTGGATGGAGCTGATTGGCGATTATGACATGGAAATTATCTACCATGAAGGGAAGGCCAATGTAGTTGCTGATGCTTTGAGTAGGAAGAGTGTACATTCTCTGTGTACAGCTCTATCTTTGATAAGACTGAGAGATGAGGTAGCGAAGTTTGGGATACATATGATGCAGAAAGGAGATGCCATGGGCGATATGACAGTGCAGCTTGAGTTTTATGATGACATTCGAGGTAAGCACGCGTTGGGTCCTAAGATGACTGAGTGGAGAGCTGGAGTAGAGAAAGGGACAGTGTCTCGATTCTCTATTCATACAGATGGTAGTTTAAGGTTTGATGGTAGGTGGTGTGTTCCTAATGATGAGGAGCTGAAAAAGACTATCATGACAGAGGCACATTGCACACCATATTCAGTTCATCTAGGTGGAGACAAATTGTACAAGGATTTAAAGAACACGTTTTGGTGGCCTGGGATGAAGAAAGAGACAGCTGAGTTTGTGTCCCGTTGTTTGACATGCCAGAGAGTTAAAGGGGAACAGCGACGACCACAAGGTAAGATTCAGTCTTTAACGGTACCTGAGTGGAAGTGGGAATCCATTTCCATGGATTTTATCGTGGGTTTGCCAAAGAGTCAACAAGGTAACAACATGATTTGGGTAATAGTGGATTGACTGACCAAGTCAGCTCACTTTATTCCAATGAAAGATACATGGACTAAAGCACAATTGGCTATGGCCTATCGAAAGAACGTGCTTAAGTACAGCATTTCATCCTGCGATAGACGGACAGACTGAGAGAACAATCAAGACTCTTGAGGATATGTTGGGAGCTTGTGTGATGGATTTTGGTGGTAGCTGGGAACAGAGGTTGGACTTGATAGAATTTTCTTACAATAACAGCTATCACACTAGTATTGGTATGGCACCGTTTGAGGCTTTGTATGGGAGGAGATGTAGGAGTCCAATTTGTTGGGACGATAGTCTTTGGCGATGGTTTTAGGACCGGAGATGGTACATGAGATGGTTGAACAGTTAAGATGATCGGGGAACGGATGAGAGCGACTCGGGATAGGCAAAAGAGCTATGCAGATCTACACCGCCGAGATATAGAGTTTCAGGTTGGGGACAAGGTTCTTTTGAAAGTGTCTCCTATGCGTGGGGTTATGAGATTTGGGAATAAAGGCAAGCTAAGTCAGAAGTTTATAGGGCCTTATGAGATCTTAGAGCGAGTTGGGGAAGTTGCATATCGTCTGGCTTTACCAGCTGCGTTAGAGAGAGTGCATAATGTGTTTCATGTATCGCAGCTGCGGAAGTATGTGAGTGATCCGTCACATGTGTTAGAGGCAGAGAACTTAGAGCTCGATGAGTCCTTATCATATCTTGAGGTGCCTAAGCAGATTCTTGACCGAAAGGTTAGGAAGACTAGGAGGGGTGAGACAGTTTTGCTTAAGATCCTTTGGTCTAACCACGACACTGAGGAAGCTACATGGGAGCCAGAGGAAGCTATGAAAGAGCGATACCCTTTTCTGTTTGATCAGGTATGTGTGGTTACGAGGACGTAACCTTATTTCTTTTAGGGGGTAGGAGATGATTGCAAAGAGTTTTAACCGTTTTATACCCTTTTTATATGTTGTGTCGGTATGTTTGTCGGGATGAGTTGGGTTAGTAACATATTTTATGTTGAGTTTTGTTTTGGTAGTGAGTCGGAAGCGTTGGGGGAGTACCTTTGTTTAGTAGTGGTTTGAACTTCGGGGACGAAGTTCTTTTTAAGGAGGGAAGACTGTAATACTCCGTATTTATTAGTCTTCGGGTACTCTATCGAGTAGGCCTTACTCTGTCGAGTAAGGGTGAGTTGCGTTTTAGAATAGTTTCTGACCTGTTGGGTACTTGATCGAGTAACTAGGATACTCGATCGAGTAAGGGGGTACTCGATCGAGTACCTTGGGTACTCGATCGAGTAGCCGGTTTGCGGGGAGTTTTTCTCGGGTTTTGTTAATTATGCGATTAAGATATATAACCTTTGTCGTCATTATTCTAAACACTTTTGCAAAACCTAATTTACTGTTAAAGAGAGAAAGCAAGTACGTTCTTAATCCTAATCGCATCGTTAGCAAATCCCGGAGTTTGGAAGGTCGGTTTTCATCGTTGGTTATACCGTTGAGATCCTTGCGTCGAGGGTAAGATCTATGTACCTTTTTGTTGTCTTTCCTTTGTTTTGATTAAACCCTAATATAGGGATTTGGGGGTTTTGAGTAGTATGTGATTTGGTAGCATTTGTATGTTGTATGATAGGAGGAGGTTTCGTAGAGGAAGCTTTTTGATACAAATTTGTAGAGACCGTCGATAGTGTGCTTTCCAGGTAGTATTTCCTACTCAGTATTAGTCCCATAATGGGATGATTGTTGATGTGTTGAGATTGATTGTTTGCTATAGTAATTGTATTGTGACGGTTGTGATTGTGATTGTGATTGGTTGTCTATGTTTCTCGAGGCGTGCCCTCGGCTGAGTGGGGTCACTTGCGGGAGTGGCTTCACGCCCTAATTTCTCCTTCTGTGGAACCCGCCACAGAAGGGATGTGCACATTAATGGAAAGGGTTATCGCTCATTATGAGGAGCGGGGATTTGGTGGGTACGGCTGCGGTCCCCCAGCGGGGCGATCCGGTGGACGATCGGTGATTGAGATTGTTGGAATTGGTGTGGTTGTGTGTGTGATAGTTAAGCTGTGTCTGTTTATCTTATTGTTGATATATATTGAGTTGTGTGATTAGTAATGACCCGGTTGTTGTTTTGTAAACTGCGGTGATCCATTCGGGGATGGTGAGCAGATATTGAGCAGGTATGAGATGAGTGTTGGGATAGCTGGGATTGCCACGATATGATGATAGAAGTCTTCCGCTTGTAGCTTAGTAGTTTCTTTACATTTCGATTAGAACGATGAAAACATCGGTTTGAGAACATGTATTATACTTTTGGTTTTGGTTTCGAGAATTGTAACCCTTCACTAAGTATTTCTATTTAAACGTTATTTCTTTATTGTTTATTTGATTATCATTGCCTCGGGTAACCGAGATGGTAATATCTTCATACCAGAGTGGTCCTGGTAAGGCACTTGGAGTATGGGGGTGTTACAAATTTGACCAGCTCCACTCAATCAACTTAATCAATTTAGTTTAATTCCTCTTAAAAGGGCACTTTCGTCGTACATTCGAGTCAAGCAATCACTAATCGTTAACTTAATCAATCTCGTTTCGTCAAACATCTAAGTCTGAGGGTGTAAATCCTACTTTTATTATTGTAGTTTATCTTTGTATTAATTATTGTAAGATTTACGTCGAAATGACGTTAAAACCGATTTATGAAAACATTTTATTAAACCCTTTTTTTTGGATTAATAGAGGGCAGACGTCAAGAAGAAACGCAGCAACTGCTACGCCTCTTCGGAGAGCCGCAACATCTGCTACGCCTCTTCCTGAGGTTGCCGCTGTTTCTGCTTTTCTTCTTCTTCCTTTGTTCTTCGTTGATTTGTCTTTTTATTCGATTTCTTTATTTTTTTCTTCATAATTCATTCGTATAATAATTTTTAACATATAATTGGTAACTTCTCACTTTTTATTTCCGACTTAAATCCCTAATAACCAATATTTGCGGGTTTTCGTCATTAAAATCAAATCCGGGTTTTATAGATTCGATTCGTCCATATCAAGTCTCTGAAATTCATCTTTTGTATATTTTCGTCTGTACATTATCACCTAATATAATTTAATTTGTGTAAATAAACCTGATTAAATCGTATTAGTAAACCTAATTAATTTATGTTAGCCAAAATTAGTAGTTAAATCGTTCTAATTAATTTAAGTCCATTCTTTATCGCTTTTATGACCAATTTGCATGTAATTAATCTGTTAAATCACTTCTACTTGAGTCAAATATCATTAATCGATCATTAAATTACTAATGAATGTTAACGATATGCAGTTCCGGCTTCATAGCCAGAACTCACCTCAGGAACAGACGTAGTGACCACTGCGCCTCTTCTAAGGGACGCAGCTCTGCTGCGCCTGTTCCGGGTTGAGTTCTGCCTCTGAACTTCTGTTTCTGCTTTGACCTAGTTCATCAGCTTACGTATTAATTGACTATTACTCCTAATCTGTTCGTTTTCTACCCTTAATTATTTCCCTTTTTCTTTTCTCAAATTATCCGTTTTAAGTGTATTCTCGACGTAAATCAATCATTAACCATTGTAATTATTGTAATTTTAATTATTGTATTTTATTGTATCTTTATTATTCCTTGTTTGTTTTCACATGTAATCAACCTTAAATCCCTAATTCGACATAATGAGTGCTAAATTACATGTTCACCGACGTAGTTAACTCTCACATGCTAGGATTAAAACGTTGGATGTTGCATTGCATGCATATAGTCGACAACATATCAAGTATAGATGATTTTCCCTAATCATTAGTAGAGGCCGCTATCGAGGCGTGCGGGATTATGTGTTCGATCAAAAGAGCTTCCTAGTACGTACCCTCACCCCTTACTCCAGATATCTGTGAACATCCGTGTTCATTGGCATCCACGAAAGTCATTCTAGACATAGAATGCTAAGGGTAACGAGTTTTTAGTGTCTATGTCATTACTTTATGTCTTGACATGACACGAGGTATTCGAACGGTTTCCAATTTTCCATAATAAATTGGTGGCGACTCCACAAATGCAAACGCTTGATTTCCCAAGCGACCCTGTGGGCCCCTGTGTCCACAAGGCCATGGATAAAACCCCATAAACAGTAGACGATATCATAAAGCTCATACAAGTTAACTTAGCATTTACTCTTATAAGTTATGTACTTCTTATCATAAACTAAGGGGTATTACAGTCTTCCCCCCTTAAAATAAACTTCGTCCCAAAGTTCTCACACACCCGCATCGAGAGCAACCCCCCATACATATCACACAGTTACCAGTAACATGTCATTGCCACTCCACCCATTATACATACAACTCAACTGCTTCGTATCCATAATTCAACTCAAACAACATGATAACTTAACTTGGCTCAGCAAGCACCATGTATATACTCAGACAAATTTATTTACTCGGCATTGTTACATTCTACCCTGTAAAAACAAGGTTACGTCCTCGTAAACGAAGTCATATTTGCACAACTAAATATCAATCATACAACCACAAAGGGGAATACCACTAATACTAACTAAACAAGGTTACTTCCACACAACCATGTTGCTAGAACCATCACAGTACCACAAGCTAAGGTTATACCAATATAGCCATTATATTTACAATTATAAAATAGCAAACACATTTTCAATAAAATTATAAAATAGCAATTTAAATCTGAAAATAACAACTTAACAAATGCATAGAAGTCAACAAGATTAAACCAAGTATTAAATCAACACCCAAACACAATGAATAGATATTATGTCAAAAATACACATAAGAAATATTAAGGAAATATAAAGTCACATTGTTAACGAAATTGTAAAATATCGGAAATAGGCAGCACACACTACTCACTAAAATCAAACTTTGTCCCGAAGTTTTGTTACAAATACTTAACCATTCATACCATCGAATAAAATATTCATGGCGTCATTAACCACGATTTACTCATACCTCAGTTCATACAAAGTTACATAATGCAAGCTAGGTATTTTTATTCCTTCAAAATCCTTCACATCATTTTCTTTTAATCACAATAAAATACATGCATAATACACTACGACCACCAAATCACGTCATTAAGTATCGTACCATTCACGTATTGCTCAGCATATGATAAATTTACATACAATTTCATATCACCTTCTCTTTAGCATATTCATATTTCATTCATTCCGTTCTGGCAAATTACGTATCAATATTATTACTAACTCAGATAAACCATACATATTAGACTTGTTATACAACACACATACCTTTAACACAGTTACTATTTCCATCGCACCTATCAAACATTCACAAGCAATTTAAATACCAAGCCATCCTACCATATTATTCATGCTCATTAACTATCCCCAACTGTACATATAAATAGCATAGGTCATCAGTTCTCCCCACCATGAAGAAATTCATACACATCATTAGACATAAGGTGCCAATTACAATTAGATTCCATATTCCCATCACTTTAACATGTAATGTATAGCATATTATACATATATTCAATTTCGCCAATTCACAAGTCAAAACCTTATTAATTCCAATTAATAGCACATACCTGGCTTTTCATGAAATAAATTCATAACACATACTTACCACTAACACGAGTTTTATTCTCCATTACCTCGATGAATAAAGCTCAAACAATGAAGAGTAAAACCGGTACATTTCTACATGGACATACTTCATCTTAAATCCAATGCTACACAGCTTACGCAAGTTTATCATGCTACTAACACGAATTATCAAATGCACGTAACCATTCACATATGTTCTATGTCATAGTCATTCATTCATTTCTATTCTCGTGTTATTATCATTATTAGTTCATTATCTAACGCATTCATAGTAAATCTCTGTAACATCTAAACTTATCATTATTGGCCTATATATATCTTCCTATAAAAGCGTAAATTATACTTGATATAATGTAGACAACCGATATTATCACCCATGTAAGTAAACTCATTCATATAAATACACATGCGTTGCAACTGATAGATAGATCTCGTACTTCACACATAACTTGTTAACAATACATTAATCCATTGCAAACACAAATACTAAACATGTTATGGTTATCATCATGCTCAACCAAGTAAAACAATAGAAACCATTCAACATGTTGCTAGGTATGCCATCCTAATCATGGAATCCATAGGTTACATTATGCCTATACCATCTAAGAATCTCAAATTCACTAATATTACCCATATACGTGCTCGAACTGAACCTAAGTTATTAATAAAATCATGTATTACACTTATCGACAAGATTAGACATGTACTCATATCATTAGTCAGGAATATTGTAGTTGTATACAATTACGAAACAAAATGGAACCAAATCTGGTCTAGGTTGATCGACTCACGTCTGAGGTCGGTCGACCCAAGTTTAGGTCTATCGACCCAAGTCCCAAGTCGGTCAACCTAGACCTCCCAACATGCGTTAATCCGAAATCTTTCTATACTACGACAGTTCTTACGCAAAATTTACAATTTTTCACGAGCTAACACACAATATGTCAAACAACTTATTATACAGGAGCCAATTTACTTAAGACACCTTAATACATTCTAGCACAATTGTCATATGTATCATAATTACTAACATGTTTGGTAGTAATTTATACAAATTAAAATTTTCACTTATATGCATAAATTCTTGCACATTAGTAAACATGTTTCATTCACATTTGATCTTCTCAATATAAACACGAATATAATTGCTAATAAATTCACTGTTAGCTACTCATGTCATGATGTATGCTACCAATTCATGATATCATTCAAGTGTATCCATACCCCTAGACATGCCATACTAAATTCATAGAATCGCATAATCCTTCCATGTCATTATATTTTCTTGACACACGGTACAATTACTCCAATTCACATATTAACAATGACATCAACTCATTATGTAAAATGCTTGAAACACTCGTACATATTATCTTATGATACAACATTTCATACTTACACAAATTACTTTCCTAACAATTACCATTATGCTTAGTAAACCAACATTATAAACATGCTTCAACCATAATTAAATCGTCACACATGCCCATACTATCCTCATTAAACATTATCGCATGTTAAACCACGTAATCTTTCATATTCTTCACCCATCTCCTTGTGGAAATAATGTTTTGAGACTTTAGAATGCAACGTTTACTTGTCATTAAACATATTAAAACACACATCTGCAAGTACTACAAAACATGTTGTCACTTCGAAAGAAATCATGAATAAATAATCACTTAATATAGTTCCGAGCTATTATACTTTTTAGAAAAAAATACAGAGAGTAATGAGAGTGTGAGATTTGGAATTAGGTCCAAAGAATCAATAATAAATTTATATAGATTTTTGCAACTCAATGGGTCCAATCAAAATTTTATCAGCACTTTGTCGCAATAGAAGGTCAATTTGTAAAAATCATAATTAATTAACAACAAAACAATATCAAGTAAGGCTTATCAATTCAGAAACATTTACGAGTCTTCAAATCAAAAAACTTAGAATTATTCAAAAACCATGTATACTAATTAAATAGCAAATTTTTCAAGTTCGAGGATCAAAACTAGAATTGTGCAGTAACATTCCGACCACTGCTCACTAAAATATTTGTTTCTCTTAAACCGTAATTTTTATCAGCAAGAAACCAACGGAAAATGAATTCTAACTCACAGGGCTATCACACATGAAAATATTATGCATGTATATCAAACACGTATAAAATGGCAGTCGGAACAATTAGAGGAAAAATCTGAGAAACGAGTAAAACTTTCAGCTTTTTACCTTTTTAATCTTTTACGCTACCATACTTTTCTTCCAAAGCATACATGGCAACACTCTTATTATACTCAAGGTAACCAACTCAATATCATATTGTCAAACATTACGAAGACTTATTATACCATTTTTATACTCGTCAACATGATCATCACATTGCTAATTCATGCATATATGCTAAGTTATGTCACTCTTTATATTATTCAAACATGTTTATCACAACAAAATACGAACCGAAAAAATTTCAAACTCTCAAAAGAATGCTCAAGTCAATCCACACTTATAGGTACCTTGCATGTCTGTCACACATCACATAATATGCTACTCATGCGGTTCTGTCGGATATTAATCTCTCCTCATACACACACTGTCATGACTATAATTCAGGAAATGCACAATGGGATTTTTCTCATTATTTATTTATTCATGTCATAGGTAGTAACTGCATTACCATAAAATCTCATTCCACAAATCTTTCATCATCGAATCTGTTCTCATCATTCATCTATAATTTCAAATCATATACTCCTCGTATCTGTTTTCTAGCACAACTAGCTTCATTCACATATGAGTTCCAACGCCAGATGCCATATCCCATAGTGACGCACCATATATAACGAAATATATCACATAAGCATCCACTCTATCTACCCATCCTTTACCCCTTTTCGTAGTGACCGATTCAAAACTAGAAGGGCCAGACCGTGGGACGTCTCCCCAATCTCTTAAGAGGCTCCTTACCAGCTTCTACTCGGGGTTCATTTTGTTTTTGACCCAACCTAGGTTCATTGAATTCATTTGTCCATGGGACGGGTTTGCATAAGTGGTGGAAAGGATTTGCCATGCCTCATGTGACACGGTTGGGGGTATGGTGCCTAGAAGAGAACCATAGAGGAGACAGTTCTGGCGGAGCCAGGTGTGATAAGCAGGGTTGGGAGTGGTGGTGGGTGCGGGATAGGGTTCATTGGCGGTGGCAGCGGGAGTTGTGGTGATTGTGAGTGGTGGAAGAGAGTGAGAGCCATCAAGGTATTTGACTAAATTATAGCCACAAAGAATGGATTCAACTTGCGTTTTCCAGGGAAGGTATGTGAGGGGTGTGAGTTTCTCAACCATCGAGAGGTTGACAAGCACAAGAGGGGTGTTTGAGTTGTTGGTGTTGAGGATGGAGGTGGCAGAGTTCATGGTGAAGGATGAGGAAGGTAGTTGGGTTTAGTGTTGTTGGTTGAAGCGAATAAACGAGGTGAGGATCGAAGAAAAGGCTGATACCATATAAAAATTGGAAAGGTTATAATTATATTGAATGAATAAACTGATACAACCCTCTGTGCTATTTATACAAGAGTGCTATGCTATGAGAACGTATCCTATACAACTTGAAAGACAAGAAACATATCTAAGCTAGGTTATCCACTACTTGACACAGAAGATAACAACAAAATAACAATAAGATATACAAACGAGAATTGTAGCCTAAGTAACATTCCTAATAAAAACCTGCCACTCTTAAAAAAGTCTTAGAACATTCTTCCCCGCTTTCTTGTGCTCAACTGATGCCATTCCATTCTGAAAATGAAGAGACAAAATCATAACATTACCCTCAAACGCCGAAGCCTAATGATTTCATTTCAAAGTTTTCTTCACGTCCTTTCAATGGCCTCTCACGCCTCTCTACCTCCTTCTCAATCCCCAGCTTTAACAACTAATGGCCATCAAATATATTCCTTATATGCTCAATTCTCATCTCTTGTATGTCTTTCATCTCTGGTATGGAAGGACAAACCGTAGGTAAAAAGACAAAGCAGAAAGAAAAGCAAAATACGGCAAGAACATAAGCTAAATGAAAAAAAGGGAGGAAAATAAGCAAGTACCCCGTCATTAAAAGCCCGAGTCATGTCATCTATCTCGTGGAGCACCTTGTTTATCATTTGAAATGTCTCTTGAAGCTTGCTTAGCAGCTCTTTCACTTAATTATACCCAGAAAATTAAATGACACACATACAAAGATCAGACAAATAGAAAGGATCTAATTGATTATTTGAGTATATTACTCTGAGAGGAAAGCCATCATTTTACTCTCCAGAATCCGTCCAAGTCCATCCGCAACAACCAATAACAAATTAGCACAACTAATTTCTACTGCATATATGACAAATTGATGATTTGACTTGATCTATTGATAAAAGATAGTATCAAATTTATCAGAAGCTCAAAGGAAAGGAAAAAAAAAAGAAAAAAAAGTTGAACCTATAACAGAATCCTTGATAAAATGGCCCCGAAATTTAGAAGAAAACAAGAGATAATGACTATAACAACTCTGTTAAAGAAAAATACTAAAACCTTTATTTTGATGGATGCATTTTAAAGGTAAGGGAGAGGAGCGATTTCCTTGAAGGAAAAAATAGATCTATATACTTGACATATTCATATATGTTCCATTTTAATTTGTCATAAAATTAAGAAATGATCTTATGCATGCAAACTAATAAACAACATAAAGAAGAAATGTTCATCTTACATTGGAAATTCGGTTTATATGGGCACAAGAGAGATCACCTTTCTCTCTTGTTCTTGTACTTTCCTTAGTGGAAGAACTAAGATCCAAGTATAGGATCTCTCCCAAGGATTTATACCCAAAGCACACTCTTAATTAAAATTAATATTATAAATACTAGTACAATATTAATCTTGTAGGAAAATTTGACCCAAAAATATTATAGGACACTTAATATTTTCGGTTTATGGGAGGAGGAAGAAGGAAGCTTTTTATCTCTGTAAAACTCAAATTTTAGATGAATGAATAATTAATAATACACTACCTACATATTAGTGTATTTTTAGGTAAAATAAGATGAAAAACCAAAGTGGTTTTTCATCTCATAAAACCGGGTGGAAGAGGGCATGGGAGGGAGCCAATGCATGCTCTAGTTGTTCTTCACAATGGGCAATAGGTGTACATGGCTAGTTTAGTAGGTAATCATGGTGCTTACCACTAACAAAATCAACTTAATATAAGCCTAATCCACCTCTTAATTTCGGTACACTTATAACATGGAATCCATATTATTTTTGTCAATTTGTCAATATGTCACATGTCACATGTCACATAAATTTGTTATGTATTTTTAACATATTAAAATCAACGTATTAATAAAAATACGTCATATACAAAAATCGATTTAGTAATTCATAATTACTTGTACCAAAATATTTTACCAATTATAAATCACAATAAATTGTATTTATAATAATTCATTCAATTTCAATTGTTTCTTTAAACAATAATTTCATCTGAGTAATGATACAATTCGATTACTCAGACCGTATCTCATTTAATGATATTATAATGAAATACGTAAATATTACTTCCAAAATCGTCCGTCAATTTTAAATAAATTAATTGACCCATAACGTTATACGATCAATTAATTAATTAATTAAGAGTGTTGCCCTATAGGTATGACCTAGGGGATCAACTGATCACCACCGTCGCACGACTGTAATGTCAAACTCTAGTCAGCCAATCATTACCGATATGTGTGGATCAGTTGACAGTAAAATATACTTCCCAATTGTATTCTTTAAAATGAGACTTAAACATGTGATCATCATGATCAACAGTTGTGATCGCATTATTGTCGGAGGACACATATTCCAACAATCTCTCACTTGTCCTCGACAAGTGTGCATCACCAATTCTCTTGTCCTATTACTATCTCCCACTCAATGCAAGGTGTCTTTCAGGTCATACTTGCAAGTGATCATATCGAGAGTGGTTTCCTCGATCTGGAGAATAACTGATTGACCGGATTTATCCACCATGGATACATTCCGAGCGTGGCCACGCATTTCCAGTTCATTACTCCTCGAGTGGCCCTGAGATATTGTTACAACCCTGACTAGGGGTGGACAATTCCTATCGCACTCATTCCCTTCGACTAGCCACAGCCATCATAACCCAAAATATGCCCATTTGACCCCATTTACGAAGGTCGTAGTAACACAAATCAAAGTTAATCTGAAATTGTGCCATCTTAGGCGAATAGTCTTTAGTCAAAAGAATCGACTCATTTGAATACTATAGTAGCTCTCGCCACGACCAGGCTATATAAATTTTCCAGAACTCTATAAGCGGTCATTAGGCCCGACAAAATGTTCCTAACAGTCTGCCTATGTGATCGACTAGTCATCTCACATGACTCTATGGCACTTGAACTTGCCATCAATCGCATCACACTCTAGTCACTTCGAGACGTCACCTCATGTAGGTAACTATGGGAAAATACAATGTTAATCCACATTCACTTTAACGGGGTTCAATTGTCTCCACAACCCGTTTGGATATAACAATGTATAAGGTGAGTTAATAATAACTCAAACGACAAATGTCTACATCACACTCGGGTAGTCAATACCATATTACAACCTGGTGATGCATATCGTAAGTGTAAACACTTATTGATTGCAATAGAAGTTTAACATGCCATGTGTCCATGTGTTCAAACTTCTTAATCGTATTATCCATTATATTCATGTTATCACTCATAGCATGAACCTTACCAAGTACACATCAAGGTTCCCGACCTTGGTTTCGGTTCTTTATCTTGAAAGAACTTCCTTATTGATTATCACATAACGAACGAATTTGTGGTGAATGATATAACTTGTACTGATCAAGTACTCCATCCACACACAATGCACTAGGTACATGTTTTGTAGAGTCTTGCAACAATTTGTCAAGATGATCAGCCTAGCACTTCTTACAAGTCCTAGCATAGTTAGGAAAGATTAGTTTTTGAGTAACTTCTTATTCAACTAAGTATCTTTCCAAACTTCTTATTTCTCCTTTTGACTTGAAAAGTTTAGGATTTTCATAAATCTTTACGTGTGTTCGGATTTTCGATAATATGTGCAACCTCTTAACACATAATAGAGTATTCTATCAAACACTGAAATCGTTCATCGGATTCTCCTCGAGAATTCATGACGTTTCTTGTATGGCTTGCCAATGAATCATCATGCTCTCATGCAAATGATTCACTATTGGACATGTGCATGATTATTCTAATGGCGGAAACATTAGTTACTAATAATCATGAGATCAGCCGTTCATAGGTTCAATGAACGACCATGACTGCTAATGGCAATTCCATTTTCATCTACATGAATAACCTATGTGTATGTTGATATGATGTGTATCTCTTAATACTAATCCAATATTTCTTGACGTAATTGGATTCATCATAGTCCAAATTCATCCAGAATTGAAAACTCAAATACTTCTTTGTGAAAGAAGATATTAGCTCGTCATTCCTAATGAGTAATGAGTTGTAAACATTCAAAGGATGATAGCTCTCACTAAATTCCATGTCTTCACATGATAATTTCAAAAGCTCCCACTTAATTCCACATGTTTCGAAATTGATTACTCAATTGAAAACATTTCAAAATTTGGAATGTATGTCACTTTGCAAAGTTATTAAGATGACACCATATATGTTCTCATCATATCCTTTCAAAATTCCTATTTCGAAGAGGTCTCATCTTAACCTTATGGAAAGAGATTTTAAATCTCTAACACATTCATGTCATAATGATGTGTGGCAATGTCATTTATTAAATATAAGTAATATCTAATACACATCCTTCAAAATATCCCTTTTAGAAGGAGGTTTAACCAATTCATTTTCATAATGAGGTTAAGTAATGACATCTGCGTGGTTTAAAACTTTGGCTATTGAAGATATCGGTATATCAATCCTTGCAACCTCTAGTCATAAATATCGCTTATTACTAGGATGTTACATTGATTCATTTAGGCTCTTAAGTAAATCTCAAGGTTAAAACTATTGGTCAAAATTATTCATAAACTAGTCAAAACTCTTGTTAAGACTTTACATTAGTCATTTTGTTCCAAAACTTTCTTTTGGTCTCCTCGTGTAGTTATCTTGAGAGCATACTCTTATGATTACTTCACTTAGTCTCTTTAGTCATATAGAACTTACTTGAGACCATAGATCTCATCTATTAGGTATACTATATAAATAGATATACCTTCATTCAAATCATTCTCTCTTGCGTAGATCTCATTTACACAATCTTATCTTGGTGTGAGTTGTGTCCTCATTTTTCTCCCACTCTATCTTTAGAATAAATACACTAGAGATTCAAAGATAGCATATGAGACACAAATAATGATGTTGAAGTTATAAGGAGAACTATCTCATAGATTGACTAATAGTTTTAGATTTCGTATGTGTACTTAGTGATTGACATACCTTTAAGAGAGTTCGTAGACTCAAGGTTACTTTTATGAATGATCATACACAAGCTTTAAGCATGTGGACATATAATGAATCCCGTCATTATATTTGTCTATTAGATCACTTTAAGTTATATGTTTCTAAGAACAAGCATTTAAACATGAATTTTAAAACAAAAGGATAAAATGATAAAACGGGTGACTTGGGTTGCAAACCAAGTCACCATTATCCAAAAACAACCAATTATCCAAAATACCTTTCCATGTCGAACACGGAAACTTAAGGTTCTAAAAATCCAAAACATAATTTAAAAAAAGACAATAAAAAAAGCGAAGCTCCATGAAAGCTATTCCTAGCTCCTTGATGGTTTCTTAAGCTTGCTTTTCTTTTCCTTTGTCTTTGCTTGGTGGAGGCCCTATTTACAATAAAAAGGGAGATACATTATCACAACTTTGTATCACAATACCATAGTTGAATTAGAAACATAAAAGAAAGGATAGTCATTTACCTACTGGAGTAATCTTTCCAGCCTTAATATCACCAAGGTATTTGGAACAATTTCTTTTTCAATGTCTCATACCCATTACAATAATGGCATTTATCAAGAGGACCCTTCTTGATTTTTGAAGTGCTAGCATCATTAGCCTTAGCTTTGGTGAATGTGGGAGCTTGCTTCTTACCCTTCCTCCCATTCTTTTTGAACTTCCCCTTACTCTTTGTGCTTATGTTAAGCACATCCTTTGGAGGGTTCACATTTAACCCCATGTCCCTCTCGGCTTGCACAAGTAACTTGTGCAATTCTTTCAGAGACACATCTTTGTCTTGCATGTTAAAATTCACTCGGAATTGAACATATGCTTTGACTTTGGACAAGGAGTGTAGAATCCTATCTACAATGAGTTCTTTGGGGATCTCAACCTTTTCAATTTTCAAGGTCTCGACAAGCTCCATAAGTTTGAGCACATGAGGGCTAACCTTTTGGCCCTCTTTGAAGTCGAGATCAAAGAATGCCGCGGCCGCCTCATATTGGACGATCCGCGGAGTTTGTGAAAACATTGTCACAAGCTTGGAGTAAATCTCATTAGCGTTGCCCATTTTAAAGGCTCTCCTTTGGATATCTGCCTCCATCGCAAATATCAAGACATTTTTCATTGCGGCGGACTCCTTTTGGTAAGCCTCATATGCTTCCCTAGTAGTAGGTTCGGGTGGAGAGGCCTCGGTAAGTTAACGAAGCTTGTCGTCACCTTGGGCGGCTAATTTGAGTTGGGCATCCCAATCGGAGAAATTTGACCCATTCTTTTCAAGTTTACATCGATCCATGAAGGATCGGAGCCATGATAAATTAGCGAGAGGCGTGGTATTAGGGGTTGGTCTTGCCATTTGTTATGAGAAAAAGAAGTGGTCTACAAAACAAAATAGAAGGAGTAAAACAAATGTCGTTTTAATAATACTCGTAAAATTTTTAATTTAAACAAGTTTTATGCATTTTTCTAGTGACCTCTACCCAACTAGATAAATGATTCCAAGACCCAAATTCATATCAACTTAGGCACGGGATAGCCGATGGAACCCTTATTAATATAACTCGGTGGATTAACGTTTAATCGATTCTACTTTTAGAACTCTTGGTCGATAAAATTACTCTAATGTTTATCTATAGCCCAGAACACATGCGACTACGGTCACGAATACTTCCGTTGAGGTCAATCCAAATTTCGAATAAATGTGTCAATGATCCAAATTCACATTAATTTGGGCACGGGATGGCCGATGAAACCCTCATCAACACGAATTCGGTGGATAGACATTCATCACCCACTTCCCCTATGTAACAAGGTTTGTACCCCGGGATGGCCGAGTGCACTCCCTCGCGAAATAGGTTTTCGTGGTTTCTACTATTTGGTAAGGCTATGTCTCAATTAATTGTTTTAGCGAGAGGTCATGTCAATTTATTATCTATCACGTTTTAAGTGAACTAAAGCGGTGAACTACGATAATTGTAATTGACACGGTCGATGAACTCGATAAGATGATGATGCATGTTTTAGTTATGGCGATTTAGCGATGCATGTGACATATAAATAAAATGAAAAACATAAAAAAAATTCCTAGTATGGCCTTCCTAAAAAGAAAAACTATTTAACTATTACATATTCGGAAACCAACTCCATTGGTCCCTTGAACTTCGGTTGTGGCACGCATCTCGAGGTAACACCGTCTTTATGTATCGCCATCTTGAAGAAATCCGTCTTTGGGAACTCCGAAATGAATAAAATTACATAATAAATTACATAATTTCCTATTATACATTTGTAACTAAAATAAAATAAATCTATTAAATTACAAAACGGTGATACGAGATCACAATAAAATTACAACCGAATCGATATTCCCATACATTTCGGGAAATACCAATTAAAAACTAAGGCCATACTAAGTAAAAATTACATAATTCAAAATTTACATAAATTAAAATTATGACAATCATAAAGAAAATGCAGCATTATAATATGTATGAACATGCCCAATTTTATGCTAAATCGCCTTTAATTAGCCAATATCGTATATTACTCGATTTTTACGGATTTGCGTGATTTCAACATTTTATAATCACAAAAATTACATAAATTCATATTTATGCATAAGTTAATTACCCTAACCTCTTAGGACTCAAAATTTAGTCTTCACTAATTATTTGACCATAATTAACTCATATTTCTAAAATTGGTTCAATAATGGACTTAAAAATATAAAAATAAGCTATAAACTTCCAATAAATCACAAAATTTCAAATAAATTTGAAATTTGAAATTTAAACTCATGAACATTCTGGAAAAAAATACCATGACACTCATAATGTTCAAAAACTTAGGTTAAAAATTTCAAAATTTATCCGGAAAAAGAATGTTGCGGTTTATCGGTTTTAACTAAAATAATCATAAAAACATGTGAAAAATTATATACATCAACTTTTCAATTTTAGATCTGAAAAAGATAATAAAATGCAACATATAATATTTTTCCTTAGTCATAGAGTATGTTTTATTAATATTTCACTAATAAAGTCACTATTCATGCTATTTTTCTTCAAAAATCCATAAATCATGCAAAAAGACTTAAATGTAGCCTATTGTTTTACACACATCTTGTAAAATTGCATGTGACAACATACTAAATTTCTATGACCAGATTCGAAATTTATCTCATATTAACCTATTTTTCACTTAAATCCGATTTTAACAATGAAAAATCCATTTTTCGAGCATAAGAGGTCCAAAAATTATGAAAATTTACAGGTCATCTCAACATAATATATGTGACAACATATCCAAAAATCACTGGACAATTCGAAGTTTAGCTAATTTTAGTCCGAAAATGACATTTTATTCATAAAATCATATTTTTAATGTCATTATTATGTAATATGAACAATAAAAATCCATAAAATAACCAAAATATCCTAAAAACATTTTAGGATCAGAAACTTTAACATGCAAAAATTAATTTTGTGATATATCATAATGACACAAATTATACAAGTTTTATATGTTAATCTTTATAACTCGGAAACACTTTTAACCGATTTGCATGCAAACAACCATGGCTCTTGATACCGATTGAAGGAAAAAATAGATCTATATACTTGACATATTCATATATGTTCCATTTTAATTTGTCATAAAATTAATAATTGATCTTATGCATGCAAACTAATAAACAACATAAAGAAGAAATGTTCATCTTACATTGGAAATTCGGTTTATATGGGCACAAGAGAGATCACCTTTCTCTCTTGTTCTTGTGCTTTTCTTAGTGGAAGAACTAAGATCCAAGTATAGGATCTCTCCCAAGGATTTATACCCAAAGCACACTCTTAATTAAAATTAATATTATAAATACTAGTACAATATTAATCTTGTAGGAAAAATTGACCCAAAAATATTATAGGACACTTAATATTTTCGGTTTATGGGAGGAGGAAGAAGGAAGTTTTTTATCTCTCTAAAACTCAAATTTTAGATGAATGAATAATGAATAATACACTACCTACATATTAGTGTATTTTTAGGTAAAATAAGATGAAAAACCAAAGTGGTTTTTCATCTCATAAAACCGGGTGGAAGAGGGCATGGGAGGGAGCCAATGCATGCTCTAGTTGTTCTTCACAATGAGCAATAGGTGTGCATGGCTAGTTTAGTAGGTAATCATGGTGCTTACCACTAACAAATCAACTTAATATAAGCCTAATCCACCTCTTAATTTCGGTACACTTATAACATGGAATCCATATTATTTTTGTCAATTTGTCAATATGTCACATGTCACATGTCACATAAATTTGTTATGTATTTTTAACATATTAAAAATCAACGTATTAATAAAAATACGCCATATACAAAAATCGACTTAGTAATTCATAATTACTTGTACCAAAATATTTTACCAATTATAAATCACAATAAATTGTATTTATAATAATTCATTCAATTTCAATTGTTTCTTTAAACAATAATTTCATCTGAGTAATGATACAATTTGATTACTCAGACCGTATCTCATTTAATCATATTATAATGAAATACGTAAATATTACTTCCAAAATCGTCCGTCAATTTTAAATAAATTAATTGACCCGTAACGTTATACGATCAATTAATTAATCAATTAAAAGTGTTGCCCTATAGGTATGACCTAGGGGATCAACTGATCACCACCGTCCGCACTACGACGCAGTAATGTCAAACTCTAGTCGACCAATCATTACCGATATGTGTGGATCAGTTGACAGTAAAATATACTTCCCAATTGTATTCTTTAAAATGAGACTTAAACATGTGATCATCATGATCAACAGTTGTGATCGCATTATTGTCGGAGGACACATATTCCAACATTCCTTAGTTTGGATAGCAAATTTATTTTTGAGGGAAATGAAGGGATCCATTTTCCCTCCTATAAGACAGATTAAAATCCGTCCAACAAAGGGAAAATTTGGAGAGTCTCTTCCCTCTATTTCCTTCCTCAACTATTTTCGACCAACAATGCATAAATATAATTTCTATGTGAGCACTTGGTTTCACCTTATAGATATAGAATGAATCTTACTAAGTGCAATGGAATAGCAATAGTTACTGAATAACAAGAAAAAATTCGAGTAACATACCTGGAATGCACTAACAATATCGAAGGTGTGACCTTGGAAATGTCCAGGCTGCAAATAACAAGTAAACGATCGTCCACTAGGCAAGCAGGGACTAATCAGATTATTGATGAAGATTAAAATTTTATAAGCTATAAATCCTACCTTAATAGTACCACCATAGATCATGATACTTGGTATGTTAAGGCGTTCCATTGCCATGATAGTACCTGGCATCTACAAAATTCCAACCATAAAAACAGCTTGTATACCATCTCATTGTATTACGAATTGACCAGACCCATAATCACTCAAGTGAACCCAAAATTGACACGACGGTAGCGCATCCAAAATGACCTGAACCAAACCTAACCAGAATGGCCCCACTTAAGGTGATTACTCCTAGCCAAAGAATAGATAATGTTTGGACTTTGGACCCATTGGAGATATTAAAAGAAATATACAACAGGTTGTCTTCATATGAAATGAGTGGTCCTCTTTACCAGGTTAGGTCTCCATGGGAAGCCCGAAGCCGATCAGCAACTGTATTCGTCTCTGGTAGTGTTATTATCCTACCAGACGCTTTTGATAGTCCCGCATCATTCGCTCCAACAGGCTCAGCAGCCACTACTCGTATTGATGCATTTATAGATTTAGCAGTAAGTGCCACACCTGAGATCAGACCCCCTCCTACATATTTTCAGTGTTGAGGTCAAACTCACAATCTAATGTCAAACAAATGCAAAGTATAGAGAAGAGGAACCAAATTTGTAGGAGTGTAGTGGATTACCACTTACTGGAACTATAATTTTGTCAATTTCGGGGAACTGGCCAAAAGCTCCACCGATATTGTTCCCTATCCACTATATTGAAGCAATTAGATATGCATGCATGAATTTTCTAGCTATCACACTGTTCTCTACGCATTGTCGAACCCCAGTTCTACATTGATTTACTCTATTGGGAACGACTATTTTCACAGCTTTTTTACTACAAGGTCAATTATTTATTTTTTGTGTAACATGAGCCACAAGGGCAACAGTTCTATGTTGATGAATTTTTAACTCGGGTCATGACTCATTGATACTATAACTTAATGACTTTACCAACTAATCCATATGACATCTGTTGATCTAGACATTTGTAGTTTGTGAATAGCCATCTCTTACAAGAAACAGTGCACCAATCAAAGAGTTCAAGACAAAAGTGAAAAGATTTTCTAAAGTGATTCTAGAATGTTTAGTCCAACTCCAACATTCTACAAAAACATTGGACTTCAAAAAAGCCAGACATAGTGGCGAATGAAATCTCAAGGAAGTAAATCAGAAACTTCAAACAAGTCAGTACCTTATGATACGTGCATCATTGTATGGGTGTATCAGAAATGCACCAGGAAACCGCAACAACTCAGCAGCCGTATTTCTGAAGAAAGTGGTTGTGATCGTTGGTCCAGAAGCGGTCGTAACCTCACTAAAAACCCACTCTTCTACCTGGTGTCACTGGAAAACAAACTCAATTAGGTGTTAGATCACAAGACTGATAATAGTATGACTAATAACTTATAATGTACCATGTCATGGGTAAGACAAAGGAACCATAAAAGGCAGCCATCAAGCAGAAAACACTGACTGTAAACTGGCCGCAACAGCTCGAAAGTCCTAAATCTGCATCAAACAACCAACTAAAGAAGCCGCAATAGTTCGGAAGTTCAATATAGCGCATTAATTTATGCGCTTGGCCTGTATATTGGCAGGTTGACCTAAATGGATTTCCACACACAACAAATAAAACTGATCGTGACAATGCAAAAAGTAGACCTAACCATATCCAATATAAAACGATCAGTAAAACCCATTATAGAGAACAACCAAAAACACTCATTTAAGGGGACTTGGAGTAAACACAAATGAATAGTGAGATGTTAGATATACAGTAATGACGCCCATCAAAAACAAACGAACCCATTAAAGTAAAACCCTAATCAAGCAGCAAAACTCACTACCGTATATCGAACCAATCCTAATCAAACCCCAATGAGTTAGTCAACCGAAAAAAACGACAACAAGCCACCAAAATAGCAGGTAATGCCCTCATGATCATAACCACTCTACTTTAATCTTAACTCTCCATTATAATAAAGTGAATTGTTTAAATCCTAATTTACCGTCTCATAAAATTCTCATATTTCCGACTTCGAACCATTATATCAAAAGAATCAAATCTTAAAACAAGCACATGCCCGCTATAATCAAATCCTAGAACCAGGTCAATCAACATTCCAATCATAATTACTAAAATATAAGAGAACAATGGTAAAAGTCAAAAGCGTAAAACCAACCTCAGGCGTTGCAAATCGCTGCCATGTATTGCCTAGCTCGTCGCGGCCATAGTCCTAAAACCGCAATATACAAACAAGAAGGAAAAGGCTGAGAGAAAATACAGAACATGGATAACAACAAATTAAAAACCATTATATGAAAAAATAGCTACAACCTACATGTTCAAATCTCAAACAATTTTCAAATAGCTACAACATACATGTTCAAATCTCAAACAATTAAGAAAGCACCATATTTTCAAAAACCCAATTTAAAAAAACAAAAGAACAAACCTAGTGTCTTTAGATCATCAAATGAAACCCTCCTTTTACCAATTCCTCAAATTGCTTAGGTTTGATATGATACCCTCTGCAAGAGCAAACCCAAATATAATTGTTCTAGTCTAGATTAAAGGGAAATAAAATCGGGAGAGTGAGTGGTGGAGATGAGATTGCCACTGTATTGACTGAAGCAGCATGCAAATGGCGGAAAAATATAGAAAGGTAATCGCATGAGAGACCGAGAGTGTAGAATAAAGAAAGGGAAAGCAACGAGTAGCTAACAATAAGAGGCAGGGGTAAAATGGTCAGAACCACCCAAAGTTACTGTGCTGGGAACAGTAACTTGGGTTTGGGTTTTTTAAAGAGTGTAGATAGGGATAAGGAGTCGAATTGGATCGGGTTTATCGCGGTTACGAATGATAAGGCGAGTAAGGAGGTGGGACGTAGAGAGATATATGTGGTATGGAGAGGGACTACTCGACATTATGAATGGGTTAATAATCTTGGATTTTCACATCAGTCTCTTAAACCTCTTCTTCCAGAATTTCCTTCTAATGAATTTGGTAACATGATCTTTTTTTTTCCTTTTTTTTTTCTTTCTTTCCATGCACACTATATCAAATCAATGAACCAAAGCATGCTAATACGGGTGTTATTTAATGAGTTTTACAAGTTTTTGTTTTTCAATGTTCGATTTAATTATTGGTTCTTTCCAATGAAAAATTGTAGATACCTCATTTCTACACCTTCCGCCAACCACCCAGTGATGATTGGGCCGCATGTTTAGTACACGGAACGATTTATGACAGTCCGTAAGTTTATCGTCAGGTGATAGCTCAAACACTCGAGTCTACCCCTTGTTCGTCATCTACGCATCGATACGGTCGTTTTGACAGTAATTAGAGTTCATTTGGAGTCCGGGTCAAAACCCGCTTCATTTTCTAAGAAACCGTTTAAAATGCCGAGTCAAAATGTTCTAGAATATTCTGGATATTTGTTCCCAATCCAAATTTATATCTTTTGGTAAAATATCTTCCGTATATTATATTTTACGGAATAAGGAAGTATAGATTTACCGCAATTCCATAACAGAAACGCGGAAATCTTTTTTCCGGAGGAGGAAACCTTTGGGGAAATGACGCAGCAGATGTTGCGCCTCTTGGAAGGACCACAGCTGTAACACCCCCATTTAGGTAGGAGCCTTTAGTAAGATATTCCCAACTAAATGAGACTGTTACCATCTCAGTTTCCTGAGGCAATGATATAGATTAAATAAACCAACTACTTTATAATATAAAACTTTTCTCTTTATAGAATAACTGTCAAAACTCTTTTACATATAAACCGAGTGATTAAGAAATACAATTAAATTACAGCTGAACCCTTTTTTAAAAAAAAACAGCTAGTATGACCATGACTAAGGTGGCGACCAAAGGCGACAACTCTAGACTCGATCATCTCGTCGTCCCATCCCGAAGCACAGCATCATAAACCTGCTTGTCATATTGCTCCCCATTCAAGCGGAAATCATTGAATGGATCGACACAGGCCACCCTGGAAACAGGTGACAATTTGACACAAGACACAAACACGTCAACCACTAGTTGAGTAGGGATAAATAACAGAAGAGTAAATAACAAGCGATCAGTATACAAAAATGATTAGTTGCGTTAGTAACGGAATATCACAATATATAATAGTATCCATCATCCATGTCATATCATAATCTATCATACCTGTCAGCAAGTATGGCATAACTCCCCTTAACACCATGCTCATACCAATAGGTAGCACAACTCCCTTAACACTGTGCTTACCTCTGCTCATACTAGCACAACTCCCTTAACACCGTGCTCTGCTCAACTCATCTCATACTGGCACAACTCCCTTAACACCATGCCTCAATAACAATATAATAACATCACATTTTTAAGCATTCGATATAATATAATCAATGTAAAATAAACAGCTCGTACAAAGCCACAGTTCCAACTGTTACCAGTGTGTCGATCGACAGTACACTACCGTCGATAGACAGCCATACATGGGGTCGATAGACACTTCGCTTTATGTTCCATAATTCACCTGTTCTTTCATCAATACATATACATCACAAATACCACACAAACTTATGCAATAATATGGATTAGTAGAGTATCCCTACCTGTAGAGAATCCGCAAATAGCAATTAAGAATGAATTATGACCGCTCCTTACGATTCCGTCACCAACGATAGTTCAAAGCTATAAACTCTTCACAATCTTGCGGCCTCTTTCTCCTTCTTCTCTCTCGGTTTTTCTCCTCTTTTATCTTGTTAGGGTTTAGAAAGAATTGTGTAAAAGAATATAGGAGTATAGGTTGAATGGTATCTATAGTTTGGGTAAGACAAAGAATTTAAACGGAAGTCCAAAACCCGCATGATGGTTCCTGTCGATCGACATGCCTGTGTCGGATGAACATGCCTTTGTCGATCGACCAAGCTCAAGGTCTCCTTAAACTTACACTATGTTGATGGAACACACCCATATCGATCGACACCCACCCTATGTCGATCGACATCACTTCACCCATTATACACCCATGTCGATCGACACACACCCTATGTCGATAGACACAAACCTTTAGCCTATAGACAGTCAGTAACAAATCGATAGACAAGGCCATAGACACAACCCCATAAACAGTAGACGATATCATAAAGCTCATACAAGTTAACTTAGTATTTACTCTTATAAATTATGTATTTCTTATCATAAACTAAGGGGTATAACAGTCTTCCCCCCTTAAAATGAACTTCGTCCCGAAGTTCGCACACACTCGCATCGAGAGCAACCCCCCATATATATCACACAGTTACCAGTAACATGTCATTGCCACTCCACCCGTTATACATGCAACTCAACAGCTTCGTATCCATAACTCAACTTAAACAACATGTTAAATTAACTTAGCTCAGCAAGCACCTTGTATATACTCATACAAATTGATTTACTCGGCATTGTTACAGTAGCAGCTGATGCGCCTCTTCTCCAACCCTTTTTGGATGTTTACGTAATATTTCCGTGATTTCTTTCCAAAGTTTGTGTCATTCCAAAACTCTTTCACATTTTTTGGTATAAATAGAGACCTCCGGTCTCCATATTTTGCACGCGAGTGTCCGCCCTTCTCTACTCTTTTTGCATTCTAGACTTTGCTCTAAGCTTTTGATGCCTACGTGCTTGATCAATCGACCACGTAAGCTCAGATCATTCTGAGTACCAGTCACGTTGCATGACCGACCAATTTGACCATTACAAATCAATCGATCAATTAATCTAAAATCCTCCAACGAGGGCACTTTCTACATACATTTGAGTCTAACAATTACTAAGGTTAACTTAGTCAATCTCGTTCCGTCAAACATGTAAGTCTGAGGGTGTAAATCCCTCTTTTATTTATTATACTTTCATTTTGTATCATTAATGTAAGGTTTATATCAAAATTACATTTAAAACCGATTTTAAAAACCATCCTTCAAAACCGTATTTACAAAAAAGCGGGGATCTGACGTCGAGAAGAAATGCAGCAGCAGCAGTTGTGTCTCTTCGAAGAGTCAGCATATGCTGCGCCTCTTCCAGAGGCTGCCGCTGTTCCAGCTCTTCTTCTTCTTCTTCTTCTTCCTGGACCTTCTGCAACTTTCTTGTTTTTCTTATTTCTTTCTTTTCTTTGTTCGTATCAGTACATAATCGTGTTTTGTTAATCCCTTCAATTTATAACGTTTTATTTAGACTTAAATCCTTTATAATTCGATATTTGCGGGTTTTCGTCACTAAATCAACCCCGGATTTTAGGAACTCGATTCGTCCATATCAAGTTTCTGGGATTCGTATTTTGTATATACTTTTCATATTCTGTTCTGTTTTGTTCTCCAACCGTCTTAAATCCAAGTTTAGCTTAATCTATTTTTGTCGCTTTCACGACGGTTCGAGATGTATATAACCTGCTAAATCACTTTTACTCGAGTTCCCAATCAATAATTGATCTTAAAATTACCAATGAACATTAACAGACCGTGGTTCTGACTTCACAGATAGAGCCCAACTCAAGAATAGACGCAGGAGGAGCTGCGCCTCTTCCATAGGACGCAGCAGATGCTGCGCCTGTTCTGAGGTGGTTTCTGTCCCTAAACTTTTTCTCGCCTTGACGTAGTTTCTAATTACGTTTTTAATTAATTAATTTAATTTCTAACCTATTTTATTACTTTAATTTCTAACCTTTTATTTCTTCCTCTATTTTCATCTTTGAAATTCCGTTTTAAGTGTATTTTTGACGTAAATCAGAAGAGAGTTGTAATTATTGTAATTTAATTGTTATTTAACTATTATAATTCATTTATTCGTTGTTATGTATGTTTTCACATGTAATCAATTCTAAATCTTAATGTCGACATAATTAATTGCTAAATTATTTGTTCACCGACATAGTTCAATTCACATGCTAGGATGAATCTGTGTTTGTTGCATTGCATGTATATAATCGACAACATATCAAATACGAACAACTTCCTTAATCATTAGTAGAGGCCGCTATCGAGGCGGGCGGGATTAGGTTTTCGATTAAAGAGCTACCTAATACGTACCTCACCCCTTACTCCAGATCTCTGTGAACATCCGTGTTCATTGGCATCCACGAGAGTCATTCTTGACATAGAATGCTAAGGGTAACAAGTTATTAGTGTTCATGTCACTACTGTGTGTCTTGACATGGCATGAGGTATTCAAACGGTTCAAATTTCCCATAAAAATTGGTGGCGACTCCACAAATGCACGCTTATTCAAACCCTTTCGCGCGCACCGCGAGTGGCCCACGTCCACATTTGGCGACTCCGCTGGGGATGATTGTGACACCCCCATACTCCAAGTGCCTTACCAGGACCACTCAGGTATAAAGATGTCACCATCTCGGTTACCCGAAGCAATGATAACCAAATGACAATGAAGAAACATAATTTAAATAACATTATAGTTTAAAGTGATTACATAAATAAAACAAAAACTGTTAAACTAAGCTACAATACAAGGTTCTCAGACGGTCTACTGATAAAACTGTCAAAACTATAAAACATCGTCTGACACAATGGAAGACTTCTAACTGCCACGTGATGACTCATCCCAGCTATCCCATACGCGTCGTCATAACATACCTGCTCAATAACTGTTCACCATCCCCGAATGGATCACCACAGTTTTTAAAACATTTAAACGGAGTCAGTACTAATTACATAATCAAAGCCACACGGAAACAATCATACAAACAGCTCACACACAATCCCAGTCTCCATCTCCAATCACCTCATAACTGACTACACACTAAAGTGTGTAGCCCTGCCAGAGTACCCATCGCAACAGATACTCCACGCCGCCAGTGGGGGACCGCAACCGTTCCCACCTAAGCCCCGCTCATCTCCATCGAGCGATAATCCCATGTTCATTAATGTGCACATCCCTTCTGTGGCGGGTTCCACAGAAGGCGAATCAAGGGCGTGAAGCCACTCCTGCAAGTGAATCCACTCAGCCAGGGATGCACCCCGAAGAACACAGACGGATACAACTACAGTGAACGACAATAAACAACAACCATCACAACACCAACAATTACCAACAACCAATTCCAGTACGATAATTACTCAATAACAATAACAATTACCACACAATCATGTAACTAATACTGAGTAGGGAAACCCTACCTAAAATAAGCCATCACCAAGATCGTCACAATCAGCTAATCATAATCGTTCTTCAATGAAATCACCTCCTATAGACACACAATCATACAATCACAATCTACAACAACAATACTCCCCAAAACCCCCAAATTACCCAATTAGGGTTTTAAAGAAACTCAAAGAAACACTACATCAATTATATAAGGAACTTACCCCTGACACGACGATCACAACGGTGTAAAGAATAAGATGATCCGACCAACCAAGCCTTGGGATTTGCCAGTAATGCGATGAATGCGAAGAACGTAACTTTCAATCTTCTCTAGAAAGGTTTTAGGATGTTAAAAGTGTTTAAGAAAAGTGACGGAACCTTTTTATATTAATCCCGCATTAGTAACAAAACCCGTCAAAACAAACCTGTAAAACACACTTACTCGATCGACTAAAGAACTTACTCGATCGAGTGCCCCTTACTCGATTGAGTGCCAAACTTACTCGATCGAGTGCCAAACTTACTCGATCGAGTACCCTACAGGCAAACTACTGTTTTGCGTAAAAAACTACTTACTCGACAGAGTAAGCCCCACTTGATAGAGTATCCCAAGACACATAAAACCGTAGTATTACAGTCTTCCCTCCTTAACAAGAACTTCGTCCCCGAAGTTCAACCCATACTCAAAAAAAACTCGACCAAGACACAACAATGCAACTAAGAACTCAAAACGAACCCCAAACTATGAAACATGAACTCTTAACACCAACTCCATCAACTATGTCTACCTCCACAACATGGCTCACGATATCGTATCCACCACATTATAGCCTCTCTCGACACTAACTTCATACACTATCAACTACCATCACGAACGCTGCCAGCTCCGTTTCACTCACATATTATCCACTAGCAAATCCAAAATCAAGACACCCATAAACATCAAACGGAATGTTACATTCTACCACCCTTAAAAGGAACTTCGTCCTCAAAGTTTACTCACACTCATCTTCATCATCATCCAGCTGCCAAAACTATCGAACTCATAAATATCATCATCCAACTGTCAACACTATCGAAATATTCTCACACTTCTAAACATCGAACTACTACAAGCACAGCCATGGCCTTTTAACACTATCAAACACTATATATACAAATCCATTCTTTTTGCTACACCAACACTCTACTTCCAATAATATTACGACATGCACAACCCTCAAACGCTCTTTGCCGCATCCTACTCCTCTTAAGACACATGTTACGTCCTCATAACTCACTAATACTAGATCATTAGCTATATACTCTCATTATCTTCATCACCACCACATGTCAAAGATACCCGCCTATAATCTAAACACTTACTATTCCTATATCCAAGGCCCTCTTACTTAAACACTTCTCAAACCTCAACTCATTCTGCAATCCATCTAACCTATACCACAAAATCCTTAGCATAACCAACACTCAAACTCTTCCATATTACCACAACACGACATACCTCTCTAGATAAAACACCTATAGCCAAAACATAACTCACGGTCCACACTTGCTACGCACACTCACACTAGATCCTCAATTTCTTTTCTTTTATTACCACAAAACTCATTCATCACTTAACATGATACTAATTTCCAACACCCTATACTCACTGTCCCAATAAGAGATTATGAACCACTTACAGCTTCCACATCAGTACAACACATGTTCCACAAATCACTTGCCATGACTATGTCTACCGATGCCTCATCTTAAAACAAGATCAAAATTACTGTAACAACTTCTCACAACTGTGTCCCATCAACACGAATATCACTATACCATGACAAAAACGGAAACATACACAACTATCTTTCATATCGTACTCTACCCACATTTCCAAACCGAAACTGGTAAGAAAAATCAATAAACAAAACAACTGTCTATCTGAACGAACTGAAACTCACAGGAAGGAGCGGCAAACAAAACTATAATCTATATATAGCTGGTACGTACTTTCGAAAACTCGTATCGTAATCATCCCTTCTACTCCACCACAACTAATGACGGCATCGCAACACCGCCACCAACAACCACACCGCGGCGCGAGAACACCCACATCGCAACACGAAGTACCATGCCCGGATCACCACCCGAGATGCAACAACCACATCGATAGACATCACCACTTACACTATTCTCATACACACTGACTTAAGGCAACTTCCCAGACAATAAAACTTACTCAAACCCTCTTTACTAGATCACAACGCAACATATTATATGGAATATACAGATAAGCACCCCATGAACATCATCCCTACCATCTCACGGAATACACATGTGTTATCAATACACATAAAATTATAAATAGCCATGCCAAATTAATCAAATTATTACCCCCCCCCCCCCTTTTTTTTAAAAAATATCGTTCCATTAGGTTACCGTACCCAACATATAGAACATTCAGATAACAACTTTATAACTATCACATCATACCACTTCTCGTGAGGTCATAACCTCACACAAATATTTATACACATCATAGACCCGTAATCGCATCCAACTAGTCAGTCCTGAACACGTAAGTTACCACCAGATAAAGGTTACCTCTCGCCCGATCTTAACTTGTATGCCCCTCATAACACATTTTTTCATTCGCATAACTATCACCCCCTGCCAAATATAACCATACAACTAATACTCAACTACTAGCAACCGCCTCCTAAGACCACATATTATACTCTCTCACAAACGTACATATCAATCCGGCCTTTACAAAATCAACCTCTTTAGAATGACCATCTTTTCTATTTATCATCACTCTTAACCACTAGCAACAACACCTCAACACTACCACTGTTCGGACATCAAGCCTCTTACACTCATCTCTAAACATCACTATTTCTTTCCTATCTTTGGCTAACATCCTAAATAACGAACATCAAACCCATCAACAAAATTACCTCAACATTATTCCCCCTACTATCTTAATTGTATTGTCCTCCCACTCTCCACCAATTATCTCTTATCGTGCAAATGCCCCACCAACTTCTTACTCCCTTAATTCTTTGAAACTCATGATTAATCATGTTGTCCTGAAGCTCCTATATAACCATTAACTGACATCCTCATGATAATATCACACATCTCGACGATTCCTTACTTTTATATCATATAACTCCGGTGAACATTCTCCTACTTTACTCCCCTTATTCTTTTCTTTTACACTCGACAAAATCAATTAACCCTTCAACTCCTTATTGTTGGAGCCGGTGTCCTTCAGTTAGTGCGGATAACGTTATTGCACGTACACTTGTACGGACAAGTGGGAGCTTGTTGGGGCTGGTGTCCTCCACAGTTAGTGCAATGACATATAAATCTCTAAAAGGATCAAAGGGTATACTTTTGTATTATTATCAGTTGGTCCACGTTTATCAATAACGGTTGGCTTGCTAGATAAGTTTGACGTTATTGTCATACAGATGGCGGTGATCAACTGGTCCCTAAAAGTCACACCTATAGGATACGTTTGAGAGATGTGACGGCATGAAAATGCAGTCATGTTGATGCCTAATATGACTAAGCGGTTAGTCGGAGTTATTGACTAATAATTAGTCAAACGCGATGTTGAGATAATTATTTAATACGGATTAAATAATACTGGCTAAGGCGAATTAAGCGGTTAATTCGTAAATTGAATATAAACGGTTATATTTAATTAATGTGTATTGAATTAATTAATTATACAATATTGTCATTGTCGGACAAGTATTAACATGTCGACTGATTCATGTTATTAGTCGATATTTTAATATCCGATATAGGATGACGATTTATAATTAAAACCCGTCATATACATTTAGCAAAACGAGTCGGACCACGAGTTAAATAAGGAGAAAGTGGAAAGCCCACTCCCTCCCTTAGCACACGGTTGGCCGAGAAGAACAAAAGGAGAGTCCTTCTCTCCTTTTGACCTAATCATTCTCATTTGAAGAAAAATTAGGGTTGTGGAGCCTTTTTCTCCAAATTCTAGATCTCACATCAGAAAACTCACAAAAGCTCTCTCAATATTGCAAGGCAATCGGAGAGCAATTTCTAGCACAAGGGGCATAGTCTCGGGCGATCTTGGGTGCAACAATTAGGAGGAAATCTCGCTGATTTGTTCTTAGGCCGATTTGCACAGGACCCGAGGTTGATTCTTATTCTTTTATCGTTTCTCTTGTTTTTCGTTTATGACCATTAATCACATGATAAATTACGTTATAGTCCTTAATTTTAAGGGGTTTTATACGGATATTACCCTACAAGTGGTATCAGAGCGAGGCCACGTAAATTTTTTCATTGTGATTTTCATAAAACGATTTGAATCGATATTTTTTTTGTCTTGAAAACCGTGACATGCATGCTCACGGCTGATCAGTCGATCGAGGACTTTTGTGTCTCGATCGATTGGTTTTATTTTTCGATTTGTTTTTGCATATTGTTATTATAAACGATTATTATAGCAATATGTTTAAGGTTTTGTCAATTGTAGATTTAATTTTATACGAATTACGTCGAAATTGCAATTGGTTTTGTTTTGCCAAATCGATTTCACGAAAGCTATTCTGTTTGGCGAGACCACTCGATCGACTGGCTGTATCAGTCGATCGAGCCTTTTTTTTCTGGCCGCGCTGAAAAAAAAAAAAAAAAAAATTCGTGTTTTTTTTATTTTTTTTTTCGGCCATAATATGTACATAATACGGATTTTGTGCACTCGCTTGATTGTGAAACGGTTCACACACGTACCATTTAGTTATTTTAAAGCGGTTTAAAGTAACGAATTTTTATGGATTAAAATTAAGTTGATAAAAGCGGTTTTGTCACATAATTTAATCGTTAAAAGGTGGTTTGGATAAATTTAACATAATTACGGAATTATGTCACGAATAAATTTTGTTTTAGTTGATGCATCTTATATTTATCGATACTTTTGAATGTCATGAATGTTTTTATTACGTATTTAATTTTACAAACGGTTGTAACTTAGTGTGGCCTTAGTAGAACGTGTTACCGTAATGATGGAACTCGGTCTTGGTTGTATTTTGAGATCTCGCATCTCCGTTTTGGTTTTTTCCTTGTAATTACAGTTTTAATTTAGAATGTAAATAGGTTTATATTTTGTAATTTTAAATTGTAATTTTGAGAAGACCAAAGATGGGGATCGGATGCTCACTCCCACTGCATGGACCAAGTTGGAACATCAAGACAAGCTTCTCGGGTCCAACGGTGGATTCCAAAGTTGTATTATGTTAATTTTGCTAGGACAGGCCACACTAGGACTTTTATTTAAGTTTTGCATTTTTTTTATGTTTTTCATCGTAACGATAGTTTGCATCATATTCCGCCTAAAACCAAACCACCAAATATTTGCATGAAAACTGACTCATATAGAGGTTACCCGTTGGTTTTATATGACATACAGATGTCACACGGTCTTAATAAGCCATCGCCTAAGTTAATTCATTCACGTAATGCTAGTTTTTCGTTCACTTAAAATGAATTAAAACTAAGTTGATGGGATCTTCCTCGTATAACCAAAAATTGAGAATAGTCTTTATAGGTCAAACTCCAACGAATCCCTTCTTCGTCGGTAGGCATAATATGACCCCTTCTACGTCGGGTAAGTTGGAACTGATTGACCTATTTTATCTCAACACTATGGTCACTCGTACGATCCTGTGATTATGGTGGACTAAAGATAGGATTTACGGAAATATATCGACCAAGAGTTCTAACTGTAGAACTAGCCAAACAGTTGGCTTATCAATTTACAGAAATTGAGTCTTGGGATCATTTGTATAATTCTTGAGGTAGATCGATTATACAAGTGCAATGAGTCTACACGTTAAAATGAATTTTAATTAGGCTTAAATCACCTCGATGAGTTGCTTATTTCGTTTTGTTTTTCTTTCTTTTTCAGTGTAGAACACGATCATTTAAACTGCTAATAACAAAATGGTTGGCCGTACGGACGACCCAATGCCAAGTGCCACATTGGACCGTGAGTCCTGGCTTCGGATCTTCATGAATCAGATGAATCAGTCTACTCGATCAAGAATGATGGATCAAACTTCGCGGACTGGGAGGCGGCATTACGGAATGCTTTGCCATTGCTGACGGAAGCTCAAATATCGATAGAGCCCAACCTGCCAAACCCGGGCCCCACGGCTGGAGCTAACGAGATCGCCACGTATAGCGATTTCGTCATGGAAGCGGGTGCGATAAAGAACGTACTCATTTTTGCAATGGAATCCAATTTGCAGAAACGCTTCATAGCCCAAGGTGCAAACAAGATTTTCACCACGCTCACTAAGGAATTCTCGAAAGCACCGAGAATCGTGACCTATGAGCATACCTGTCGCTTCTTTGAGGAGAAACTCCAAAAGGGCCAACCGGTTAGCCCACACATTCTCAGCATGATTGAGAATGTCGAGAAACTGGAGGCACTTGATTGTAAGATCAGCGAGAACATCGTGATTGACCGCATGCTTCATTCACTCCACGATGATTTTGCGCTCTTTAGAGCCAATTACTATATGAATGATTTGAAGAAAAGTCCTCATGCACTACACTCCCTTCTCGTACAGACCGAGAAGGACATGAAGTTTAGTGGGAGCCTGAAACAGGATGTTCTCGTTGTGTCAAACAAGGGCAAGGGTAAGGGCAAAGCTCAGGCAGACCTAGCAGTAGGTAAGCCGAAGTTTAAGAAGTCGGGATCGGGTAAGAGTGGGCCTGGTGAGTCGAGCACCTCACTAGGCGCGACAAAGAGCAAGACTGGTAACATGGAATGCCATCATTGCCACAAGACTGGGCATTGGAGGCGTGCATGTCCTGTACACCATGAGGACATAAAAGCAGGTCGCGTTACTCCTGTTGGTATGTCTTCTCCTTCTTCTACTTTTGTTCATATGATTGAGATTAACCATGCAAGTTACGGAACTTGGGTACTAGATACTGGTTGTGGTTCTCATCTGTGCAATCATGTGCAGGGGCTCCGAAACATCGAACCCCTCGTAAAGGGTGAGGTGGACCTGCGTGTCGGGAATGGAGCACGAGTGGCTGCCGCCGTCTCGAGGGGAACATATGTGATCCAGACTTCCTAGCGGATTTGAGTTATTTTTATATAATCGCTATTATGTACCAGTTTATCTAAAAACATTATTTCAGTTTCTGCACTTGACAAACTTGGTTTTTCATTTGTAATAGAGAATAATAGCTGTGTTTTCTCGTTACACGATATGATTTATGGCAAGGCAGTCTCCATGAATGGAATTTATGTTTTAGATCAGACCACCGAAATATTGCACGTAATGAATAAGAAGTTAAAGGTTGGTGACAAAGATCAAACTTATCTATGGCACTGCCGTATGGGACACATTAATGAGAAACGCGTTAAACAGCTCATACAGAATGGAGCTATCTCGGCCTTTGATTTTGAATCATTTGGCACGTGTGAATCATGTCTCATTGGTAAGATGACTCGAATTTCCTTCAAAGGTGTTGGAATGCGCGATGCTGACCTATTAGGACTCATACATACGGATGTGTGTGGACCTATATCAATCAACGCACGAGAAGGCTATAGGTATTTCATCAATTTCACGGACGATTTAAGTAGATATGGCTATGTCTACCTGATGAAGCATAAAAGTGAGTCCTTTGAGAAATTCAAAGAATACCAGTATCGGGTACAGAACCAACTGAGTAGAAAGATTAAAACACTACGATCAGACCGTGGTGGCGAGTATCTTTCACACGAGTTTGATCAACACCTTAAGGATTGTGGGATTGTCTTACAGTTAACTCCACCTGGAACACCTCAGTTGAATGGTGTGTCCGAACGGAGATCTCGAACACTACTTGGTATGGTTCGATCCATGATGAGTCACACCGTATTGCCTGATTCATTGTGGGGTTATGCTCTTCTGTCAGCTGCTCTAATACTTAACCGAAGTCCGTCTAAAGCTGTTGACAAGACTCCATATGAACTATGGAAGGGAACGGTCCCTAACTTGTCCTTTATACGGGTTTGGGGCTGCGAGGCTTATGTCAAGTGGAGACACGAGGATAAGCTCGGCCCGCGATCGGTCAAGACATACTTTATAGGTTATCCTAAAGGAACATTTGGTCATTACTTCTATTCGCCAACCGAACAACGTGTATTTGTTGCGGCTAGTGCGACATTCTTAGAGAAGGAGTTTCTCGAGAACGCGAAGAGTAATAGAACCTTCGAGCTGTCGGAGATTCCAGAACCAAATGCCGAGCAACCATTGGAGGAACCAGTTCCTTCAATCCCGGCTGATTAGTATTCCGAGGAACTTAGGAGGTCGGGAAGAGTCTCTATTCCTCCGGACAGATACATTGGTATGGTCGAGGAACATGACATAGATGACATTCTGCTCTTAACGAGTAGTGAACCCGCAACCTATAAAGGTGCCATGACTAGTTCCGACTCAAAGTTATGGCTTGAGGCCATGCAATCCGAGATGGACTCCATGTATGAGAACAACGTATGGGATCTTGTTGACTTGCCTGCTAAGGTTCGTCCCCTTCAATGCAAATGGATTTACAAGATAAAGCATTCTGTGGAAGGTCAACAAGATATCTATAAAGCACGACTAGTTGCTAAAGGTTTCACCCAAGTGCCAGGTTTGCACTACGATGAAATTTTTGCACCCGTAGTCATGCTGCGTTCCATTCGGATTATCTTAGCGATTGCCGCTTTTCATGACTATGAAATTTGGCAGATGGATGTGAAAACCGCCTTCTTAAACGGTTATTTGAAGGAAGAGTTGTACATGGTACAACCCGAAGGTTTCATCGATCCTGTACATCCTAAGAAAGTGTGCAAGCTTAAGCGTTCCATTTATGGACTTAAGCAAGCTTCTCGGAGTTGGAATCATCGTTTCGACCAAGTGATAAAAGAAAATGGATTTACTCGATCGGTCGAGGAACCATGTCTATATATCAAGTCGAGTGGGAGCAAGATTGTCTTCCTAATATTGTATGTTGATGACATACTCCTGATTGGGAATGACATACCTCTCTTAACTTCGGTAAAAGTATGGTTGAAGAACCATTTCCAGATGAAAGATCTGGGTGAGGCACGAAGAATTTTGGGCATCCGTATCTATCGAGATAGATCACGTCGGATGTTATCTCTCAGTCAGGAGTCTTATATAGACAAGATTCTAGAGAGATTTAGCATGACTAACTCCAAAAAGGGGTTTCTTCCTATGGCTCCAGGGGTGCATTTGAGCAAGTCTCAGGCACCAAAGACACCGTAAGAGATAGAGCGCATGACCCGGATTCCTTATGCTTCGGCTATAGGATCAATCATGTATGCCATGATATGCACACGTCCGGACGTGGCATATGCATTGAGTATGACAAGTCGATTCCAACAGCATCCAGGTGAATCACATTGGATGGCTGTCAAGAACATTCTTAAGTACCTACGGAGGACTAAATATTGGGCATTGACTTATGGAGGCGATCAAAAGCTATGCGCAACCGGTTACGCAGATGCTAGCTTCCAAACGGATCGAGATGACTCGAAATCTCAGTCTGGATTCGTTTTTACTCTTAATGGCTCTGCAGTCAGCTGGAAGAGTTTCAAACAAAGTGTTACAGCAGATTCTACGACTGAGTCCGAGTACTATGCCGCGTCTGAAGCTGCAAAGGAAGCGATATGGATGCGTCAATTCTTACAAGGACTATCTGTAGTACCTAGTTCGAATGACCCGATCACCATCTATTGCGACAATAGAGGTGCCATCTTCCAGGCTAAGGAGCCTAAGTCTAGTAACAAGTCTAGACATGTACAACGGAAAGCTCATCTAATCCGAGATTACGTGGAGCAAAAGGAGGTAGTGATAGAAAAGATTGCTACAGATGATAATATAGCAGATCCTCTCACTAAACCATTACGACAAGATAAGCATAAAGGGCATGTTAATTCCATGGGAATTAAACGTGTTCCTGAGTTGTAGTACTCTTTTATGGATTAGATTCATTTTCTCATGTACTCTATACGACATCATCGTTTTGATATTTATATATTTTGTTTTTTATGTGGAATTGTACGAAAATTTTGAACACCACAAAGTGAACTGAACAAACATTATATTTCGGTCCTTAATTGCCCACGTGGGCTGATAACTCTGGCAATTATTTTGTGACGCTGGTTGATGGTGGGTTCAACGAGCCATAAGTCAAACGGTTGACTGACCAATCACAGAGGCGAGTTATACGGATATCTCGTAGGACACAATTGTGACAACGACATGGAGTCCGAAATGTTTTATAACATTCGGTGTCAGGTCGTGGATAGGACCTCCATGGTGATCCTAAGAGTCGATTCTTTTGACTATCGACTGTCTCTTGAGATTAAAGCAGATTTTGGGTGACTTTGGTTTCTTTTTCACAGTGATCCGTAACAGGGGGCCAAGTAGATTTTTTCTGGGTCATTTCATGCTGTGTTTAGATCGGCATGAGTCGAGTTGAAGGAAATATTCAGCATTTATCAGGTACTCGATATTTCTCAGGGCCACTCGAGGAGCTGTAACTGAAATGCATGGCCATGCTCGAATACGGATTCGTTTTATCAATTAAGTTACTCTCTAGTCGGGGAAACCATACTTGATACAGATCGATTGTAAAATACGACCTTTGCGGATAAGGATCTGCAAATTGTTTTACATTGAGTGGGAGAAATTTTAAATGGATATGAGAATCGGTTATCGCACATACACTTGTACGGACAAGTGGGAGTTTGTTGGAGCCGGTGTCCTCCAGTTAGTGCGGATAACGTTATTGCACGTACACTTGTACGGACAAGTGGGAGCTTGTTGGGGCTGGTGTCCTCCACAGTTAGTGCAATGACATATAAATCTCTAAAAGGATCAAAGGGTATACTTTTGTATTATTATCAGTTGGTCCACGTTTATCAATAACGGTTGGCTTGCTAGATAAGTTTGACGTTATTGTCATACAGATGGCGGTGATCAACTGGTCCCTAAAAGTCACACCTATAGGATACGTTTGAGAGATGTGACGGCATGAAAATGCAGTCATGTTGATGCCTAATATGACTAAGCGGTTAGTCGGAGTTATTGACTAATAATTAGTCAAACGCGATGTTGAGATAATTATTTAATACGGATTAAATAATATCGGCTAAAAGCGAATTAAGCGGTTAATTCGTAAATTGAATATAAACGGTTATATTTAATTAATGTGTATTGAATTAATTAATTATACAATATTGTCATTGTCGGACAAGTATTAACATGTCGACTGATTCATGTTATTAGTCGATATTTTAATATCCGATATAGGATGACGATTTATAATTAAAACCCGTCATATACATTTAGCAAAACGAGTCGGACCACGAGTTAAATAAGGAGAAAGTGGAAAGCCCACTCCCTCCCTTAGCACACGGTTGGCCGAGAAGAACAAAAGGAGAGTCCTTCTCTCCTTTTGACCTAATCATTCTCATTTGAAGAAAAATTAGGGTTGTGGAGCCTTTTTCTCTGAAATTCTAGATCTCACATCAAAAACTCACAAAAGCTCTCTCAATATTGCAAGGCAATCAGAGAGCAATTTCTAGCACAAGGGGCATAGTCTCAGACGATCTTGGGTGCAACAATTAGGAGGAAATCTACGCTGATTTCTGTTCTTAGGCCGATTTGCACAGGACCCGAGGTTGATTCTTATTCTTTTATCGTTTCTCTTGTTTTTCGTTTATGACCATTAATCACATGATAAATTACGTTATAGTCCTTAATTTTAAGGGGTTTTATACGGATATTACCCTACACTTATTACTTCTACCTAACTCTTTAGTTCCCCGGTTACCATCTCATTGCTCCAAAACTCCCATCTCATTATTTCATATCAGTGTCATCTCACTCTTTCTTACCATAGATCCTCTCTTATCATGCCATCACTCACACTAATCACCAATCAGTTTTTTTTTTTTTGGATCCCGAAACTCATTTCATAACCTTACTTGCCCAAGGAAATCACACATTGGTTTCACCTCTTGATAATGCAAATTCCCAAACTCACTCACTATCTGCAAATCCACGTCGCGACATGTCTCCACTAAGTTCACTATATACCACTCTTCTCCATCCTTCTACAACAATATTTCATTACATACATTCTTAACCAACACAATCTAACCATCTCTCTCCATAATTCCTTACACATCTCAAGTTGCTACTATGCACATCCTTTCTTTCAATCTTTTCATTCTCCCGTTCCTTAGACTCATATTATTTCTTACCCATATTCCCTTACTTTTACATGACTCAACACACAATCGTATCACTCATCCCGTCTCACAAAACATGTGCCATGCCTCAATAAGCTATACCAATCTTCCTTTTCTTTTTCCACCATCCATCACAATCACATATAACTCATGTCCTCCCCACCGAACTCATACTCACCATAAGGTGTCACTCCTTACATCATAAGATTGGGTAACCTATGCATCAGGACCGACACATACGTAAAACAATGCATAAAGAAGCAAAAAGGTCACCGTTGAATTAAACATAATAGACAACGAAGTCAAAAGACAAGCATATGACCCAAAACAGGGGTCACTAGATCGAGTACTGGCCACTCGATCGAGTGAGTAACTTACTCGATCGAGTATGTGAAGGTCAGAAGCACGTAAAACAAATTACCAGGGCTACTCGTTTGAGTAAGGGCTACTCGATCGAGTAACAAGAGGTGCACTCGATCGAGTACCCCACGCATTTCTCAGCACTGTCCAATTTTCGTAAAACGGTCATAACTCACTCGTTTCTTGGTCGTTTTGGGCGTGTGACATATCGTTAGAATCGTAACAGAACCAGATATCACCTCCAATTGGAATCACATTAAAATCATTTATGCATCTCATGTTATAATAGTTTTAAGACAACTTCTCTATAATCGATAAACACAACTACTTGATTTTTTTTTCCAAACAACTTATACGACAACAAGGTAAACAAAAACAACTTAATACTCATAAAACCAATATTCCTAATCACATGTTACTATCTCCAAAAGCCAAGCAACAACATTCATCATGCACATAGATTATTTAACTTGTCAATCATGATTTACCCACATGCTTTTATTCTATACCTTTACGTACAACAATAACATAATATACGACATAAAACCCCCTATTCACATGTTACTAACATAGCAAAATTAGAAAATCCACTTCCATCACATAAACATGTTCTCCACATGAATTTCATATTCTCATGCAATTCTTTGCTTCATCTTTTCAAACCAAATCATAGATCATATTCATACCCGTATTCATACAATTTATTCATCCAATCATATGCATAGAAAAAATAGTAACTAGTAGCAATTCCCACCACAATTCATGTTATCATAAAAAAAAAAAAATTTACCTTCATCTTTTCCACCACACATCCATTAAATTATATAACACCCATCCATCCAACACATTCATACAACACAGCATCCAACATACGCATTAGAACATTAGTAAACACATAGCGAGCCCGACTCATATCCCATGGTGACCGGTTCAAAATTATAGGGCGAGTTCGCGACTTTAGGACGTCTCCCAAGCCTTTGCATTAACTCCTACAACTTCTACCCCGGGTTCATTTTAATTGACTCCCTATGTTCATTTTAGATTCTTTGGTTACAGGCTTCAGGTTCGTCGCTCTGATACCACTTTGTGACACCCCCCATACTCCAAGTGCCTTACCAGGACCACTCAGGTATAAAGATGTCACCATCTCAGTTACCCGAGGCAATGATAACCAAATGACAATGAAGAAACATAATTTAAATAACATTATAGTTTAAAGTGATTACATAAACAAAACCAAAACTGTTAAACTGCAATACAAGGTTCTCAGACGATCTACTGATAAAACTGTCAAAACTATAAAACATCGTCTGACACAGCGGAAGACTTCTAACCGCCACGTGATGACTCATCCCAGCTATCCCATACGCGTCATAACATACCTGCTCATTAACTGCTCACCATCCCCGAATGGATCACCATAGTTTTTAAAACATTTAAACGGGGTCAGTACTAATTACATAATCAAAGCCACACGGAAACAATCATACAAACAACTCACACACAATCCCAGTCTCCATCTCCAATCACCTCATAACTGACTACAGACTAAAGTGTGTAGCCCTGCCAGAGTACCAATCGCAACAGATACTCCTCGCCGCCAGTGGGGGACCCCAGCCGTTCCCACCTAAGCCCCGCTCATCTCCATCGAGCGGTAAAGCCATGTTCATTAATGTGCACATCCCTTCTGTGGCGGGTTCCACAGAAGGCGAATCAAGGCGTGAAGCCACTCCCGCAAGTGAATCCACTCAGCCAGGGATGCACCCCGAAGAACACAGACAGATACAACTACAGTGAACGACAATAAACAACAACCGTCACAACACCAACAACCAATTCCAGTACGATAATTATTCAATAACAATTACAATTACAATTACCACACAATCATGTAACTAATACTGAGTAGGGAAACCCTACCTGAAATAAGCCATCACCAAGATCGTCACAATCAGCTAATCATAATCATTCTTCAACGAAATCACCTCCTATAGACACACAATCATACAATCACAATCTACAACAACAATACTCCCCAAAACCCCCAAATTACCCAATTAGGGTTTTAAAGAAACTCAAAGAAACACTACATCAATTATATAAGGAACTTACCCCTGACACGACGATCACAACGGTGTAAAGAATAAGATGATCAGACCAACCAAGCCTTGGGATTTGCCACTAATGCGATGAATGCGAAGAACGTAACTTTCAATCTTCTCTAGAAAGGTTTTAGGATGTTAAAAGTGTTTAAGAAAAGTGACGGAACCTTTTTATATTAATCCCGCATTAGTAACAAAACCCGTCAAAACAAACTCGTAAAACACACTTACTCGATCGAGTGCCCCTTACTCGATCGAGTACCAAACTTACTCGATCGAGTACCCTACAGGTAGACTGCTGTTTTGCGTCAAAAACTACTTACTCGACAGAGTAAGCCCATCTCGATAGAGTACCCCAAGACACATAAAACCGTAGTATTACAGTCTTCCCTCCTTAAAAAGAACTTCGTCCCCGAAGTTCAACCCATACTCAAAACAAACTCGACCAAGACACAACAACGCAACTAAGAACTCAAAACGAACCCCAAACTATGAAACATGAACTCTTAACACCAACTCCATCAACTATGTATACCTCCACAACATGGCTTACGATATCGTATCCACCACATTATAGCCTCTCTCGACACTAACTCCATACATTATCAACTACCATCACAAACGCTGCCAGCTCCGTTTCACTCACATATTATCCACTAGAAAATCCAAAATCAAGACACCCATAAACATCAAACGGAATTTTACAATGATACACTTACGTGTTACCCAAGGTGAAACTTGAACAAGGTTAGGGAATAGTTTATACGAGACAGTTGTCGGTTCTCATTACTCGACCTTCTTAGGTCGTTTTAGCTAGCCTTCCTAGGCTAAACCCAACCCATTCGACCAATCGTCCCGTCTGGACGGTCCAAATTCTTATCTTGGCCTAAAGATAGATAGCGATTGACGTCAACCATACCGTGGTATATACTCATGTTTGAATCAAGGGCTTTCACTACTCGAGGGAATGGACTAGGAACCGACATTACTCATGTTTGGCACGGACCTCTCCACAGACCAGGATTTGATTGCTTGGTATGACAACCCACCTTTTAAGCCAAAATCCTTTAAATGCAATCAGCATACCGTTATAATACCCATATGTATGTTTGTATCATATCCGTGATCACCGTTTTTTAAAATGAAACAATGACAAAATTTTGTAAAATAAAATCCTTTCAAAATGTAAACACTTTTGAAATGGCCTAAAATAGCGCAAAATAAGCCGAAACTCTGTCCAAATGTCGAGTCAAAATTTGGGCCTCAAACCCATTTCAAACTTCACTTCGAGTCAGCACTCCTACAACTACACTACAGTTGTCTAGGACTAACGTTTTAAAATTTGTCCTTTTCAAACCTCACTAGACACAGTGGCACACACCCACTTCACGAGTCAAGTCTTTTCTTGAGTAAGTGTGCGAAAATGGTCGATCGTGTTTTGATTCGTCGTCGATTTATTATCCCCAGTTCCAAAATGGTGAGAACTAGTCAAGGAAGCGTTAATGGTCGATCCAAACAACTCGTGCATGGTAATGATCAATTCCTAGCTGCACTCATTCGTCTCCAAACAAGAAAAGACCAAGCTTATGCTCGCCTCAATGATATTGAAAGTCGGATTATTGCTGTAGAAACTAGACTTCCTCCTGCTGAGAATGACATTCCCGACATGGTCATACATGATAACCTTCCACCCTTTGTTGGACAACCAGACACCACTCCAGGTCTCACTGAAGCTGAAAAGCGACTCCAATACTTGGAGGTGCAAATAATGTACCTCAAGAGAGATGACATCTACAGGTAAAATAATCGCAAGTATGAGGCGGTAAATGCTCAATTGCCAACTAACTTCAACATGACTGACATCCCGAAGTTTAAGGGGCATGAAAATTCTTTGAACCATATCCGTGCTTTCAAAGATTACATGTGTATCAAAGGCATTAAACCAGAGATGTTCTTAAGGATCTTTCCTTCATCTCTCGACAATATCCCTAAACAATGGTTCTACTCCTTGGAACACAAGAAATATGCTACTTAGGACGATGCCGCAATTAAGTTCACCAAACAGTACGCGGATAATGCCGAAATCCAAGTCAATATGCGCACTCTAGAGGTTCTTACCCAAAATGAGAAAGAAGGCTTCACCGACTTTCTAAGTGGGTGGAGAAAGACTAGCACACAACTCGTTGAACGTCTAGACGAAGCCACTCTTGTGGAAAAGTTCATGGATAATTTGAGACCCATTTATGCAAACCATTTGAGGTACCAAAACATAAAGTCTTTCAAAGACTTGTCTGTGTTAGGAACAAGAATTGAAGACGACATCCGTAAAGGACTCTTGTCCAAAACGGCAGGTCGCGGATATCAGGGTTCAACGAGTCGTTCTTATGGCTCCACTAGCAAAACCGATGAGGTTAACCTTGTCGAATCATCTGCTAAGAAGAATAACCCACGGAGAAACTTTACCTATGTTGGTGAATCATATTCCGCTGCTCTAAAATGGCTGATGAAACAAGGTAAGCTCCAACCCATAGGACCTACACCTGACCTAGAGAAGAAGTCTAAATTTTGGGATGAGAACGCATACTGCGAATATCACAGAGGCAAGGGACACGATATGGAGAAATGCTTCAAATTGAAACATGTCATTCAGAATATGATTGAAGATGGTCGTTTACCCATACCTCCGGCAAGCAAGCCTAACAATACTCAGAATCTTCTTGGAATTCTAACAATCACAGATGAAGAATCCACCTTCGATTGTTCACACCTAATTTCTCCAGTCGAGTACGAGATTCATGCACTAGAAAATGAGGGGAGTTATTCCACCATCTCTCCTACCATTGCTGATTTTATCGCATGGGCAAAGAGTATAAGTAGGCAAGTTTCAGAGCTAGATGCTATAGTGGCATCCCTACACAATCCAAGCACTATACCTAAGGGAAACACGTCACTAGCTCCAACTCTATCTCAAGAATATACGATGCAAGAGGTAATCGCAGTAGTCGACAATCTAATCGGCCAAATAATAAGTCTAGAAGCTGAAATCATCAGGTTGAGAGAACTCAGTATCGTCAATGGAATATGGGCAGACGACGATGAAGACGAATACCTCATGGAAAACTACCTAGTCAAGATCAGTGAGGATATAGTCAAGGCTAGTGATGGTCAGGATATAGACCACCTTACTCGCTCAGGACGTCCATATCAAAATGTCTCTCAAAATGGTCCTACTGTTAATGGTCTAGCTACCAACACCAATGTCATCACACCAAATGATGGCGAAGATACATCCGCTGATAATTTACTAAAACAACTACAGAAGACAAAGGCTGATCTTTCAGTCTGGAAATTAGTTGCGAGTTCATTTCCCATCGCCAAGCTTTACTGTAAGCATTGGCTAGACTGAACGTAGCGCACGATTCTACACCTGATGACGTAGTCGACCTAGTCTTCCAAAACCCAGTCAAGCTAATTAACCCAGTTAGTTTTTCAGATGAGGATTTGCCTCCTTTCTACACCAGTCATAACCTCGCTCTATACAATACAGTCACATGCTTAAAGAAGAACGTACCAATGACTTTGGTGGATGATGGATCCGTAGTCAACGTCATACCACTGAAGACAGCATAAAAATTGGGCATGAAAGAATCAGATTGGACTCCTACTAACCAAGGTGTTCGAGCATACGATGGAACACGGCGTAAAGTAGTAGGGCTAATTAACCTTACTATAGCCACAGGGCCAATCGAGCGAAAGGTTAATTTTCAGATAGTAAACATCGAGGCGTCCTTCAATATACTTCTAGGAAGGCCCTGGATTCACGCTTCTAAAGCGGTAACATCCACCTTGCACCAGAAGATCAAGATTCCTCTAGATGGCAAAGTAGTGACGATCACTTCATCACCTATCAAGGCTGTGATAGAGAAAATGTCAAGCAACCAAGTAGTCACAGACCCAGTATACAAGCTTGGGGGATTTCAAAGCATAAATCTTATAGAGAGCGAGCTGGCGCCCTTATACTTCAACCCATACTCCAATTTAGTGGTCAACCACATACTCAAATCCCAGGGATACTTCCCAGGAATGCCAATAAACCCTGCCAAGAAGAATACCTTTGCATTTTATAAGGAAGAAAATTCTCAAATTATACCATTAAGTTTGGGATACAAGCCCAAGACAAAGGAATCCAGATGAGATCCTATCTCCCTAACGTAAATGGATACTTCGTCAGGAAGGGGAGTCATGAATACTTTCACGGATTTCCCGAACCTTGGCATTATAGGGGAACACAACTAGCTGGAATTGAGGTCTTCCACGATTGCTACTTCATCCCTTCAGAAAAGGTTCTTACAGTCAAAACTCGTCAAACACCTTGTCTAGACGAACAAGCCGTTAGCCTTCTATTTGGAGAAGACGGATTTGTTAGAGCAGCGCAGGATGAGATCATTACCATGATACATCAAGAGACCATTTCAACCCAACAACGCTAATTACTAACACCAGCTCAAATCAGCAGAAAGGATGAAGAAAGTCGATCAAATGGACCAACAGCCAAGGAAAGCTCTTCAAGGTCATTACTGGAGAAGGAGAGATGTTCAAAGGAGAACCCGAAGACGATGAATTCGAGTCAGAGTCGGAATCAGAGTCTGAGTCTAGAGAAGTTGCTAGAGAGTCTTGTTCTGTCGTCACTCCCCATCCCGTTGTTTCTCCTAGCATAGCATCACATAGTAACAGCAGCTTGGGAAATGTCCCAACAGCTGTCCTTTTACCGCCACTGACTATTGAACAGATGACTTCTTTGTTTCAGCTCTTTTCAAAGTTTAATATGAATAAATCTGATTCTGCTTACTCCTTGTGTTTTTCTAAATGCAATTCTATTTACGATGATAATGAGGATGATCCTAACCCAGACTCAGTCGAATTACCTACCTCCCTATATAATTAAAGAGATACTATAAGAGGGGGAAGGGGCACTAGTTATAGAGAACACCGAACCCATCAACGTTGTAACCGAACAAGAACACCAAAAACTTAGGATAGGGACGACCTTAGACCCAACTGAAAGCGCCAATTTCATCGACATCCTACACGAGTTCAAAGACGTTTTCGCTTGGTCTTACAAGGACATGCCAGGGATCGACAGGGATATTGCAGAACATCGCATTCCACTCAAACCAGGTTTCAAACCTGTAAAATAGAAGCTCCGTCGGATGAGGACCGAGTGGGCTCTTAAGATCAAAGAAGAGGTCGATAAGCAATTCAAAGCCGGGTTCATCAAAGTTTCCGAGTATTCAGACTGGGTGGCTAACATAGTCCCCGTACCCAAAAAGGATTGATGAATCCGGGTTTGTGTTGATTTCAGAGACTTGAACAAAGCGAGTCCCAAAGATAACTTCCCTCTACCACAAATCGACATATTGGTAGACAATACAGCAGATCACGCGTTGTTATCCTTCATGGACGGGTATGCAGGGTATAACCAGATCAAAATTGCCATAGAAGATATGCACAGACAGCCTTCGTCACTCAGTGGGGCACATATTAATATATTGTCATGCCATTTGGGCTAATCAACGCAGGGGCTACATACCAACGCATTGCAACCACTTTGCTACATGACATAATGCAGAATGAAGTAGAGGTGTACGTGGATGATATGATTGTCAAATCTAAGGATAGGAAAGGGCATATTGATAACCTTCGCAAATTCTTCCTCAGATTGCGCAAGTACAACATGAGGCACAACCCTCAGAAATGTGCGTTCGAAGTAACGTTAGGCAAACTTCTGGGATATGTCGTCAGCCAGAGGGGAATAGAAATTGATCCATCCAAGATCAAGGCTTTAATCGAAATGCCACAACCCCAAACAAAAAAGGAGGTTAGAGGATTTTTAGGTAAAGTGCAGTATATAAGTCGATTCATATCGAAGCTCACTATAATCTGTGAACATATTTTCAAAAAGCTAAAGAAAACAGATCATACCATATGGGACGATGACTGTCAAAAGGCGTTTGACAGGATTAAAGAGATATTGGCCAAACCACCAGTGCTAATGCCTCCCCAACGAGATCAACCTCTTGGTTTATATCTCACAGTCACCGAAACGGCCATGGAGGCTATGCTCGCAAAGACCATTGGAAAAGAAGAAAGGGTTATCTACTACTTTAGTAAGAAGTTTTTGGAGTACGAGAATAAGTATACACCTCTCGAAAAGACATGCCTTGCTCTTGTGTAGGCAACAAAGAAGCTACACCACTATATGCTTAGCTACTCTGTCAAGGTGTATTCTAAAATGGATCCCGTCAAATACCTCTTCGAGAAACCCGTCCTCAACTGACGTTTGGCAAGATAGACCTTAATTCTCTCAGAATTTGATCTCAAGTACGTACCTTTGAAAGTCATAAAGGGGCGCGCCGTTGCTGAATTCTTCACAGATAATCCTATCAACGATACCCAAGAAATAGACACGTGGTCATTTCCAGACGAGGACATCCTAAAGACCAGCATAGACTCTTGGGATCTTTATTTTGACGGGGCATCGAATTTAAGAGGATTTGGAATAGGATAGTTGCTAATTTCTCCTGAAGGCGAGCATAATGATGCGTGCATATTATATAGACTTTTTGTATCATATTTGCACGCATCTCTATGCATATTTAGTGGTGTTTAGCTAAAAATGTCCCCCGAATAATCTACTTTGGTTTGTCTTGTATTATTTACATGTATGAACTGGAGAGGAGCATAATCAAGCCTAAAACATCTCCCTATGCATGCATTTAGGAGATGAGTTGAGTCGGAGCTAGGAAACTACTATTTTGAGGTGCGCAAAGAAGTAAGGTAGCTAGGCGAGCAAAGGAAGAACTTCAAGTTACTAGTACCTACTTTGGAGAGCCATATATCAAGTTCTAAAATACATTTTTAGGTGATTTCAATTGGATATGAAATCTTGTCCTCTTAGCTTTCCAACGCCACCAGAAATGCCCTATTTCCCAAGTAACGAAGAAATGGCAGCCATTTGAAATTCAGTGCGCGAAGTAGGAATTGTAGCTGGAAAGTACTCGATCGAGTACAATCTTGTTCGATCGAGTCCTTTTTCTACTCGATCGAATTTTGCTTATTTTTGATAGTGTTCAATCGAGTACCCAAAGTCCTCGATCGAAAGGTTTTAGTTTGGATTTGTTCGATCGAGTGATATAAAGTTGCTCGATCGAGTAGTTTGCTTTAATACACGGGTTAGTTAGTCCGTGATTAGGTTTATGTTTGTAAAATCTCGCTTCCCTATATAAAGGAAGTCGGGATTAGGTCATAAACACTCCTTTTACATCTCATATACTCTTAAACACTGTTTTTCTCTCTTAATTGTTGCTACTTTGTTCTTCCTTCCCTTTACTCCGGATCTTAACCTGTAATTCTCTCTTTACTCTCTTTAATTTGCAATGGTTATTATTTCTTCATCTCTTGTTCTTGATTTATTTATATTTATGCGTATCTAATTCCCTAATGCTAGGATTAGGGAGTCATGGTAGTATAGCAATGATGCGATAGTTGGTTAGGAGATTTAATGTGAGAATTGTTTCATTAACAATTTAATTATAATCGTTTGATTGAATGCATGCAATTGAACTAGTTAATTTGGTTAAGTTCAATCCTAGATCGGAAGATTGGAATGAATAGACCTGTTATAGCAATAGACTACACTAGTGAGGGCGGAAGCTAAGCTAGTTGTATTTTAGGGCGGATAGCGGACCGGAAGGACCTTTCCTTTACCCTTCTCACATTAGATTGACTGACCTACCTTTAGCTTATTTGCGCATCTATCATGATAAACCGACATCCTGGCATATTTCTCTCTATTTAATTTCTCTCTTACTTCATCCCTTGCCTTGCCTTCATTAGTTTAGTAACAACACTCAAACCCCCAAATTGTGACCGTAGACAGACTGAATTGACCAGTAGATAGTGACTGCCTCCCTATGGAGATCGGCTCTACTTACCGCCGACTTTTGTTAGTAGTACTTAGGTATTTATTTTTGATACTAAACGACCGTATCAAATTTTGGCGCCGTTGCCGGGGAGGAAACTATTTTATTTACTTGTTTCTATCTGTCTGTCTGTAGCCTCAAGGGATTTATTCCTTGAGGCATCTCATCTTTTTCTCTAGTGTTGTTTTGATAGACCCTACAGGTCCTACCTAGACAGTTCTAGGTAAAATATCATCAAAGGGAAGGCTTGAATCCCGTTAATCTTCCACCTATGATCCATCCTACGGCGCAACAGGTGGTTTATTGTGAGAGAAGTGGTACTGCGGGGCACAATGCTGTCATTTGTCTAGCGGGAAACGACCGTGTCAAAATTTGGCGCGATGAAGTCTATGCGTTTAGGCAGCATAGACAAGCTAGTTATTCCATTACACATGTACCGCCACATCCGCTTCAGCAACGAGGCTGTCAAAAGTCTCTATTTACCTGGCCCCCGCAACAACAAACCCTTCCTCCCGTTAAACAGAATGAAGAGGTTGCTGAATTGAAATCCTTGGTGAAGGCACTTGCACTTCTAGTGTAATAATCTGATAAAGCTAGGAAAGCTCGTGTCAAGTTATTTGAATCTGAAATAGCTCAATTAGCTGCCGAGATGGACAATAGGCATTTAGAGGAGGCACTTGCTATTTGTACCGAGAGCGGTCCTTCCTATGAAGGACCTGAGCTGCCTATTGATGATGAAGATCTGTACGACTCGAAAATTGAAGAGCACGAAGCATTTTTCAAGCACTTCACCACAGCATTTCTCACGCACTTCACCACGGTTCAGTATCAAATTCTCGATCGAACAGCCCATCATGTTCGATCAAGTGAATTCTATGAGGAGGAATTCGATCGAGTAGAACTAACCACTCGATCGAACTGTTTGTATAAGGAAGACCTCAATCGAACACCCCACATTGTTCGATCGAGTAATGGCTGAAAAGGGAACCTCGATCGAACACCTTCCCTTGTTCGATCGAGTGAACTGTGTGAAGAAACTCCTCGATCGAGCATTATGCATTCTCGATCGAGTGATATAGCCACGGAGAGCAATGCTATGTCATCTTGGTTCATTTTGGATGACGATATGGATGAAGATAATGGTTATGGTGAATTCCCCATTTTCAAAGCCGAGTTGGATGCTTTAGAGGCTGCGATTACGGGACAGAACCCACCAAGGAAGGGAATGAGAAGGTAGCTGAGTCAGTGGCGATTCCTAGCGCGGAAGAGGTAATGTATTCTTTTGTCAATGATTCCGACGTTAGGAGCGACCAACCTGAGGTAATTAGCGATAATTTTATTATTATTGGAATAAATCGTATACTACCTCATATGACTTATGCTTTATATTTCAATACTCTACCCCCTCCAGGTTGGACGAATAAGTTAACAATTTTTCACCATACTTGTCATCAGAAATTCGTTAAGCTAAGACGGTACCTTAGATTTCTTTTAAATGCTCCTAAGCTCTCTTTTTTTCCACCGACGGATAATTTGAGCTTTTATATTCCGCCCGTAGCTGGAGGGCAGAATTATTTTGTGGATAAATTTGGGAGCTGTCATAGGAAATTCGTTAGGCTTAAACGGATGCACATTTCAATTTCCTATATTATTATTCTATTATGTTGCTACTTACAGTCTTGTGTAGCACATGCGCAGTTATTTGATCGGCTGCTGTGTGCTTTGAGTTATTTTGACTGGGCTCAATTGGAAAGGCTGGCTGAAGAAAAGATGGTCGAGCTGGGACCTGTCTGAAACTAGTTGTAATACTACGGATTTTATTAAGTTGTATACTCGACCGAGAAGAGCCTACTCGGCCGAGTAGTGTTAATTATGGAATTTGTTTTGGTTCTGCCGTGGAATACTCGGCCGAGTATGGAGAATACTCGAACGAGTAGAGGATACTCGGCCGAGTATAGCTTTACTCGACTGAGTATCCGGTCTGGCGAGTGTTATTTTAGCGGTTTGATGCGGGAGTGTTTAGGGTTATTTTATATTCAACGTCAGTTTCTAAAACATCATTTTCAACTCTAATCATTTTACGATTACTTTAATCACTCCCTAATCATCCTCTAATCTCGTTGTGTGTGCAAATCGCCGTGGTCCTTACGTGTAGTCTCTTATTCTACTGTTGGTAAGTTTCATTCCCTTGTCATTTGTATTCTTTTGGGGTTACTGTATATATGGAATTGGGGAAAATGGGGTATTGTGCAATGTGTGATTGTGTTATGTGGTTATTGTATAGGAGAAGACTTCATAGAGAGCCCTTTACGATTGTTCGGTTTAGTTTTTGTTGATTGCTAAGGTAGGGTTTTCCCTACTCAGTTTACTGTTCATTGTTTAAGACATGATTGTTTTGTAACTATTGTTATCTGCTGATCATCGGAGTATGGGCGTTGTTGTGACGGTGTTGGTGTGGAGATGTTGTGAAAATTGTGATGCTGTATGTTTGTGATTGTGGTGAACTCACTTGCGGGAGTGGCTTCACACCCTAGTTCGCCCTCCGTAGAACCCGCCACGGGAGGGGATGTGCACATTAAGGGACAGGGATTGTTAGTCGCTCGTTGATGAGCTGGACTAGGTGGGATCGGCTGCGGTCACCCACTGGCGGCGAGGATTACCTGTTGCGATAGGTAATCTGGAAGGGGTACACACTTCGGTGCGTAGTCGGTTACTGTGTGAGATCGGGAGACTGGGGTTGGAGGATGATCAGCTGGTTACCGTGTTTGTTTGTCGTATAGTGATTGAGTAATACTGACCCCGTTATTGTTTGTGGAATCTGCTGTGATCCATTCGGGGATGGTGAGCAGACTTGACAGGTATTGCTATTGGTGAGCTTGGGGCAGTCAAGGGAGAGTTGTCATCACCGGTCGTAGCATCACCGTCCGAGTCCTAGTTTGATTTCTTAGTTGTCAGACATTTGTTTTGTTTTATTGAAACAGTTTGGGATTTGGTTGATGTAAACTTTATACTTTATGGTACTTTAATAAATGTGCTCATTTCAGACGCTTTTGATATGTACTAACCTCGGGCAACCGAGATGGTAACACACTTTCATGGTAGGGTGGTCTTGGTAAGGCACCTTGGTATGAGGGGGTGTTACAAAGTGGTATCAGAGCAAAAGATTCCGGCACCTAAACAAATGAATCTAATGAACTTAGGGAGTCTAAATAAAATGAACCTGGGGAGAGTTGTTTGGAGCTACCGCAAAGACTCGGGAGACGTCCCGGAGTCGCAATTTGGCCCTCATTAACTCGAGCCGGACACATGGGAAGTGTGTTGAGAGTTGTGTTTTATATGTGCATGTATGTGAAGATTCATGGTGATAATAAGTGATGGTTAGAAATTTGTATGTGGAATTTTTAAGTATGGTGAATGGAAAATTAGTAGAAGGGATGGGTATGTGAAATTTGGTGAAGTGAATTTAGCATGTGAATGATTGGTATGATTGTTTGTTTATAACGTGGCATTTAAGTTCCTGTTGTTATATGTTTGTTGAGGGAATAGAAAGCATGATAGGGGACTTGTACTATTTTAACCCGTCTTTGGTATGGCTCGGCCGAGCAGGGCAGGTACTCGACCGAGTAGGGAGTACTCGGCCGAGTAACCAAACACTCGACCGAGTGTTGTTTGGCAGTGAGTAGAAATGGCTACTGTATGTGTTTACTTGACCGAGTAAGTAGGTGTACTCGACCGAGTAGTGACTACTCGGCCAAGTATTGTTTGTAGTCGGCCGAGTATGCGATCTGGGTATTGTTTGTGCTTACGTTTCTTTGTTTCTTATCAACTCAAAATGCCGCCAAAAAGAACCCCCGCACAGATCAAAGCTTCTGAGATGACTCTTGATGAGGTTGCTCGCATGATTGAGCAACAAGAGGCTCTCCTTGAAGCTCTCAAAAATGTGGGAAAGGGGAATGAGAAGCCGGTGGATGCTACTCAGCTTAGCATCATCATTGCTCGCTTCAACCCTCCCACATATGAAGGGGTGGGGGAACTAAAGCTGCTCGAGAAGTGGCACCGTGAGATTGAAGCTCTCATGGAAATGGTTAAGTGCCCCGAAGACATTATCGTTGAGCAGGTAGTATACTACCTGAGAGGTGATTCTGCTGTTTGGTGGCAAAACGTCAAGGAAGATGTTAGAGCCTATTAACAGGCTGAAGGTCTGGGAGCTATTCGGTGGTTTGGGTTGAAGAGCGCTATGAGAGAGCAGTTTGTGCCGGAGCATATCCGACACAAGATGAGATCTGAGTTCGATTCCTTCACCATGTCTGAGGAGATGACAGTCACTGAGTACTATCATCGGTTCCTAGAGCTATCTCGTTATGTTGAGGACATGCAGCTGGGACAGAGGGGTTTGGCTCTCCGTTTTGAGAGGGGTCTATCTGCAAAGATCGTGAGTCGTAAGCCAGCTGGGATTGCTATTGACCTTAAGGAAGTGTACCTAAGAGCGGGCCAAGCTGAGAGAATGGTAGATCTCTCAAGAGAGATCAATGAGAGGACTGCCGCTGAAAAGAGGAAGGCTGACAGTGGAAGCAACTGTCGGTCGGGCAACAAGAAGGGAAACTTCAACCATGCAAAGGCTTTTTCGGGTGGAGCTGGTTTCTCTGGGGGATCTCGTGGCTAGGGAAATAATGGAGGTCGGAGTGTGAGTGACAACTATAACCTTACATGCTTCAACTGTGGTGGTGTCGGCCATAGGAGACGGGAATGCACGAGTTACAGGCCCGGCACTGGTTCAGGAGCTCAGCAAGGGAATTTCTCTCAGGGGCCAACTCAGAGTTTTGCTAGTAACCGACCGGGAGGTTTATGGGGCAACAGAGGTGGACAGGGTAACCAGGGCAGTTATAACCACAGTGGTGGTGGATCATATCAGCGTCAGAACAACAGCACCACCCAAGATTCAGCAGCCAAGCCAAGTACCTCCAATGCTTCGGTTCAGGGTGGAGGATAGAAAAACAATGGGAAGCTTTTCATGATGGACAAACAGGCAGCGCAGGATGATGCTCACGTAGTTACCGGTACCCTTCTTGTTCATAATGTACCATCCTTTGTTTTGTGTGATTCAGGGGCTACACATTCTTTTGTGTCTAAGAGTAATGCCATGTCCATGGGTTTGGGGAAGTTTGAGGTTGTAAAAGATGATGTGTTCATACCTTCAGGGGAGTCTGTGTCATGTCTCAAGTTGTATAAGGGAGTGTCTATGGTGGTTGGAGGGATAGATTTACCGGTAGACTTGTTAGAGATACCTATGGATGGGTTTGAGGTGATTGTCGGGATGGATTGGCTGGGTAAGTATGATGCCAAGATAGATTGTCGGAAAAAGAGAGTGTCCTTAAAGGGTCCTAAGGGTGTTAGGGTGTCCTATAGAGGGTTTGTGGTAAAACCTAAATGTAAGTTCATAGCTGTGATGACTTTAAAGTCATGTATGAGGAAGAAGTGCCCCTTGATTCTCTGTCATGTGAGAGATTGCCGAGTAGAGCCGCAGACAGCTGCTGAGATACCTGTGGTGGGAGAGTTTGATGATGTCTTTCCTGAGGAGATACCGATTTTGCCGCCCAAGAGGGATGTGGATTTCAGTGTGGACCTTAAACCAGGGACAGGTCCGATATCCAAAGCACCTTACCGTATGGCACCTAAAGAGTTAGCTGAGTTAAAGAAGCAGATACATGAGTTGCTAAGCAAGGGTTATATCAGGCCTAGTGTGTCGTCGTGGGGAGCCCCGGTTCTTTTTATAAAGAAGAAAGATGGGAGTATGAGACTGTGCATTGATTACAGAGAGCTCAATCGTGTCACGGTGAAGAACAAGTATCCTTTGCCTAGGATTGATGACCTGTTTAATCAGCTAAGTGGAGCAGTTGTGTTTTCCAAGATTGATCTGAGGTCGGGCTATCATCAGCTGAGGACAGCAGATGAGGATATTCCTAAGACAGCGTTCCGATCTCGGTATGGTCATTATGAGTACGTGGTGATGCCTTTTGGGTTGACCAATGCACCAGCAGCTTTCATGGACTTGATGAATCGGATCTTTACACCGTTCTTGGACAGGTTTGTGGTTGTTTTCATTGATGACATCTTAGTCTATTCTAAGACTAAGGAAGAACATGAGGAGCACTTGAGGATAGTCTTGCAGACTCTGAGAGAGAATCAACTATATGCCAAGCTGTCTAAGTGCGAGTTCTGGCTGGAGGAGGTAGCTTTTCTGGGTCATGTGATATCTAAGAAGGGGGTGTCTGTGGATCCTAGTAAGATTGATGTCGTAACCAAGTGGGAATCACCGAAGAATGTTGCTGAGATTCGGAGTTTCTTAGGCCTTGCTAGCTACTACAGGAGATTTGTGAAATATTTCTCTACCATAGCACGGCCTATGACATCCTTGATGAGGAAAGAGACCAGATTTGTTTGGGATGAGAGTTGTGAGACAGCGTTTCAGACTTTAAAGGAATGCTTGACCACATCTCCTGTGCTAGCTTTGCCGGAGGGATATGAGAACTTTGAGGTATATATCGATGCTTCAAAGAATGGTCTTAGTTGTGTTTTGATGCAGGCAGGGAAAGTCATAGCTTATTCTTCGAGGCAGCTAAAGCCATATGAGGAGAATTACCCTACTCATGATCTGGAGTTGGGTGCAGTTGTTTTCGCTCTTAAGATTTGGAGGCATTATCTTTATGGAGCAACCTTTAAGGAGCAACCTTTAAGGGGTTTTCTGATCATAAGAGGTTAAAATATATCTACACTCAGAAGGAGCTTAACATGCGACAAACACGGTGGATGGAGCTTATCGGAGATTATGATATGGAGATCATCTATCACGAGGGTAAGGCTAATGTTGTTGCAGATGCTCTGAGTAGGAAGAGCGTTTATTCGCTATGTACAGCCATGTCCTTGCTGAAGCTGAGGGGTGAGGTGTCTAGGATGGGGATCTTTATGTTAAGGAAGGGAGATACCATCAGGGATTAACGATCGAGCCAGAGCTATATGAGAACATCAAGAGTAAACAGGAGCTTGATCCTAAGATTCAGGAATAGAAGTCAAGAGTAGAGAGTGGGACAGTTTCCAGGTTTTCTATCCATACAGATGGGAGTGTCCGTTTTGATGGGAGATGGTGTGTTCCTGAGGATACAGAGTTGAGGAGAGTGATCTTGACGGAGGCTCATTGCACTCCTTATTCGGTTCACCCGGGTGGTGACAAGCTTTACAAAGACCTTAAGAAGACTTTCTGGTGGCCAAACATGAAGAAAGAGGTAGCTAAGTTTGTGGCCAGATGTTTGACCTGTCAGAGGGTCAAGGGTGAACAAAGGAGACCACAAGGTAAGATACAGACTTTGGAAGTACCCGAGTGGAAGTGGGAGTCTATCTCTATGGACTTCATTGTGGGATTGCCTAGGTCACAGCAAGGTAATAATATGATCTAGGTGATTGTTGATCGGTTAACCAAGTCAACTCACTTTGTTCCTATGAAAGATACTTGGTCTAAGATGCAGCTGGCACTGGGTTACAAGAGGCATGTGGTGCGGTTACATGGTATACCCAAGGATATCGTTTCTGATCGTGATGCGAGGTTCATATCCAAGTTTTGGCAAGAACTGCAGGAGTTGATGGGTACAACCTTGAAGATGAGTACAGCCTTTCATCCGGCAACCGATGGTCAGACAGAACGAACCATCAAGACCTTAGAGGACATGTTGAGGGCATGTGTCATGGATTTTGGGGGCAGCTGGGAAGACAGGCTTGACCTGATTGAGTTTTCATACAACAACAGTTATCATACGAGTATCGGGATGGCACCTTTTGAGGCTTTGTATGGTCAGAAATGCCGAAGTCCAGTTTGTTGGGATGATAGTTCTGAGACAGTGGTTTTAGGGCCACAGCTGGTACAAGATATGGTAGAGCAATTTTAGTTAATTCGGCAGAAGATGAGAGCAGCTGATACCGTCGTTTAGTACCAAAAATAAAATTTATAAACCTATTTACTACTAACAGAAGTTAGCGGTAAGCAGGGTCAAACCACAGGGAGGTAGGGAATTATTAGTTGCTTAAATTTAATCTATAACTGATGGGGGGTTTGATTTTTAGCTGTAACTAATGAATGAAAATAAAATAAATCTAAAATTAAAGCAAATAAATATGCGAATAAAGTAAAAGGATGTGAGCAAAGACTAAAAGGGAGCTAAGACGATCGGTTCACTACAGTTTTGGCGGCGGTAATCCTAAGTAAGTCTGACAAAAGTCATGTAGATGGGCAAATAAGAAGTCCTCTCGGTCCAATTTAACTAGAAGCGCCTTTCAGCCTATGCTACTGGTCCCTAGGTCTCACTAATACTAGCTCTCGCCTCGAAAAGTGATTCCTAAAGCCTAAATTACTTATCTTTCGATCTTAACGTAATTTAGTCGTTTCAATTATTAGTTTATTTCCCTTCCCTATCTCTCGATGTTCTGGGTCGGTCAATTCCTAAGTATTTAACAAGTCTCCTCTCGGTCTTGTCATTAATATAGCAATTAAAACATTGAAACGGTGCTAATCTAACACGATGCAGTCGATCGACCAGTTAAGCCGGTCGATCGACCAACAGGTACATTCGATCGACCAACAAGGTCAGTCGATCGACCATACCCCGACTCAGGTCTACCTATTCTACGCCGTCTACACTGCAGATCCCCTCACATCTTAGCAGGGTGAATTTAGCTTCTCATACTGGAATTAATAACGGAAACGAAAATAAAGATGAAAACAACAAAATTCATAACTAAATTAAATGAACAATAAAACCGCAAACAAGAAAGAATTAGGTATTAGGGATTCTAACTAATCAATTCTAATCTAATAAGAAGGAATAAAAGTAAGCTAAAATTTAGAACAAGAATTACCAGAAATAAAGAAGGCAAGAAAAATGAATCCGGATGCAAAAGAAGAACTTTATTGAAAACCAATGAAAACTGTAGAACAAACTAGGTATATGTGAATCTGAATCTCTCTCAAAACCCCTATGATACGGTCGTTATGTACCAAAAATAAATACCTAAATATAACTAACAGAAGCTAGCGATAAGTAGGGTCGATCTCCATAGGGAGGCGGTTTACTATCTACTTGTCTATTCGGTCTGTCTAATGTCACAATCGGGGGTTTGAAATGTTTTGACTAAACTAATAGAATTAAGGCAAGAGGAAATAATGAAGAAATACAGGGGTAAATCAGATAAAGAAATAAATATGCTAGGAATCAGTCTACCATGGCGCTACACTATTGGGTCAACTAAATCGAAAAAAAAATGATAAGAAGAGCGAGGTCGTCACCTTTCGGTCCTTAAACCTACGATTATACCCTTTCGGTCTCTAATTGCCCTAGGGTCTCCCTAACTTAGCTTTCGCCCTAATTAGGTATCACCTATTGTACTTAAGCAAGCCTTCCCTCCCAATCTTTCGATCCAGGCCGGGGGTAACTAATTATTCGGTCTCCTGCATGCATTCATTCAACCTATAATCACAATTATATTGCTTAATACAATTCTTGTCGCAAAACTAATCTAATCATGTCGATCCTAACATATTGCTACCACGGTTTCCCTAGTCCTAACATATTAAAGGAATTAGCTACGCATGGCTCGGGATACTACACTAGCAATTGCTAATCTAATAACATAAGACATGACAACTAAATAGAGAAATAATAAAAGCAATAAAGAAACAAGGAAGAATAAAAGGGAAGAGAAAGTTACAGAGTAAGGATTCGGAAAAATAGGAGGCAGAACAGAAAGTAGTATTAAAACAGTAACCAGAGGAAAGTAACGTGTGATTTCCCCCAACAAAAGCACCCTTACAAATGACGTCCTACTCTCCTATTTATAAGAAAATAGGAATTATTTAACCTAATGACGAAAATAAACTAAAAAGCCCAAGCCCGATAACGATTCCACTCGATCGAGTGGTTTAAAACTACTCGATTGAGCAAAATAAGGCTCAAACCGTTCGATCGACCAAAAGATCCACTCGATCGACTAATCACTGAATGGCAACTAGTCGATCGATCATATAAAGTGCTCGATCGACTTATTATATGACCTAAAACCACTCGATCGACTAGAAAAGCACTCGATCGAGTGAAAACTAACTTCAGCAGCAACTTGCTCTCGTTAGTTGGCTATGACTTGTCTTTTTAGCTCCCGGAACAGCTTCACGCATCCCAAGACAACTATAATTCCGCTCCAAATTCACTCTTCCTCCAAATGCATGCAAAACAGACGATAAAAAGCTTGATTTCACTACTTTCTGGTTCATTCCTGCAAATAAGACAAAATAACCCAAAGTAGCATATTCGGGGCATTTCGTAGCATAAAACTACGATAAAAGCATAGAAATACGTGCATAAAAAGGCCTAAAAAGACTATATAAAATGCACGTATCAAATCTCCCCAAACCAAACCTTTACTCGTCCTCGAGTAAACTAAATGCAAACTAATGGAATGGAAAAGATAACACAGAGCTAGCTACAAATGCCCACTTAAACCAATTAAATGCAAGCAAACTAACGCTTATAGCAAACAGTCAAATGCAAACGAGTTGTAAGATGTTTATAATAAAGCTGAACCGTCGACCTTGCAAGACCTTTAATAATGGACTCTCACGGGTCACTATTCTCTCATAAAGCAAAGGGTGAACATATATATATGTAAGAGAGAAAGAAAAATAGTCGCTCACCTAAACTGCGACCCACATAAAAATGCATGCAACTAATATGATAGACAATTCTAACTACCGTACACACATTCCAACCAAACAAGGTCCTGTCACAGCCGGGGGCTTACAAAAATATGGTGAAGTGAGGCAATGGGTAAGAAAAGGCAAAACATTTATGGGAATGTGGAGGTATAGGTGATCAAGCTAGTACCTAAACAAAACCATATAACAACATCCATTTCAAACTCAATTATAGATTTAAGCACGAGTCCCCTTCATTTGGCACAAAACTCACCAAACCGAACTGAACTTACTCCTCAAATGATATAAGTAAAGCATAGGAGCGAAACCGACTCATCAAACAACACCTTTTTTTTGGAAATCTTTTTTTTTTCATTCCTTTTTTTTCGGTTTCTTTTTTTTTCATTTTTCATGTCTTTTTTTTCTTTTTCACGTCTTTTTTCATCATCCTCCCTTCCTTCATAAATTACCAACTCCGAATCAACAGATACAAGCCAAACTTGGCACAATGAAAAATATACCGCAAAAACACAATAAACTAGCTTGACAAGGCAGGCTAAATTTGGATGTAGCTAAGGGTCAACAGGCAAATTTGGCTAATGTGGAGTTAAATGGGTAAAAATGAAAGAAAGGGAAATTGTAAGCACCTCCCTGCATGTGACACCAACCACTAACCCGAATGTATGAAGGCAAAAAGCAATTGAATTTCATATATGTGCAAATTAATGAACATGTTATGCAAGGAGTATACTACTCACAATCCTACATGAAACTGGTCATGAATGTCACCAGTTTATACGGCTCTAAATCTTAGAAATTATAAGTAGGTTGCCAAAATTTCAGGTCCAGTCTATATGTCCAGCTAAATTCAACATTAACTCGTAGATATGCAAAAGACAAAGCTGAAAAGATAATAGTTTATAGCAAGGCTTAAGCAAAAAGACAATTGCAGTGCAATTTCATCATTGAAATCTACTGTTCCGACTCAACCTATATGAAATCTACTGTTCCGACTCAACCTATATGCTAAAATTACCGGAAATTTTTTGAATTTTTCAATTTTTATGGGATTTTTAAATTTTTATTAAAAGATAAACAACAATGCATACAGAAAAATTAAACGTGATAACAGAAATGCAATAAAAACAATATGCAGACACAGATATGGATGCATAACCTTCCCAAACCAAACCGGACAATGCTCCCATTGTACCAAAACATGGAAAGGAAATGCAAACTAAAAGAGAAAGAGAGTAAATACGGAAAGCTCACAAGATTGCGCGAATAAGGGGCCTCCCCAAACCAGCCATGAACATGGGAGGTTGCTAAACGCTCGGAATACCGTCACAGGAAGCTAATCCAAGTCAAAAACACTCAATGGCACTCAAACAGTGGTCGATCGAGTGGGTTGAGCATCCAAAACTGCTCGATCGAAAGGAAATTAGGTCGATCGAGTAGTTCTCTCTTTGCAGGTGCTCGATCGACTAGAACAACTGCTCGATCGAGAGGATTTATCATCAAAAGTGCTCGATCGAGTACAAAAATTACTCGATAGAGTGATCCTTAGTGTGTTCCTGCAAAACGCAATAAAAACAGCCCGCAAACTAACAAAACAAGCATACTGATATAGTCTATGGTATGAAAACCATTTATTACAACTGAAATGAAATAAAAATGCAAAATAAAAACTCCGGGTTGCCTCCCGAGTAGCGCTAGCTTCAGTCAGGTCCCAGCTTGACCTTCTTTTTCTTCGAGCCTCTCTAAACAGTCATAATCAAAACAACTCAAAGCGCGCAGCATTAAATCATAAATCCGCGCATGTGCTACACAGAAATGTAAGTAGCACCACAGTGGAATAAAGAAATAGGAAATAAAATTGTACAACCGTTTAAGTCTAACAAATTTCCTATGTGAGCTCCTAAATTTATCCACAAAATAAAGGAGCGCAGGAGCAGTTGACAATAAATTAGGGCTCCGTTTTAGATTAACAAAATTGAAATGACAAGGACGGTGAAAATTCGTTAAATTAAACGTCCACATGGGAGGGGGTATAGCATTAAAAGCACGAGTCAAACGAGGTAGCGTACTTTGAATATTAACAATAATAAAATTATCGCTAATTACCTCAGGTAGGTTGCTCTCAACGATGGTATCATAGATAAAGGGATTTGTTACCTCTTCCGTGCTAGGAGCAATTACCGACTCATCTGTCCTTTCGTCATCCTTCTCAGTTGATTTCGTCCCGTAAATCGCAGCCTCAAGTGCATCCAACTCGGCCTTGAATAGGGGCGACTCACCGTATCCATTATCATCATCAAAATTGTCGTCTAAAACGAACCCAGGCAACAAATCATTGCTCTCGCTGGCCAACTCACTCGATCGAGCAGAATTAGTACTCGATCGAGGACTTCCTTCCTGATTTTCACTCGATCGAGTGCTTTGAACCACTCGATCGAACAGCTTTTCTGGAAATTCACTCGATCGACTAATATAAGTCACTCGATCGAGTGATTCTTCCTGTACAGCGCTGAAATCCTCGTGTAAGGCAGTGAAATATGATAGAAATTCGTCATCCGAGTCATAAAAAGCATCCTCAGCATTTGGCAACACGGTTTCTTCATGAGGAAAACCGATCTCGGTACATTATACCTCTTCTGGTTGCCAACTATCCGACTCAGCAACTAACTAAGCTATTTCAGACTCGAGCTTATCAAATCGCGAAAAAGTGTCTCTATCACCTTCTTGCACTTGGAATGCAAGTGCCTTCATTAAAGACTTCAGCTCCGCCATGTCTTCTTCCCGAATATCAGGAGGATCTTGTTGCGGTGGCCAGACAAACGGAGGCTCTTGGTAGCCTCGTTGATAGGGTGGATATGGTGGCACAACTACAGCTGCTTGACTAGCTCGACTGCGCTGCTGGAACGCGTAAACTTCGTCATTTTCTGCCATGCAAAAGGCTGCATTGTGCTCAGCAGCACCACATCTATCGCAGTAAATCACCTGATGCGCCATATAATGGAACATAGGTGACGGGTCAAAGGTACTCAAGCCTTCCCTTTGACGATCTTTCACCTAGAACTGTCTAGGTAGTACCTGTAAGGCCTATCAAAACAGCACTAAAGAAAAAGATTAGAACGACCTCAAGGGAAAAATCCCTGAGGCTAAAAAACAGATGCAATTAAACAAATAAATAAATAGTTGCCTCCCCGGCAACGGCGCCAAAATTTGATACGGTCGTTATGTACCAAAAATAAATACCTAAATATAACTAACAGAAGCTAGCGATAAGTAGGGTCGATCTCCACAGGGAGGCGGGTTACTATCTACTTGTCTATTCGGTCTGTCTAATGTCACAATCGGGGGTTTGAAATGTTTTGACTAAACTAATAGAATTAAGGCAAGAGGAAATAATGAAGAAATACAGGGGTAAATCAGATAAAAGAAAGAAATATGCTAGGAATCGGCCTACCGTGGCAGCTACAATATTGGGTCAACTGAATCGATTAAATTATTGATAAGAAGAGCGAGGTCGTCACCTTTTGATCCTTAAATCTACGATTATACCCTTTCGGTCTCTAATTGCCCTAGGGTCTCCCTAACTTAGCTTTCGCCCTAATTAGGTATCACCTATTGTAATTAAGCAAGCCTTCCCTCCCAATCTTTCGATCCAGGTCGGGGGTAACTAATTAATCGGTCTCCTGCATGCATTCATTCAACCTAATCACAATTATATTGCTTAATACAATTCTTGTCGGAAAACTAATCTAATCATGTCGATCCTAACCTATTGCTACCACGGTTTCCCTAGTCCTAACATATTAAAGGAATTAGCTACGCATGGCTCGGGATACTACACTAGCAATTGCTAATCTAATAACATAAGACATGACAACTAAATAGAGAAATAATAAAAGCAATAAAGAAACAAGGAAGAATAAAAGGGAAGAGAAAGTTACAGAGTAAGGATTCGGAAAAATAGGAGGCAGAACAGAAAGTAGTATTAAAACAGTAACCAAAGGAAAGTAACGTGTGATTTCCCCCAGCAAAAGCACCCTTATAAATGACGTCCTACTCTCCTATTTATAAGAAAATAGGAATTATTTAACCTAATGACGAAAATAAATTAAAAAGCCAAGCCCGATAACGATTCTACTCGATCGAGTGGTTTAAAACTACTCGATCGAGCAAAATAAGGCTCAAACCATTCGATCGACCAAAAGATCCACTCGATCGACTAAACACTAAATGGCAACTGGTCGATCAACCATATAAATTGCTCGATCGACTTATTATATGACCTAAAACCACTCGATCGACTAGAAAAGCACTCGATCGAGTGAAAACTAACTTCAGCAGCTACTTGTTCTCGTTAGTTGGCTATGACTTGTCCTTTTAGCTCCCGAAACAGCTTCACGCATCCCAAGACAACTATAATTCCGCTCCAAATTCACTCTTCCTCCAAATACATGCAAAACAGACGATTAAAAGCTTGATTTCACTACTTTTTGGTTCATTCCTGCAAATAAGACAAAATAACCAAAGTAGCATATTCGGGGCATTTCGTAGCATAAAACTACAATAAAAGCATAGAAATACGTGCATGAAAAGGCCTAAAAAGACTATATAAAATGCACGTATCACCCTATATCTCCAGCAGTAGGAAGGAGTTACGTTATATATAAGTGTCACGTAAAACCCTTCTCCAAACCTAATTACAAATAGGCTTAGGTTAAAATCTTTTAATTCTCGTCAGGTTGCATAAGTGGTCGATCGACCATATCAACCAGTCGATCGGCTAAAGGTCGAGAATATCAGAAGCTTCTGACTTAAAATAAAACTTGCACGTCAGCTCATGTGGTCGATCGACCATGGACCTCAGTCGATCGACTAACTGCTCTTCCTGCAATAAACTGTTCAGCATTCTGACAGTCTATAGACCATGTAGGTCAGTCTATAGACCAAGCCAGCTGGTAATCCGCTTCTGAAACTCTCGCAAATCTATCTTTCAGGCCTTGCTACGCGCACCAAGTTCGCTTCCCGAGTCTTTACTTCACGTCAGGTCCTATGCCTAGTACTCGGGGACGGATTCGGTTCATTTTCCGCTGCATTCTTCCCATTTCTGCAATATTACACAAAAACACGAAAGCAGACGGAAATTGGGAAAATAGCAGCATATACTACATAATTGAGCTCTGAAATGCGTGTAAAATAGGGTGTAAAACATCATATTTAGGACACGCATCAAACTTCCCCAAACCAAACCCTTGCTTGTCCCCAAGCAAGAACTAGACTCGATCTTAAAGCCTAATGAAACGCATTCATTCTTAGAGCGAAATGCAAACTGTAAAGCCTAAACCAATTTAACAACAATTGACAATCAACTAGCAATATGAATCATGTAAACGAGTTATGAAGTCGTTAAAAGATGCTGAACCGTTGACCGTAGAGACTTATCAAATTGGACTCTCACGGGTCGCTCAAATCACAAATAAGCATAGGTGAATATATGTAAAAGATAGAAAGAAGTAATTTTGTAATGACTCTCACCTAACTCCGACCTATGCGAACATGCCTGCAATCTAATATAAAAATGATCTCTACAACCGTACATATGCATTCCAACCATTAAAGACTATGACACATGCCGAGGCGATTATGGGTAAGTGAGGTAATGGGTAGGAAGGGGCTAAGATGAATTTGGATAAAGGAGTTAAAAGTCAAGCTAGCAACTACTGAAAACCAAACTATAAAATATTCCAACTTCATACTCAAGATTTCAATCAAAACGGTGCTAAATATCAAGCACTAATCTCACAATTCCACAATATATCAATTCCCCAAATAATATTAATCGCAACATGGGAACAAAATCGCCATCTAATAATAAATCCAATCATGGGATTTTTCGAATTTTCTTTCGCTACTGCAGCAAGAAGTCGATAGACCAAGTGGAACGGTCGATCGACTGATCCCTTTTTTTTTCGAATTCCTGTTTTTTTTTTTTTCTTTTTTCTTTTCATTCCCTTCAACATTTCACCAACATATTCTCAACACGAGACATAAAAACCAAAATGCAATACAATATTCCCGAACGACTACCAATACTAGCTCAGCAAGTGTAGGCTAAATATGGAATGTAGCTTATGGGACAAAAAGGCAAATTTGGCTTTTGTGGGGCTTATGGGTAAAATGGATAAAAGGGAACCTCTTCCACATGTGTCAACTGACCACAAACCGAATGCATACAGGTATTAAGCAGATTAAGTTCATATTTATGCATATTGATATAACATGTCTCATAAGGAGTAACTAATCACATTCCTAAATGAACTGGTCATGGATGACACCAGTTATAAAGCTCTAAAACTCAGAATATAATATAGTTTGCCAAAAATCTAAGTCAAGTTTCAAGTTCAGCGAATAAATTAACGAAAACTCGTAGACTATGCATATATGATTCTACTAATAACATGTTAATTAAGCACGGCTTAGGCATAAAACAGCTGAAAATGCAATGTCATCATTGAAATACTACCGTTCCGACTCGACCTACATGTTAAAATAAACGTGAATTTTTTTTTGAATTTTTGGGATTTTTTTTTTCAATTTTTTTGAATTTTGATTTTTGTATATATATATAGGAAATAAATACAATGCAAGCAGAAATGCAATAAACGTGTAACTGAAATGCAATAAAAACAATGCAAATGCGACGCAAAACCCTTCCCCAAACCAAATCACACAATGTCCCCATTGTGCAAAATCATGTAAAAGAAACAAAAGGGAAATGGGATTTTGCGATAAATAACTAAATAAGACATGAAAAAGAACTCGGAAACTCACAAGATTTTAAGCGCAAAAGGAAACCTCCCCAAACCAGCGTGATCTAGGAGGTTTTAGTAGCCAGCAGTGCTACCATAAGGTACTCCCTTTCGTGCTCTGCAAAACGACCAAACACAGCAAGGGAATGATCGTGAAACAGGTACAACAGCAATAGTGGTCGATCGACAGCTGGTACAGGTCGATCGACTAGGTCAACTGGGACAGAAGCTCCTGAGCTGCAATGGGCAGTCGATCGACCGATGGGTCTGGTCAATCGACTGACTTACTTGACGAAACAGTACTTTCTTCTTATTAACTCAATAAATTGAGTTAACTTGGTCTAAAACCTGCAAATTGCACATAAATACAGCGCCAAAAATTGCGCTAAACCCAAGTGCAAAGTCTATAGTCTATAGAATCCCAAGCAAACCAATAAAAACGAAGTCTCGCGCAAACCAAAACAGTAAATAGTCTAAAAACAGCAATAAAATGGTCTTTAAAAGCCTATGAAATGAATAGTTCATCCACCCAAGCTGCGGAATAGCTCCGACCACGGCTTCTGGCTATAGGAAGTTCCCTCCATGGTACGAATCTCCTTAGCAGGTCTCCACTCTACTCCAACATCTGGAATACTCAGCGGGTCATTTCCAGCTCTAGCAACCTCCCAAGCTCTTGGATCATCCGGCTCATCGAACTCCAAATCATACTCCGACACTTTCTGATACGTGCATATTATATAGTCTTTTTAGCCTATTTCAGCACGTATTTCTATGCATTTTTGTACTGTTTATATAGTACTATGCCCCGAATTGGCTACTTTGGTTCGTTTTGTCCATTTTGTAGAAATGAACGCGAAAGTAGTGGAATCGTACCCTTTTTCGTCCTTTTTGCATGCATTTAGAGGAGACGGGAATTTCCAGAGTGAGATAATGCATTGGGAAGCGTCAAGGCACAGTTTACGAGGCGATCGGTGACTAAGTCTATTTTGAAGGAAGACCATTCGATCGAGTGGTTTTATTACTTGATCGAATGGTTTCTGCATCCATGGTTGCTCGATCGAGCATTTATTTACTCGACCGAGAGGTGTTGTAAAGTGGGGTTACTCAATCGACTGCTTATTCTACTCGATCGAGTAGATTGTCCTGAGTTTTGCTCGATCGAGTGGTTTTATTCCACTCGATCGAGTGGTTTTTGCTGTCATGGGCTTTAATTAGCCCGTGAGTTGTTTTATTTCGATAAACTTAGTTATTTTTCTATTTAAGCACGCTTGAGCTAGGTCATTAGTATCAGACTTCATTCACTACTTAGCTTTTATCTAATATTCAAGACTGCGTTACTTTTCCCTATTCACTGTAACCTTGTTCTCGGGATTGTTTTGCTCGGATTTTGTGTTCTTTACGCCGGATTCGCACGATTGTAATCCATTTCTCTTTTCTTAATAATAATCTCTCTTTTGTTTGCTTTAATTCTTCGTTTAGTCATATTTAATTTTTGCCCTAATTCTCTTTTATGCATTTTATTTGTTATTTCATCATGTTTATTGTTAATTCATTGTTGATTGTTAATTTTGATATTATTAGCGATATGAGTAGCTAAACTTCTTTCATTTTGGGATTAGGGGAGCTACGGTAGAAATGTGATGATGTAGTAAATAGTTTAGACAAGTTATTTGTGAGATCCTATCACCACAGCAATTTAATTGTATTTTACCGACTTAGTTAAGGCACGCTTCTGAGTCACCCCATTAATCTGGCTAAAATTAATCCTAGATCGAAAGATTGGACTAAATAGGCCTGCTATGAACAGTTAACTACCCTGACGAAGATGAAAGTTAAGTTAGTGGTATTTTAGGATAGAAAGTGACCGAAATGACCTTTCCTCATCCATCTCACATTAATCTGTCTAAGTTATTTACAGTTGAGTCATTGGACTACCGTAGTGAACCGAAATCATGACATGACCTTTCTCTATCTGATAGTTTAAATATATTTCCTTGCTTTTACTGCTCTTTTCTCTACTTCTCTTCCTTTAAATCTTGTAGTTTAGAAAACAATTCAAACAACCCCCCCCCCATTTGTGACCAAATAGACGGACTTCTACAGATATCTTGCCTCCCTGAGGAGATCGACCTGACTTCCCTAGCTATATAGTTAGTTTAGTTAGTTTATTTTTGATAGGTATACGACAGACGTATCACTTTCCTCGGCTCTTGCTTCGTTGGGCTCTCCTCCGGTTCCTCATCTGTGCTGTAACTAAGACATCCCAATCCACCTCTCTAGAAGTTGGTTCCTTCACAGCTGGAACAACAGGTGGTTCTTCCTTCCCCAAACCAGTTCCTGCAATAGTCAAAACAGAAGAATCTTCCTCCATATTCCTCCCAATATGGGGGCGGAGGTGTTATAGCAGGAATAGGCACAGGTACTGAAGCAGGAATGTCAGCTAACACAACATAGGATTTCTTATCAGACACAACATTGCAAGTTACAAGGCACATAGCGTCCTTCTTTTTGGGGGTTTGGACAAAAACAATTGACTGCTTCCCCACCTTGAAGGAGAGATTCTTATTCCCTACATCAATTATTGCACCAGCAGTGTGCAAAAATGGTCTACCCAATATAATTGGGATCTGAACATCCTCTGGTATGTCCAAAACAATAAAGTCAACCGGGAAAAAGAATCGGTCAATCTGCACAGGAATATCCTCTAAGACCCCTACTGGCTGAACTGCAGAATGATCAGCCATTTGTATAGTCATATTAGTAACTGCAAACTTAGTCAGACCCAACTTCCTAGCTAGACTCAATGGCATGACACTAATGCTAGCTCCTAGATCACTAATGCCTTCTCAATTGAGAAGGTACCAATTTTGCAAGGAACAGAAAAACTACCAGGGTCAGCTAACTTGTGAGGAGCAGTGTGAGTCAAATAAGAAGAAGACTCTTCAGTTAAAGCAACTGACTCGACCTTATCAAGTGACCGCTTTTTAGACAATAATTGCTTCATGAATTTTATATAAGCAGCTGCTTGATTGACCAGCTCTAGAAAAGGAACCTGAACATTCAAACTTATAACAACGGCTTTAAATTTTTCGAAATATACCTGATCCTTCGAAGGCACTAGTCTCTCTGGATATGGGGTCGTCAGAAGTAACTTGGCCCTCTCCTCAATATCACGCATACCAGCATCAGTGGATTTGGGCTGAAAGTTCACTACTTTATCTTTGTTGTAGCTCGAACCCTCTTCAGACCGAGTTAAGAATGAACCATTGACCGTTGTCGGGTCATATCTCAGAGCTGGAATCGTCCCATCAGCATTGGGAGCTTGCTTCAAAAATTGCGTGGTCGTCTTACCCCCGAACAAAAATTCCCTCAACTTATCAGGTAAAGGAGGACAGAAAGGCTCGTTGTCAGCAGCATCTTCAGTCGATCGACCAAGTAGGTCAATCGATCGACTGATCTCCTCTTCCCCAAAATTCTCGTGAGAATCGAAACTTTCACCGGAAGGATCAGGTGGTCGATCGACCAATGTGGTCAATCGATCGACCAACATCGTTGTTGCTCAATTTTTCAGATTTTCCAGAAACATCAGAAACTCGCCACTGTTGACTGGAAGCGGTCGATCGACCACCCTTTGAAGTCGATCGACTGCCTATGCTGTTGTTCGTTTTTTCCGATTTGTTCCTTTTCGCTGTTTCAGTCATTTTTACAGTTGGTTCAGCCACGTCTCCCTCGGAAACACCTTTTACCATAGTGGGCCCATCAAGGGTAGACCCACTCCTCAGCGTCATTGCATGTACGGTTTCTATACGCTGATTCAGAGAAAGAAATTGACCCGGAATTTCAGCTGCATTCTTGTCTAAGTTAGCTAAATGAGACTTCAGCTCCATGATTGAGGCCTCATTCGCAGCATTAGTTTTCTGCACTTCCACCATAAGCAACTGCACTAAATTTGTTAACTCTGCAACTTCATTATTTAATAGTTGTTGCGGCGGAGTGGGTAGTGGTGGAGCTACATAAGGAGGCATATAATGTTGTTCAAAATTAAATTCCTCCTGCTTCTTCTCCAGCATATCAAATCTGACACTCATAGCCTCCAATTGTGCCAGGATAGCACTATTATCATTCGAGCTCAATCGTGTGTTACCCCTAGGATTACCATATTTTGCACGGTGTGTGGCCATCTCTTCAATCGTGTTCCAACCCTTATTATCACCAATGTTGTTTTGGAACCGGCCATTAGCTGCTACATCAAGAATACTCTTATGGTCATCGTACAACCCAATGTAGAACTGGTTGCAAAAATACCACTGCTGAAAACCTTAGTGTGGAATAGAGCGGACTAGCTTCTTAAATCTGATCCAAGATTCGTGAAATTCCCCATCAGGCCACTGCCTGAAATTTGTAATTTGGGCTCTAATTGCATTTGTCTTGGACGGTGAAAAGTATTTCTTGTAAAAAGCTAGAGCCAATGAATTCCAATCAGTAATACCCAAAGGTTCTATATCCAAATCCCTATACCACTCCCTAGCAGCGTCTCGGAGCGAAAAGAGAAATAGAGTTTCTTTGATCTGGTCCTGTGTCACGCCCTCTGGTGGAGGATTAGAACAGACATAATCAATGAAAACCTCCATATGCTTTGCTGGGTCTTCATCTGCAGCTCCACTAAATTGGTTCCTCTCCACTAAATATATATGCGAAGGACGGGGCTCAAAGGAACCATTTGTACCAGCTCGGAGAGCGTATCCCTTTGGGATATCCTGAACTTTAGGCCCAGAATGATGCGCTATGCTTCTGCTCTCCATCTATCAGGAGTAATCAAGCCTTCCTCCTGAAAAAACTTCTCTAATAGTCTCTGTCTAGCGCAATGTGACCTGCATATAAGAAGAAACTACAAGAAGAAGATAAATACTGCCTCAAGGAACGGATGCTCTTTGAGACCAAAAACTAAAATTAAAACAACTAAAAATGTACGCTGCCTCCCCGGCAACGGCGCCAAAATTTGATACCGTCGTTTGGTATCAAAAATAAAATTTATAAACCTATTTACTACTAACAGAAGTTAGCGGTAAGCAGGGTCGAACCACAGGGAGGTAGGGAATTATTAGTTGCTTAAATTTAATCTATAAGTGATGGAGGGTTTGATTTTTAGCTGTAACTAATGAATGAAAATAAAATAAATCTAAAATTAAAGCGAATAAATATGCGAATAAAGTAAAAGGATGTGAGCAAAGACTAAAAGGGAGCTAAGACGATCGGTTCACTGCAGTTTTGGCGGCGGTAATCCTAAGTAAGTCTGACAAAACTCATGTAGATGGGCAAATAAGAAGTCCTCTCGGTCCAACTTAACTAGAAGCGCCTTTCAGCCTATGCTACTGGTCCCTAGGTCTCACTAATACTAGCTCTCGCCCCGAAAAGTGATTCCTAAAGCCTAAATTACTTATCTTTCGATCTTAACGTAATTTAGTCGTTTCAATTATTAGTTTATTTCCCTTCCCTATCTCTCGATCTTCTGGGTCGGTCAACTCCTAAGTATTTAACAAGTCTCCTCTCGGTCTCGTCGTTAATATTGCAATTAAAACATTGAAACGGTGCTAATCTAACATGATGCAGTCGATCGACCAGTTAAGCCGGTCGATCGACCAACAGGTACATTCGATCGACCAACAAGGTCAGTCGATCGACCATACCCCGACTCAGGTCTACCTATTCTACGCCGTCTACACTGCAGATCCCCTCACATCTTAGCAGGGTGAATTTAGCTGTTCATACTGGAATTTATAACGGAAACGAAAATAAAGATGAAAACAACAAAATTCATAACTAAATTAAATGAACAATAAAACCGCAAACAAGAAAGAATTAGGTATTAGGGATTCTAACTAATCAATTCTAATCTAATAAGAAGGAATAAAAGTAAGCTAAAATTTCGAACAAGAATTACCAGAAATAAAGAAGGCAAGAAAAATGAATCCGGATGCAAAAGAACTTTATTGAAAAGCCAATGAAAACTGTAGAACAAACTAGGTATATGTGAATCTGAATCTCTCTCAAAATCCCTATATCTCCAGCAGTAGGAAGGAGTTACGTTATATATAAGTGTCACGTAAAAACCTTCTCCAAACCTAATTACAAATGGGCTTAGGTTAAAATCTTTTAATTCTCGTCAGGTTGCATAAGTGGTCGATCGACCATATCAACCAGTCGATCGGCTAAAGGTCGAGAATATCAGAAGCTTCTGACTTAAAATAAAACTTGCACCTCAGCTCATGTGGTCAATCGAACATGGACCTCAGTCGATCGACTGACTGCTCTTCCTGCAGTAAACTGTTCAGCATTCTGACAGTCTATAGACCATGTAGGTCAGTCTATAGACCAAGCCAGCTGGTAATCCGCTTCTGAAACTCTCGCAAATTTATCTTTCAGGCCTTGCTACGCGCACCGAGTTCCATTCCCGAGTCATTACTTCACGCCAGGTCCTATGCCTAGTACTCGGGGACGGATTCGGTTCATTTTCCGTTGCATTCTTCCCGTTTCTGCAATATTACACAAAAACACGAAAGCAGGCGGAAATAGGGAAAATAGTAGCATATACTACATAATTGAGCTCTGAAATGCGTGTAAAATGGGGTGTAAAACATCATATTTAGGACACGCATCAGCAGCTCAAGATCTTCATAAGAGTTATGCCGATTTACACCGCAGGGACATTGAGTTCGCAGTAGGTGACAAGGTCCTTTTGAAAGTGTCATCTATGCGAGGTGTGATGAGGTTTGGGAAGAAAGGTAAGCTAAGTCAGAACTTTATAGGTCCTTATGAGATTTTGGACCGTATAGGCGATGTAGCCTACAGATTAGCTTTACCACCGGCTTTGGATAGAGTCCACAACGTTTTCCATGTCTCCCAGCTTCGGAAATATGTGAGGGATCCATCACATATCCTTGGAATGGAGAACATCGAGCTTGATGAGTCTTTTTCCTACGCCGAGGTTCCTAAAGAGATTCTTGATCGCAAGGTTCGTAAGACAAGGATTGGTGAGACAGTCTTACTCAAGGTTCTTTGGTCTAATCACAATGTGGAAGAGGCCACATGGGAACCCGGGGAAGCTATGCGAAAATGTTTTCCTAACCTTTTTGATCAGGTATGTTTGGTTACGGGGACGTAACCGTTGTCTTTTTAGGGGGTAGGAGATGGTCGCGGTTGTGTTTTGTCTTATTTTGAGTCGGGTTGGTGGGTCTTGTGGTGTCTTGTGTAGTTCTTTGGGTTGATAAATGTTTGTGTGGAAAGTCTTTTTGTGTTTTGTGGTGTGTCTTTTGTATTTGTGGTGTTTTGTTTTAGGTTGGAGTGTGAACTTCGGGACGAAGTTCTTTTTAAGGGGGAAGACTGTAATACTACGGATTTTATTAAGTTGTATACTCGGCCGAGTAGTGTTAATTGTGGTGTTTGTTTTGGTTCTGCCGAGGAATACTCGGCCGAGTATGGAGAATACTCGACCGAGTAGAGGATACTCGGCCGAGTATAGCTTTACTCGACCAAGTATCCGGTCTGGCGAGTGTTATTTTAGCGGTTTGATGCGGGAGTGTTTAGGGTTATTTTATATTCAACGTCAGTTTCTAAAACGTCATTTTCAACCCTAATCATTTTACGATTACTTTAATCACTCCCTAATCATCCCCTAATCTCGTTGTGTGTGCAAATCGTCGTGGTCCTTGCGTGTAGTCTCTTATTCTACTGTTGGTAAGTTTCATTCCCTTGTCATTTGTATTCTTTTGGGGTTACTGTATATATGGAATTGGGGAAAATGGGGGATTGTGCAATGTGTAATTGTGTTATGTGGTTATTGTATAGGAGAATACTTCATAGAGGAGCCTTTCTGATTGTTCAGTTTCCGTTCTACTGTTGATTGCTAAGGTAGGGTTTTTCCTACTCAGTTTAGTGTTCATTGTTTAAGACATGATTGTTTTGTAACTATTGTTATCTGCTGATCATCGGAGTGTGGGCGTTGTTGTGACGGTGTTGGTGTGGAGATGTTGTGACAGTTGTGATGCTGTGTGTTTGTGATTGTGGTGGAGTCACTTGCGGGAGTGGTTTCACACCCTAGTTCGCCCTCCGTGGAACCCGCCACGGGAGGGGATGTGCACATTAAGGGACAGGGATTGTTAGTCGCTCGTTGATGAGCTGGACTAGGTGGGATCGGCTGCGGTCACCCACTGGCGTCGAGGATTACCTATTGCGATGGGTAATCTGGCAGGGCTCCACACTTCGGTGCGTAGTCGGTTACTGTGTGAAATCGAGAGACTGGGGTTGGAGGATGATCAGCTGGTTACCGTGTTTGTTTGTCTTATAGTGATTGAGTAATACTGACCCCGTTGTTGTTTGTGGAATCTGTTGTGATCCATTCGGGAATAGTGAGCAGACTTGACAGGTATTGATATTGGTGAGCTTGGGGCAGTCATGGGAGAGTTGTCATCACCGGTCATAGCATCACCGTCCGAGTCTTAGTTTGATTTCTTAGTTGTCAGACATTTGTTTTGTTTTATTGAAACAGTTTGGGATTTGGTTGATGTAAACTTTATACTTTATGGTACTTTAATAAATGTACTCATTTCAGACGCTTTTGATATGTACTAACCTCGAGCAACCGAGATGGTAACACACTTTCATGGTAGGGTGGTCTTGGTGGTCGTGATACCTCGTGAGGGTTTAGTTTTCAGTACTTGTCGTTAGGAGCACCTAGACCAAAACACAATTTATAACTTCACAAACAACTCTACAATTAGTAAAGAGGCAAGTAAAGGTCGGATCTCAAGGGACGGGAATTGAGATGAGATTTTCTATTGCAACTAACGGTGTCTAAGGGTGTCACAATTGGGGTTTGAAGTAGAAGATCACTAAACTAAATAGCAATAAAAGTAAACAAGCAAGATGAATTAAAAGGGATATAAACAATTGAAAAAAAGCACTAGGGTGTCATGGGGTCATAGGGGATTCATGAGATATGATCATACAAACATATTTTCAAATTATAAGCAAGCAATTATTATTGTGATGGATCGAGTTGGTTTATATCTTACAATCCTAGGAAAGTTTGGGCCCCGGAGCCGAATCGATTAGATTGTACAACACCTACAAGTCGACTTAATCTTCCCTACTCAACTATATGCATGGTCTAATGAAACTCGAGTTGGTTTATGTCTTACAAGTCTCATTGAAAAGATAGGTGATAGGTAAAAAATGTAAGGATTCATAGGCTCACATTTCATCAAATATAACATGTGCATAAGTTGAGATCTCAACAAGCAAGAAAATAAACTATGAAAACATATTAGATTAAGCATGAATCATTCCCCATGTTTGTTTCCCCTAATTACCCATTAACCCTAGCTAAGGAAAATACTCACTCATTATCATGTTGAACATGCTAGCAAGGTTGTCAATCATACCAACAAAGTGAAACATGATGAATAAATGAAGATAATTAACAATAATTAAAAAGGGATTAAGAGAATTATACCTACTAATGATTCCAATAATAAAGCAAATAATAATAGAATTACTTGATGCTTGATTGGAAGGTTGTCAATCTTCCAATAATAACCCAAATAATCTTCAATTACCCAAAATAAAGGATGAAAAAGAGAGAGATTAAGGAAATAAAACTTGTATTAAAACTTGATTAAATGTTGATTACAAAATTAAAGAGAGATTTGATTGATATTAACTACACTAAAGATTGCTAAGAAGAACATGCTCTTCTAATTAGACTAATGGGATATTTATAGTGGGGATTAGTTACATAAATTAGGGTTTACTTAGGGCTTAAATGACGATTAAGTCCTTGAGGAATCGCCGGTCTCTTTTTCGCCGGTCTTAGAAAAATATGCGCATCCTTCCTTGAAGTTGTAGAAGACGAAAAGACTGTCTGGGAATCCGGGCATCTTAGGCACGGGACGGGCGGATTTGGGTGGTTCTGGACGGGCGTCCAGAGGGGGAAGACGGGCGGATTGGTGGCGTTTTGGGCGGGCGTCTTGTGGAGGAAGACGCTCGGATTGTGGGTGATGGACGGGCGTCTTCAGGGCAATCCGCACGGATTGTCAAACAGTTTCGTTCCTTCTTCTTTTCTTTCTTTTTCTTCATAGAATCCTTGAGGATTTCCTCGGGGATGCAAGGATCTTTTATCATCATTGCCCATCTACTATAGTATGTACAAAGGCCTTCTAATCTTGTCTCTCCTTGATGCTTGGTCGTTGAATTCAATCAATTTAGCCTCATTTTGCCATGAAAATGCAAGGTTTGCACTCCTTTCCTACCAAGGACACAAAACCTCAAAGAATATGCAAAACAAAGGACTAAAGACAATAAATGACCCAAATATGCACTAAAAAGTATGGGAACAAGGCTAATTTGGGGACTAAATATGCTCTAATTATGGTCACATCAAATATCCCCAAACCGAACCTTTGCTCGTCCCGAGTAAAGAGGTGACAAAGACTAGGACCATTATTTAAACTAACCTAATAACATAGCCGATATGAGACAATTAGCGGGTCTCACTCCGCCTCTTCAACTCACAACAAGACAACCATGAGGTAGGATGCCTTGTTGCAAGGCAAGGTGGGTCTTGCCAAAATGGCGACACATCCAAACATTAAGCACACAAAATCAAGTAATGGATGCATCTACAAAATAATAGCCACTGTCCTCATCTAAGTGGTGGAAATTATCTACAAAGGAAGCAATTCAAGGGTACACACTCCTTCATAGATGCAATTTCTTCAAACTACTAAGCCTAGAAGGATACCAATAAATCACCTCCAAGTTGTGTCAAGCTAGGGTACCTTTGTCCTCAATCGTTAAATGCTTTTGTCAAGAGTAGACTCCCTATGGTGTTAGAAACACTGGAGGATCGCGGAATTCCCCCTCTTGCCTAGACAAGAAGAAGGGTCGTCCCCTCTCTACCATGCACAAAAATGGATATGATGGATAAAGGGATCAATAGATATTTGAGTTTCACTTTGGGAGTTTGCTTTGTTGTTGTTTTCCCCCCCAATTTCTTGTGGCATATAACATTTGAGAACACTTTCTTGCCATTTCTTTTGATTTTTGGCTTTTCAACACTTGACAACTTTTCAACTTTTTGCATTTCTTTTTGAACATTTTCAAAGTCACCCCATATGTAGTGAGGGTGCCTTATATTTGAAGCATTAGGAGTCTATTTTTGCTCCTTTTTTCATTTGATGTATTTTGCAAACTTTCTTTCACTTTTCATTTCTTTGAACTCAAATCAATTTCTTTTTTGTGTCCATTCCCTTTGATGACAAAAATGTGGTAGAACATGGATGATGGATGGATGCATGGTTTCAAGGGTCACCTTGGAATAAACGGTAGCCAAGGAGTTATCACACCATAAGGTACTCTTGACTAGGCCTTAATCCATGGGTCAAAGGATACTAGCATGACACATCCTAGGGTGTTTTACAAGTATTCTAACAAGCACAGTCTTAAGAAGAAAACGCATCTACTAGGGCCTATATACACTTGTCAAGCTTCCCAAGTAGACGGTTTCGCAAAATTTTTCTAACATGCAAACTACATGCCATGATGGAACTAGCATATAAACATCCTAATGCAAATGATTCTACCAACTAATATGCCATATAAACTAAATGCAAGTCCTAGATTCACATTGTTATACCGCATCAATCAAAATAAAGTCACATAGTCATTAACATAAAGGGGAAAAAGGAGATTGGAAAGATCATACCATGCGGTCTTCATGATCCTTATGTCTCGGATGTGGCGTAGTCAATCAATGTGAACAAGGATAGAACAAACACAATATATACAACAATATATACATGACTACACTACAAAAAAAATGAACTTGTTTTTGGTTTTTCAATTTTTCAAATTTTTATGGTTTTTCGAAATTTTTTGATTTTTTTGGATTTTTGAATAAAAGTTAAGTTAGAATTCCCCATCCCCACACTAATATGGGCATTGTCCTCAATGGCCAAAATGATGGGAAATTATGCAAACATGATGCATGAATTCTACACTAAATGCAAGCTATACTAATCTACACTATATGATGCATGGGTTTTTGTTTATGACGGAGAGCGTAATTTAGATTACCTCCCGTTGCGTATACATGTAATTCCCCAAACCGAGATAGACATTATTTCTAATGTCCTAAAGTTGGGGGTAGTTCATGCACACAAGATGCAATGCATGAAACTAAATTTGTCATTTTGGATTTTCAAAAGTGGGAACAATGAAATAAGAACACCTCAATGGGACCGAGGTGTTAGTCCTCTATGTTGCTAAGACTCTCCAACCATGATCAAGATAAAATAAATAAAACAAAGAAAGAAGTAGACAAACCTCAAGAGGGTAGGAGCCTCCAAAGCTTGCTAGTCTTCCACCATATCATCATTGTCATCATCTTCTATTGGAATATGTGTCCTCCGACAATAATGCGATCACGACTGTTGATCATGATGATCACATGTTTAAGTCTCATTATAAAGAATACAATTGGGAAGTAATATTTTTACTGTCAACTGGTCCACACATATCGGTAATGATTGGCTGACTAGAGTTTGACATTACTGTCGTGCGACGGTGGTGATCAGTTGATCCCCTAGGTCATACCTATAGAGCAACACTCTTAATTGATCATTTAATTAATCGTATAACGTTGCGAGTTAATTAAATTACTTGAAAATTGACGGACGATTTTGGAAGTAATATTTACGTATCTCATTGAAATTGATTAAAATGAGATACGGTCGAAATGTCAATTGTATCATTACTCAGATGAAATTATTGTTTAAGGAAATAATTGAATTTGAATGAATTATTATAAATACAAATTGTTGTGATTTATAAATATTTTGGTACAAGTAATTATGAATTACTAAGTCAATTTTTGTATATGACGTATTTTTATTAATACGTTGATTTTTAATATGTTAAAAATACATAACAAATTCATGTGACATGTGACATGTAACATATTGACAAATTGACAAAAATAATATGGATTCCATGTTATAAGTGTACCGAAATTAAGAGGTGGATTAGGCTAAATATTGTGTTTGAAATATGAGTGGTAAACATAATGATTACTTGCCTTACTAGCCATGCAACCCTAGTTTACATTGTGAAGATAAACAAAGGCATGTATTGGCTCCCCTCCCCAACTCTTACCCGGTTTTACCACAAGAAAAGGCAAAGGGTTTTTGCCTTATATTTTGATAAAACAATACATCACTATGTTGTTGATTATTCATTTCACCTAAAATATTTTTAGAGAGATAAAAATATTCCACTTCCTCTTCTCCTCTCCTAACCGGTTTTGGGAGATTAAAATCAAAATTATTTTGGGTCAATTTTCTACAAAATTAATATTGTCTAGTATTCATAATATTAATTTTAATTAAGAGTGTGCTTTGGGTATTTAGCTTTGGGAGAGATCCTACACTTGGATCTTAGTTCTTCCATTAAAGGAAAGCACAAGAACAAGAGAGAAAGGTGATCTCTCTTGTGCCCATATTAACCGAATTTCCAATGTAAGAACAATGTTTCTTCTTTATCTTGTTTATTTGTTTGCATGCATAAGATCATTCTTTAATTTTATGACAAATTAAATTAAAACATATATGAGTATGTTAAGTATATAGATCTACTTTTCTATCATCTTCCTCAATAGAAGTGGACTCATCACCACTTCCCTCTTCACTTCCTTGCTCCCTTCCTTCATCATCTTCTTCTTCTTCATTAGCCTCTTCCTCTTCATTTACCTCTTCATCAATGCCTTCATCAACAACCTCATCACCGACAACCTCATCGTCACCCGGTATCTCACCCCTAGATGCACTTGGAAAGAAGACTTCCCTATCCGCCCAACTAGGCAAAGGACATGAAGGATCAAGTAGTCCTTGGATAGCTAAGTGAAGGAGAGGTGGATATTGGGCTAAGTATGCATCTTCCCGATCCTTATAAGCTTGTTTGTGCATCTCTTGCATAAGTAAAGTCATGTAGTCATTGCCCACTTCGACACCTTCGGGTTTGAACTCTTGATATTTGAATGGATAGGGTGGTGTGACAATGGAGGAGGAGGGCATTTCAATTTCACCCCTTTGTTGACGGATGATGTATTCGGCTTCCTTTGAGAGGGGAAGAAGGTAGTTTGTTCTATGAACACTCAAACGGCATATCTTGGAAGGCAAAGTAAAAGATCTAGCATCATTGGTAAGCCACCCATATTTGGTGTCAAGAGGGTTATGCGTGACCCACTTGTACTTGTTAATCATGGCATCTATGTCAATGAGATGACCCCCTCTCTTCGCCACATACTTGCTATCCTTGTTGAAATTCGGATCAAAGTACTTAGCCAAAAGTGTGACTAGACCTCCATTTACGATAAAAGCGGTGCCTTGCTTTCCACAATCAACATTGAGCCATCTTTCCACCAAAAGCCTTAGAGAATTGTAAGGCTTGGTGAATTCCCTTCCAATATTTAAGGCCGACTCATGTAGAATACAATCGAGCTTGGTAAAGTGGTTAGTGTCTTTTCTTGCAATGATAGTATTCCCGATGACCTTGTGCCACACTCTAATGCCCGGGTGGTGGACTAATAGAGTGCGACAAGCATGATAGTTCTCAAATTTCCTCCCGCAAATCGCCTCCTAAAGAGGAGCGGGGTCATATTTTTCGGGCTTCTTGTAATAACTAGGTGAATCACTAAGACCTAATGCTTTACTCAAGTCATCAAAGGTGATGCGCCTACTCACATTGGCAAGGCGAAACTCGATGTTTTCTCTAGTCTCTACCTTAGTCACTTTCAAAGAGCTCAAGAATTCCAAGGTAAGGGAGGGGTATGTCAATTCTCTTGTGGCAAACAATTTTCCCAACCTTATGGATTCAAAGAAGGCTTTTGTTTGTTCAAGGACACCCAATTTGTTCAAGGCATCTTCACATATGAATTTGGTGGGTAGAAAGGATTTCCTAGCATACTTGGCAAATGTATCCCTATGGGAGTTAGAAATGAAAATTACCTCTGGATAGTTTGATAATTGAGCAATTTCCGGAATTGTTGATGTTGTTGCTTCCAAGGGAGGATTTTGTTGTTGTTGAACTTCCAAGTTTGCACTAGTAACCACCATAGCCAATGAGGCTTTCTTTGCTTGAAGACATTGTTGCCTTGTTGAGAGTGCCTTTGTTGATCCTTTTGTTCTTGCCATTGATGAAAATACCAAGAAAAGAGTGAAAATCTTCAATTTCCAAGTATACCTAAATCGATTTTAAGATGAAAGGCTTTGCCTTTGTAATTCAAAAATCGACTCAAAGGTTGAAGATTTTGGTGCTTGGATGGATTTTTGTTGGAAGAGGAGTGATTAGTTGTTCTTAAAAGGAAGTTTGGATTTGATTTTGTTGAATTTGGTTGAGGAAATCTTGTTTTGGTGATGGAGAGGATGAGGGTTTTGAGTTTTGGGGTTTATGGGTAGTGTTTTGAATGAAGAAATGAATGTGGGAGAGGGTATTTAAAACACCCGAAAATTTTGAAACTGCAGGGGAAGACGGGCGTCTTTCCTTCGGGACGCTCGGATTCTGCCTATTCTGGGTTCATGATTATCGCCTAAAGACGGGCGTCTTTCAGACAATCCGCTCGGATTCTTTGACTGCGGGACGAGCGGATTCTACTGAAGATGGGCGGATTCTGATACAGCAAGCTTTCTTGTTTTGCACTGGCAAAAAGACGGGCGTCTTTTTGCAAAGACGAGCGGATTACTGAAGACGAGCGTCTTCTCTACCAGGACGCTCGGATTCTTCGACAGTCCCAAAATTTCAATTTTTCAGTTAAAATGGACGGGCGGATTTTGCCAAAGACACTCGGATTTCCTGAAGACGAGCGGATTCCCCTTGAAGACGCTTGGATTCTCCCTGGTCTACCCGGATTCAGTTCCATCCGTGCACCTGCATATCCCTTGTCATTTTTCATTCTTCAAATCTCGTGTTCCTCATTGTAGGGGCACTACTAAGGCATGAATAGCCTAGGCAATTGCTATCCCCACACTAAGCTAAAGCACTACACATCAATTAAATCATTAGTCCCTCCCTCACTTCTCTCAAAAATGATAATTACCTTGATCAAAGCATAAAAATCCAAAAATGACAAAAATGCAATGTAAGAATTAAAATGCGAGTTAGGGAGTTAGAAATATTTACAAATGGTGGTTTAGGGAGGACTCCACCAAACTCTCATCCTTAGTGAGATGTCATGGGGGCATGTCCAAGGTGTTGTTGATGTTGCTCAACACCTTGAAGAAGTAGTCAAAAGCTTGTTCATTATCATGATAAAGATCTTCAATAGACCTTTGCCCTTGTTGTCCTTCATGTTGGTCTTGATCGATAGCATTACCAATATAGGGATTGAAAATCCCTTCAAACTCATCGTCCCTAAGATCACAAACTTCATCTACTTGATCACTAAAGATCTCTTGAGTTGATAGAGACAACTCTCCCACTTTCTTGTCTTGGCCAATGAGGCCATCCTCTTCATTGCTTGACTTTGGTGAGATTTTCAAGCTCTCTTTGTTACAATTCACTTGCTCTTTGAATGGAGCATCATCAATTTTCTTCTTCCATTGGAATTCCGACTTCTTCCTATCATCCTTTCGACTATAATGATCAACCATAAAACATGGTTCATGCAAACGGGGAGCTCTCATGGTCTTGTCAAGATTGAAAGTTATGCTCTCATCTCCCACTTCTAGAGTTAGCTCTTCATGCTTCACATCAATCACCGCACCCGGGGTGTGTATGAAAGGTCTTCCTAGAATGATTGGAATGTTGGAGTCTTCTTCCATGTCAACAATGACAAAGTCCACCGGGATGAAAAATTTCCCAACTCTTACGGGAACATCTTCCCATATCCCTAATGGTGTCTTCGTCGATCTATCGGCCATTTGGAGTGTGATATTGGTGCATTTAAGCTCTCTCATCCCTAACCTTTTACTCACCGAGTACGGCATAACACTCACACTAGCCCCTAGATCACATAAGGCTTTGTTGATCGTGGTGTCGCCAATGGTACACGGTATTGAGAAGCTTCCCGGATCTTTAAGTTTTGGAGGTGAACTCCCTTGAAGTATTGCACTACTCACCTTAGTGAAGGCGATAGTCTCAAACTTCCGGATCGACTTATTTTTTGTGAGGATGTCTTTCATGTATTTTGCATAGGCCGGCACGTGATTGATTAATTCCGTGAAAGGAATTGAGACTTCCAAATTCTTCACAATTTCCATAAATTTTCCAAGTTGGTCATCAAATTTGGACTTGGCTTGACGACTTAGAAAAGGAAGTCTAATCACAATGGACTCCTTCTCCTTGACCTTGTCTTCATTTTTCTTTGAAATTTCTTCTTTTGATGGTTCTCCATCTTTGGAGTTTTGCACAATTTCTTCTTTGTCACTAGCTTCCACAACTTCATCCTCAACTTGCTTCTTCGGTGCTTCATACCTTGTACCACTCCTCAAGTGAATGACACTAACCGTTTCATGTCTTGGGGGATTACTTTGAGGTGGTAATTGCCCCTTTTGTCTTTGTGAGCTTGAAGATGTTAGTTGAGTCAATTGGGTTTCCAACATTTTGGTGTGAGCTAGGATGTTGTTGATGGTGATTTCCTTTGCTTGACTCCTTTTGCATTTGAGTGAAAAACTCTTGTTGATTCTTTTGCATTTGGAGGACCGCTTTTTGAACATCAAAACCTTGGTCATTTTGTTGATTGTATGGAGTTTGATTTTGGTAACCTTGGTTTTGGTTGTAAAATGGTCTTTGATTTTGGTTTCTCATGGGAGGTGGGGTGTATGTTGGTTGAGGGTTTTGAACATTTTGGCTTTTGTATGAGAGATTTGGATGGAATTTGGTGTTTTCATTGTAATAGTTTGAATAAGGGGTACCACTCTTGTATGCTTGGAAAGCATTCACTTGTTCATTTGTTCCCCTACATTCACTTTGGTCATTTCCCAAAGTTCCACAATTCTCACATATCCCACTTGGGATTGATGAAGATGCCGTCATGGCATTAACATGATGCTTTGGTGATTTTGAGGCTTCTTCAAGTCTAGCCATAACTTTTTCAAACTTCAATTGATGGTATCAATGTGAGCACTAAGTTGAGCACCCAATTGAGTAATGGAATCCACTTCATGCTTTCCTCCTCTAGTAGCCTTGCGAGGTCTACTATATTGTGAGTTATGGACCGCCATTTCCTCAATTTTGTTCCAAGTTTGATTGTCATCAACTTCGGTGAACATTCCATTTGATCCCATGTTGAGAATGTTTCTTGAGTCTTCATAAAAACCGTTCCAAAATTGTTGTACCAATAACCACTCGTTAAGTCAATGATGAGGACATGAGCGACAAATTCCTTTGAATCGCTCTCAAGCTTCATACAAAGATTTTTCATCTCTTTGCTTAAAGCCCGTAATTTGAGCTCTTAGCATGTTAGTCTTTTCCGGTGGATAGAACCTTTTGTAGAAAGCTAGAGCCAACTTCTTTCAAGAATCAATTCCAAGAGTAGCCTTATCAAGGCCTTTCAACCATTGTTTCGCGGTGCCAATTAGAGAAAAAGGAAATAAGACCCATCGAATTTGGTCTTGAGTTACACCGGTTTGAGAAATCGCATCACAATAGTCACAAAAAGTCTCCATATGAGAATGAGGGTCTTCACTAGGCATCCCCCCAAATTGGCTTCTTTCAACTAATTGGATAAATGCGGATTTATCAATAAAATTTCTGGTTAGATGTTGTGGTGTGGGAGTACCATTGGGTAGGTTCTCCTCGGTTGGTACGGAATGTGATGAAAACTTAGGCATTGTGGGTTGATTTTGTGTTGGGTTCTCCTCACCTTCTCTTGCAAAAGAGTTGATGAACTCAATAGTATTTGGTTGAATATCTACAACCTCACCGATACCTCTCAAAGTTCTCCTAGTAAGTCTTCTATTGGTTGTCAAAGTCCTTTCAATTTCGTGATCAAAGGGTAACAAGTTACCTTGTGATCTTCTAGACACGCAAAATATCAAACAACTCGAAAATAATTAGAACAAACCTTGAGGAGTTTTACTTCCCCAAGGCAAAGAAAGACACAACTAATAACAATACAAGAAAATCTAAATCAAGTTAACACCGTCCCCGGCAACGGCGCCATTTTTGGTCGTGATCCCTCGTGAGGGTTTAGTTTTCAGTACTTGTCGTTAGGAGCACCTAGACCAAAACATAATTTATAACTTCACAAACAACTCTACAATTAGTAAAGAGGCAAGTAAAGGTCAGATCCCAAGGGACGGGAATTGAGATGAGATTTTCTATTGCAACTAGTGGTGTCTAAGGGTGTCACAATTGGGGTTTGAAGTAGAAGATCACTAAACTAAATAGCAATAAAAGTAAACAAGCAAGATGAATTAAAAGGGATATAAACAATTGAAAAAAAGCACTAGGGTGTCATGGGGTCATAGGGGATTCATGGGATATGATCATACAAACATATTTTCAAATTATAAGCAAGCAATTATTGTTGTGATGGATCGAGTTGGTTTATATCTTACAATCCTAGGAAAGTTTGGGCCCCGGAGCCGAATCGATTAGATTGTACAACACCTACAAGTCGACTTAATCTTCCCTACTCAACTATATGCATGGTCTAATGAAACTCGAGTTGGTTTATGTCTTACAAGTCTCATTGAAAAGATAGGTGATAGGTAAAAAATGTAAGGATTCATAGGCTCACATTTCATCAAATATAACATGTGCATAAGTTGAGATCTCAACAAGCAAGAAAATAAACTATGAAAACATATTAGATTAAGCATGAATCATTCCCCATGTTTGTTTCCCCTAATTACCCATTAACCCTAGCTAAGGAAAATACTCACTCATTATCATGTTGAACATGCTAGCAAGGTTGTCAATCATACCTACAAAGTGAAACATGATGAATAAATGAAGATAATTAACAATAATTAAAAAGGGATTAAGAGAATTATACCTACTAATGATTCCAATAATAAAGCAAATAATAATAGAAGTACTTGATGCTTGATTGGAAGGTTGTCAATCTTCCAATAATAACCCAAATAATCTTCAATTACCCAAAATAAAGGATGAAAAAGAGAGAGATTAAGGAAATAAAACTTGTATTAAAACTTGATTAAATGTTGATTACAAAATTAAAGAGAGATTTGATTGATATTAACTACACTAAAGATTGCTAAGAAGAACATGCTCTTCTAATTAGACTAATGGGATATTTATAGTGGGGATTAGTTACATAAATTAGGGTTTACTAAGGGTTTAAATGACGATTAAGTCCTTGAGGAATCGCCGGTCTCTTTTTCGCCGGTCTTAGAAAAATATGCGCATCCTTCCTTGAAGTTGTAGAAGACGAAAAGACTGTCTGGGAATCCGGGCGTCTTAGGCACGGGACGGGCGGATTTGGGTGGTTCTGGACGGGCGTCCAGAAGGGGAAGACGGGCGGATTGGTGGCGTTTTGGACGGGCGTCTTGTGGAGGAAGACGCTCGGATTGTGGGTGATAGACGGGCGTCTTCAGGGCAATCCGCACGGATTGTCAAACAGTTTCATTCCTTCTTTTTTCTTCCTTTTTCTTCATAGAATCCTTGAGGATTTCCTCGGGGATGCAAGGATCTTTTGTCATCATTGCTCATCTACTATAGTATGTACAAAGGCATTCTAATCTTGTCTCTCCTTGATGCTTGGTCATTGAATTCAATCAATTTAGCCACATTTTGCCATGAAAATGCAAGGTTTGCACTCCTTTCTTACCAAGGACACAAAACCTCAAAGAATATGCAAAACAAAGGACTAAAGATAATAAATGACCCAAATATGCACTAAAAAGCATGGGAACAAGGCTAATTCGGGGACTAAATATGCTCTAATTATGGTCACATCACTTGGTAAGGCACCTTGGTATGAAGGGGTGTTACACTAGCGTTGTGCGGGAGGCAACCCGGAGTTTAATTTTTAGTTGATTTTCGAACATTTTAGTTTTGTTGTGTGTGTAATAAATGGTTTTCAAACCATAGACTGTGAAGGATTTAGGCTTGGTTTTTGGTCGACATTTGTCTGCAGGTACCTCTCGATCGAGCACTCTTTTTACTCGATCGAGTGCTTGACTCCTTCGATCGACCACTTTTGCAGCCTTATGTACTCGATCGAGTACTTAATCTTTTCGATCGAGCACCAAGTTCGCCTGTTTTGATTCGATTCCAGTGATGCTGTTATGCAGCTGTTCGTGACCTCCCATGTTGCTGGCTGGTTTGGGGAGGTCCCTATTTCGCGTAATCTTGTAAGTTTTCTATAGCTTCACCCTTATTTTTAGTTTGCATTTCGCTTCCCTATTTTTGAGTACAATGAGGGCATTGTAAAGTTTGGTTTGGGGAGGTTATTCATCCATATCTGTGTCTGCATGTTGTTTTTATTGCATTTCTGCTGTCACGTTTAATTTTTGTATGCATTGTTGTTTATTTTTATAAAATCAAAAATCTAATAAAAATAGAAAAATTTCTAAAAAAAAATCAAAAAATTTCACGTTTATTTTAGCATATAGCTTGAGTCGGAACAGTGGATTTCCATGATGAAATTACACTACTTTTTGTTCTTTTTACTTAAGCCTTGCATAAACTATATACTCTTTTAGCATTGTCTTATTGCATGTCTACGAGTTTATGTTAAATTTTAGCTGAACAAATAGACTTGACCTGAAAAATTTGGCAACCTACTTATAATTTCTAAGGATTAGAGCCTTATAACTGGTGTCATATATGACCAGTTTCATGTAGGATTGTGAGTAGTTACTCCTTGCATAGCATGTATCATTGATTTGCACAAATATGAAATTCAATTGCTTTTCGCCTGCATACATTCGGGTTTGTGGTTGGTGTCACATGCAGGGAGGTGCTTACATTCCCTTTTCTTCCATTTTTACCCATTTAACTCCACATTAGCCAAATTTGCCTTTTGACCCTTAACTATATCCAAATTTAGCCTGCCTATCAAGCTAGTTTAGTGTGTTTATACGGTATTCTGTATATTGATCAGAGTTTGGTTTACATTGTATTGTCTGGAGTTGGTAGAAAAGAGAAGGGAGGAGGTTGGATGAAAAGAAAAAAAAAAGAATTGAAACTGTGAAAAAAAAAAAAGAAAAAAAAACCGTGAAAAATAAAGAAGAAAAGAAAAAAAAAAGTTTGTTGATGAGACGGTTTCACTCCTATGTTTTATCTATATTTTATGAGGAGTTCTTGTTTTGGTTAGTGAGTCTTTGCGCCAGATGAAGGGCACATGTGCTTAATTCTATAATTGAGTAAGAATCGGATGTTGGTTAGTATGGTTTCGTTAGGTAGCTAGCTTGACTATTGCCTCACAATCTCATAATTATTTTGCCTTTTCTTACCCATTGCCTCACTTTACCATATTTTTGTAAGCCCTCGGCTGTAACAGTACCTAGTTTGGTTGGAATGTATGTACGGTAGTTAGAATTGTCTATCATATTAGCTGCATGCATGTTTATGTTGGTCGTAGTTTAGGTGAGCGGCTATTTTTCTTCTTCTCTTAAAATTCATATGTTTACCCTTTGCTTCATGAGAGAAGAGTAACCCGTGAGAGTCCATCATTAAAGGTCTTGCAAGGTCGACAGTTCATCTTTATTATAAACATCCTACAACTCGTTTGCATTTGACATTTTTGCTATAAGTATTAGTTGCTGCATTAAATTGGTTTAAGTGGACAATTTGTAGCTAGCTCTGAGTTTTCTTTTCTGTTCCATTAGTTTTCCATATAGTTTGCTTGGGGACAAGCAAATGTTTGGTTTGGGGAAGTTTGATGCGTGCATATTATATAGACTTTTTGTATCATATTTGCATGCATCTCTATGCATATTTAGTGGTGTTTAGCTACAAATGTCCCCCCGAATAGTCTACTTTGGTTTGTCTTGTATTATTTGCAGGTATGAACCGAAGAGGAGCATAATCAAGCCTAAAACATGTCCCTATGCGTGCATTTAGGAGATGAGTTGAGTCGGAGCTAGGAAACTACTATTTTGAGTTGCGCAAAGAAGTAAGGTAGTCAGGCGAGCAAAGGAAGAACTTCAAGTTACTAGTGCCTACTTTGTAGAGCCGTATCTCGATTTCTAAAACAGAGTTTTAGGTTATTCAAATTGGACATGAAATTTTGTCCTCTTAGCTTTCCAACCCCATCGGAAACGCCCTGTTTGCCCAAGTAACGAAGAAATGGCAGCCGTTTGAAATTCAGTGCGCGAAGCAGGAATTGTAGCTGGAAAGTACTCGATCGAGTACAATCTTGTTCGATCGAGTCCTTTTTCTACTCGATCGAATTGCTTATTTTTGATAGTGTTCGATCGAGTACCCAAAGTCCTCGATCGAGAGGTTTTAGTTTGGATTTGTTCGATCAAGTGATATAAAGTTGCTCGATCAAGTAGTTTGCTTTAATACACGGGTTAGTTAGTCTGTGATTAGGTTTATGATTGTAAAATCTCGCTTCCCTATATAAAGGAAGTCGGGATTAGGTTATAAACACTCCTTTTACATCTCATATACTCTTAAACACTGTTTTTCTCTCTTAATTGCTGCTACTTTGTTCTTGCTTCCCTTTACTCCGGATCTTAACCTGTAATTCTCTCTTTACTCTCTTTAATTTGCAATGGTTATTATTTCTTCATCTCTTGTTCTTGCTTTATTTATATTTATGCGTAGCTAATTCCCTAATGTTAGGATTAGGGAGTCATGGTAGTACAGCAATGATGCGATAGTTGATTAGGAGATTTAATGTGAGAATTGTTTCATTAACAATTTAATTATAATCGTTTGATTGAATGCATGCAATTGAACTAGTTAATTTAGTTAAGTTCAATCCTAGATCGAAAAAATGGAATGAATAGACCTGTTATGACAATAGACTACACTAGTGAGGGCGGAAGCTAAGCTAGTTGTATTTTAGGGCGGATAGCGGACCGGAAGGACCTTTCCTTTACCCTTCTCACATTAGATCGACTGACCTACCTTTAGCTGATTTGCGCATCTATCATGATAACCCGACATCCTGGCATATTTCTCTCTATTTGATTTCTCTCTTACTTCATCCCTTGCCTTGCCTTCATTAGTTTAGTAACAACACTCAAACCCCCAAATTGTTACCGTAGTCAGACTGAATTGACAAGTAGATAGTGACCGCCCCCCTGTGGAGATCGACCCTACTTACCGCTAACTTTTGTTAGTAGTACTTAGGTATTTATTTTTGATACTAAACGACCGTATCAAATTTTGGCGCCGTTGCCGGGGAGGCAACTATTTTATTACTAGATAACCAAAAGAAATAAGGTGTGTTTGAAAAGAAGAGGAAAAAGAAAGGTAAAGTGTTAACTAAGATTACCACACCGATCATTTTTTTCAAGATTATGAAGATGAGAACATAAGGAACGATGCAAAGAGGAAGAAAGGATGGAGAGGACAATAGGAAGTTTAACAGGCACTGGAGGCATTGTGCCTGATGCCTTTGATGCCCCAAATGAAACAAAAAACCCTAAACGCAACAAAACTTTCTATCTGTGTAAGCTCCCTTCTTAGAGTTAAACTCTTATATAGGATCGACAGATCAAGGCTAATGAAATATCGCAAGTGTAATCTCTAAAATGGCAATGTGTTCTTGCTTAACTTCAGATGCGATGGTCAATAACAAACCCAAATCTGCAAAAATCATTAAACTGTTAGAAGGTTAAAATGATATAAGTCATATAACTTGGCGAGATAAAATATGGTTGGCAAAAAAAAATCAGAATCGAGCATTGCACATCTGTACATCCATCACAATTCACAACGAGCAAGAAATAAAGACTAATTAGTAATTACCCATTCACATATGAAATTATGAAGTAAATCTCAAGACATTACACGACAAGCAAGAATTAACCATACGTACAGGATCAACACAGGTCCTAATCCCGCTAATGCCGTCAATACCGCTTTAAATGGACTTGATTAAGATCTTCAAAACCTTAACAAAGCAATTGTATACTTGACAAATGTTAGATAACTGGGCATGAAACTTTATCCATGACTTTAACTCGAGTAATTCACAACAAAAATTCAACTGCCATATGATTCTTCATTATTATCACATGATCACACCTTATGAGTAGCTTAGATTATCAGAAGATGCACCAATCATGAAGCCACAGAACATTGCAAGTCGTGTTCTCAACCATCTATAAATCGGGAAGTTTAACTCAATACAATATATGATTTGTATAATACTTTGATTTGAATCCTTTTCAAATTAAAACAAGCTTCATTTTGTAGTATCAACGATCAAGATCACATTTCAACCACAACTATAGAATCTGTATCTATTTCATATAAACTTTGATTTACAAATCACATCAAATGTTACGAAATACAGAAATCAAATACTGGCACCGTCACGGTCATTTGTTTATCTTTATAATTTTTTCAGAGAGGTATTTTGATCTAAACAAATCATCGAGACGGGACGCGGGAGTAGACATATTAATCCCTGATCAACAAACAACAGCAGTACGGAGATGATCACAGAAAACAGCTAAACCTAAATCAAAGAAAAAGGGGAATCAATATAGCATAGAATATAACGATAATTAGATGTATTAGCAATAACAATAATAAACCATTTTTGAAATAATGGTCAAAAATAAAATATTTGTTGTTTTGGGTCGGTTTTGAAAATATTTATCAAAATGGTGTCCACATAGGCTCGGGATTTCTAGACCTGAAACACGTCACTACTAATGACGTGTTTTGTGAAGGAAACACGCCATTAGTAGTGGCGTGTCTTTACAACAATTTTTTTCATCAACTGACTAAACTTAAAAATAAAAAATAAAAAATAAAAAAAAAAAAAAATTACATAAGACACGCCATTAGGGGTGGCGTGTTTCCCCTCCGAAACCCGCCATTCCCAATGGCGTGTTTGTTTTAATCCATTTTTAATGAAGTTTTTTCCGTCTCATTATAAACACGCCATTGGTAGTGACGTGTTTTAGGTCCGAAAATCCTGAAATTTCTCGTGACAACATTTTGACAAATATTTTCAAAACCGACCCAAAACGATAAATATTTTATTTTTGACCATTATTTCAAAAATGGATTCACTGAAAACAAACGTGAATGGAAAATTGAAAAGTTAATAAAAAGCGTGTTGAAGAGGAAGAAGACTTAGGAAGGGTAAAAGGTAAAGGGTATGTTGAAAAATGAATTTATGATCTGCGATTATTTTCAAAGACGACGTGTGTATGCACGGATATTTTAGGGAATAAGACATGGCGTCACATCTCATCATCTATTCATTATCTACTCCGTTTCTTCCTCTCTTGCTTTTTTTTAATAATTTTGTTATGGATAAATAAATTTAAAAAAGAGGACATCAAAAACTATAAATTCTATTCATATTTTAATATCGTGTCGACTTGAAGTGAAATTATCTTTAAGATTTAACGTGTTCGTTACGAGACTTTATGTTGATCTTGATTCATCCTACATGTCTGATTATACACAAAAATTTCCGATAGACGGTCTCTTAATTGCCTTACTGAGAGACATCTCTCATGATGGTGTGAGGGATCTACATAATTTTTTTTCCCCTATTATATCTCTCACTAAATTAGTGAGAGACGGTCTCTCATGAAACCTACTGTTATACATAATCGATGGAGTCAAATAATCATTTTCTTTTGTTTTGGATGAAGAAAAGATAAATAACTTATTACTTCCTTCGTTCCGATTAATTGTTGTCATTTTTCTTTGTTGGGTGTCTCAGTCATTTGTTGTCCTTTCCATTTTAGGATGCTTTTAAAGTGTTGAATGACTATACTACCCCTATTATTTCTTAACTTGGACAATCAAACCTTTGTTGCCGAGCGAATTTGTCAACCAGTAATTCCTTCATTTTATCAAACTTTGCAATGATGTGAAATATGTACTCCTACTAAACTCAGCATGTACTTTTTAAAATGTGGTCCCGCGCTGGAAAGAGGGCTGATTTTTATCGACGACATTTTAGTAAATATCGACGACGTTTTAAAAAAAAAAAAAAAAGACGATAACTACCCTTGCACTCATCCACCACTTTCTCTCTCTAAAAAATTCCTCTCAAATTCTACTAAAAATCAACTAAATTAAAAAAAGGGTTTTTCTCACTTGTACCCCTGTGTTTTTTACTTTTCTTAGTTGTACCCCTCCCTTTTTAAAAACACCACTTATACCCTTGTAATCTATAATTAGTCAGAACCGTGACCAATTTCCTGTAAGACGTCAATTACGTCTGTTAATTGATGAGTTGGCTTAGTAAATAGGATGATTAGGATGTTGATTGTGCCCTTTTCATTTAAAACCCTTCTTCCCCATGACTTTGGTTAATCAGAATTCATAACCCCTATATTTCCTTGTCCCTTCAACTTCCTCCTTACTCCACCGTGTTTCCCCTTTCTTTGTTCATTTACATACTGCAATATCCTTCTCATCTACTCTATGTAAGTCTTTAATTTAATTGCCTCTTATAATTTTTGCCCTAACTATTTTCTAATTACGCTGCCTTTATAAAATTAGATTTTTTTTTGTGTTTATCAGCTATGGTGATTTTGTGTACGTCTGGAACGACTTTTGTGGTAATTGCAGAATGGATAATCTTTTGCTGAAAATGCATTTTAGGGGTGATTCAGTTGACGTTAGGGTAGAAGATACTGATAGATGCTTACTTATTGATGTGATCAATGACATGTACGATGAGGCGAAAAAGCATGGGATGCTTCTACCAACTCACCCGACAATCGGCATACAATTTTAATATGAAATCCGTTACATTAAATAATGACAAGGATTTGATGGAAATGTTTAATCGGTATTTTGGGAAGAAATCAGTTGATATATGGATTGCTTGTGATAGTTTTCCGTCTGATGTTCTTTTAATGGCTTGGAACTTGAGGGGAAATAATTATGGTAAGGGTGATAAATATAATTGTGGCAAGGGTGATCAATCTATTGTTGTTTCTGATCAATTTGATAATATTATGTTGGAATCCATGCCATCCCCTCCAAATGTGCAAATTTCTAATTCTTCCTTTAGGAATTGTAATAGGGAGAAATTGCAAGTACGAAAACCCATGTTCATTGACGTTACCACCGATGCCTCTTTGTCTCCAAAGAGAAGTGTAAGACTAAGCCAAACAAGTCGGTGGACATAACTTTAAAATACCGAAAGCTACAGCTAAGTTGAAGGGTATTTATGTTCCTAAGAGTCGTAGGGTGGAAAATGCCGATGAAGAGAGTAGTAAAAGGATACCAAGGGCTAGTAGAGGGTTGTTCGGGGTTGATTATGATGATGACTCTCGATGGAGTCTGAAACGATATGTCTTATGAGCCATCTGATAATAGTGATGTAATTGTTGATGAGGAAGCTATGACTGATTTAGAGGCAGAGGACAACTTACTTGTTTTATCTTTACAATTTGTTGACGATGGATATGTTCCTTTTCAAAAGAATGAATGGAGTTTAGATGATGAAGGGTACTCTGCTAAGTTGTATGCCAATGGTGAAGTGTATGATAACAAAGAACTTGGTGCAATTAGACTTAGGCCTTGGATGCTTTTCATGGACAAAGAACATTTTAAAGACGTTTTAAGGGATTTTTGCATCCAAGAAGGGTTTTACCTTATCGTTGTTAAGGCTGACAACATGAGGTACACTACCGAGTCTTGCAATCAAATTGTGATTGGAGAATACATGCAAGTGTATTGCCTGATGGTGTAACATGGGCAATAAAGTCCATAAATAAGGCTGATCATGGCTGCTCAAGGGTTATTAGTCATAATCCAATGGCAAATGCAGCATGGGTTGCAAAGAAAATGGTGGAAGATATTAGGGCAAACCCCGACATCCCAGCCAAGTCTATTCAAGATCTCCTCATGGATAGATTTGGGCTACAAATGAAGCTTTCTACATTATATAGGATGAAGGATCATGCTTTGAAAGAGATTAACGGTGGCCATGATGAAAGTTATAAATTGTTGCCTAGGTATTGTGAGATGGTGAAGCAAACCAACCCTAACGATTCGCCATGTGTGCATGGTCGATTATGGAAACTCGGAAAAAGCCACTTCAATTCAAAAGCCTATTTCTATCATTCAGTGCTCAAGCTAATGGCTTATTGGCAGGCTGTAGAAGTCTGATAGGAGTAGATGGTACACATTTGAAAGGAAATCATGGTGGTGTGCTGCTTTCTGCTGTAGCACTAGATGGGAATAATGAGTTGTTCCCTATAGCCGTGGGTGTAGTTGAATCGGAGAATAAAGATAGCTGGTCAAACTTTTTTTGGCACTTGAAGCAAGTTGTTCAAGATAGTAAAAGGAGCGACTGGACCATAATTTCTAATAGACAAAAGGTACTCTTTTCTACTAAACTTTTTTTTCTTTCCAGTGTACTTTTCTTCCTTTCATCAAGACTAATATATAATTCTTACTATGATTCCAAATTCTTAATTATTAGGGTATTGAGCACTCTCTAGACAATCGTATGGCCTAACGCTTATAGAAGGTTTTGTGCGAGACATCTTTGTAAGAACTTCAAATCCGATTATCCTGGAATACTAATGCACCATCTATTTTGGAGAGTAGTCAATGCTACCTCTGAGTTTACATTCAAAAAAGCACTGGAGTTGGTGGTCCAACATGGAGGGAGAGGTTGTGCTAGGTGGTTCTTAGACTTGGGAGCTAAAGAACATTGGGCTAAACACATGTTCGATCCAAGAATTTGTAGTGACTAGAACACTTCAAATTTTGTCGAAAGTTTTAATAGCACATTAGGTGTGCATAGATGCTTGCCAGTGTTGAGTTTACTTGAAGGTGAGAAATTTCTTAAAACCTGTTGTAGTTTCTGTTTGATCCAATAGTTTGTCGTTAATTATCTTATTAATACAGGTGTAAGAAGAACTGCAATGGTGAGACATGCCACGAGGCAACATACAGCTACTTCTTGGCTAGACGATGGAGTATGTCCTAATATCATGACTATGTTGAGGGTTCTTAGAAAGGATTCAAGGACATGTCACGTTTATAATTCTACCATAGGTGAATATGAGGTACATGATGGGAGAACTCAACTTCATGTTTCATTGAATAAATGGACATGTCCTTGTGGGTTGTGGCAAATAAGTGTAATACCTTGCAAACATGCTATTAGAGCAATTATTTTTGCTAACCGTGATCCAGTTGATTATGTTAGTGAGTGGTATTCTGTTAGGAGATACAAAGCAGCCTATGCAATGTCCATTTACCCAATTCCTGACAAAGAGCAGTGGCCTACATTTGATGTTCCTGAGTTAGAGCCTCCAAGTTTGAGGAGATCAATAGGAAGACCCTCGAGAAATAGGAGAAGAGAACCAGGGGAGCAAAGGAAGGGGAAGCGATCCATCACAATCAAATGTGGGAAATGCAAGTGCTTTGGGCACAACTCAAAGACGTGTAAAGGCGGTTACACTGCAAGAGAAAAGGGAGAAATGCAAGGCAAGTTTTCCAAACGCAAAGCCAAAATGAGTACGGGATCAAGAGTAAACATGTTTGAGTCGCTAAATGAATTAGAAAGAGTTGTTATGGGAAGCAGTCAAACATCAGAAAATGCAACCCATGTGACATCAACAACTGCAATGCAATGGCAAACAAACAATGGAGCAACAAGCAAAGGAACGAAGAGAAAGACAAGAGAATGATTAGTAATTTGTTTAGTATAAGTTAGTCTCAAGTCGTTTTACGACAATAAGTCGTCATTTTTTATGTGAACTTAAATTAAGTTTTGAAACTGATGTTTTAGAAATATATGTTATGCAAATTGCCGTTAAATTTCTTTTTAATTCATTTTCAAACCTTTATGCTATGTAGCTCATAATCTTCCAAACAATAATGAACATGATTGTGGGATACTGAGATGTATGTACAATGTTTAGAAATTTACAGACTTATGAAGTGTATATACATACCGATTTTGGCTGCCATGTTAGTCTTCTTCTTCATTTTGATAATACAACAAGTCTCTCTTGCGAGTCTGTGACAGATATATCCGTTGTAAACTTGCGACGGGTAAAGTTGTAACACCCCCATACTCCAAGTGCCTTACCAGGACCACTCAGGTATAAGGATACTACCATCTCGGTTGCCCGAGGTACTGAATATCATAAGACAATAAAGAAACGTACTTTTAAAGTAATTATAGATTAAGTGATTACATGTTCAAACCAAAACTAATAAAAGGAATTACAAGGTTCTCATACGGTCTCACTAAAACTATCAAAGCTACTAGACTTCGTCGACACGTGAAGACTTCTAACCGCCACGTGATGACTCATCCCCACTATCCCATACGCGTCATATCACACCGCTCAATAACTGCTCACCACCCCGAATGGATCACCACGTTTTTAAAACATTTAAACGGGTCGATACTAATCACACAATTCAATACATATATCAACAATAAGATAAACAGACGACTTAAGCATCACACACACACACCAACCAATTCCAATCATCTCAAACACCGATCCCCCACCGGACCACCGCCGATGGGGGACCGCAGCCGTTCCCACCTAAGCCCCGCTCATCATACCGAGCGATAACCCTGTCCATTAATGTGCACATCCCCTTCCGTGGCGGGTTCCACGAAGGGCGAAACTAGGGCGTGAAGTCACTCCCGCAAGTGACCCCACTCGGTAGAACGCATCTCGAGAACCATCAACAACAAGCACAACCACAAACACAAGTACAATCATTATATCAAACAACCAAATACAAAGACATCACCAATATCCCATTATGGGACTAATACGAGTAGGAAATCCTACCGGAAAGCACAACATCAGACAAAGTATCAACAAATGTATCAAAAAAACCTCTTCTACGAACCCTCCTCCTATCATATAACACATAGAGGCTACACATCACAAACTACACACAAAACCCCAATCTCTAAATTAGGGTTTAACCAAACTTAACAAAACATTATAAAAATTATATTAAAAGCTTACCCTCGACGCAAGGAACTCAACGATACGAACAACGACAAGAACTGACCGTCTGAACTCCGGGAATTGCTAAGAATGCGATTAGGAAGATGAACTTGTTGCTTTCTCTCTTAAACCGGGTTTTAGGTTTTGTAAAAGTGATTTAAAACAATGACGACTATGTTTAAATACCTTAATCGCATAATTAACAAAACCCGAGAAAACTCCCCGTAAAACCGGACACTCGATCGAGTACCCAAGGTACTCGATCGAGTACTCCCTACTCGATCGAGTACCCCACTACTCGATCGAGTACCCAACAGTCGAAACTATTTTATCTCGCAACTTACCCTTACTCGACAGAGTAAGGGCTACTCGATAGAGTACCCCAAGACTTATAAATACGGAGTATTACAGTCTTCCCTCCTTAAAAGGAACTTCGTCCCCGAAGTTCAACCCATACATAAAAACAACCATACTGACTCGACCAAGACACAACAACTTAGCTAAGGACTCAAGAACTCGACCGAACATAGAACATGAACTCTTAACACCCCCTCCACCAACTATGTTTACTTCCACAACATGGCTCACTATACCGTATCTACCACATATATATCTCTCACGATACCAACTCCATACATAACCAACTACCATCCTCTAATGCTGCTAGCTCCATAATATCATCAACTATCAAATCCAATACCAAGACACTCATAGACATCGAACGGGATGTTACATTCTACCACCCTTAAAAGGAACTTCGTCCTCGAAGTTTACTCACACTCGTAACCTCATTATCCAACTGTCAATACTAGCGAAATATTCTCACACTCCTAAACATCACGCTACTACAAGCACGGTCATGACCTTTAATAAAATCACCCACAACACGAATCGATCTTTTATTCTACATCAAGACTCAACTTCCGAATATATTACCATATGTACAACCATCAAAATCTGTTTTATCGCATCCTACTCCTCTTAAGACAAATGTTACGTCCTCGTAACTCACTAATACCAAACCATATCTATATCTCATTACCCTCTGTACCACCACATGTCAAAGATAACCGTCTATAAACCAAACACTCACCATTCTTATATCCAAGGCTCCCATACATAAACATTTCCCCTTTCCTCAACTCATTCGGCAGCGCACCTAACCTATACCATAAACTCGTAGCAAATCCCCATACCCACTCTTCATTATTACTGCCAAACAACATACCTCTCTACGTAAGGCACTTATCTCCCAGAAGCATAACTCACGGTCCGCACTCGTTACGTACACGCACACTAGATCCTCAAGTTCTTTCTTTCATTACCGCAAAATTCATACACAACTTAATATGACACTAATTTCCCCAACACCCTACACTCACTGTCTCAACAAAAGATTATGAACTACCTGCCGCTTTCAGATCATTACAACACATGTTCCACGAATCATTTTCCATTACCATGTCTACCGATGTCTCATCTGAAAACAAGATCAAAATTACTGTAACAACCTCTCACAATTGTGTCCCATCAACAGATTATCACTATCCCATGACAACAACGAAACATATACAACTCTATTTCATATCATACTCTACCTCATTCCCAACTTAACCTGGTAAAGAAAACATGAATAAACAAGACAACGTCTATCGGCAAATCGACACTCGCAGAGAGCAACATCAAACAAAACAACAATCTATGTATAATTGGTATGTACTTTCAAACTCGAATCATAATCATCCCGCCTACTCCACCACAACCGGTGACGGCATCACAACACCGCCACCAACGGCCACACCGTAGTGCGAAAATACCCACATCACAAAGACACTATGTACCGTGCCGGATCACCACCCGAGGCACCACAACCACACCGATAGACATCACAATCGCATACAATTCCCATAAATCTTGACTCAAGATAACTTCTCGGACAAGAAAAACTTACTCAAATCCACTTTATAAAATCACCACGCAACATATTATATGGATAAACAGATAAGCATCTCATGAACATCATCTCTACCATTTCACGGAATACACATGTGTTATCAATACACATAAAATTATAACTAGCCATGTCAAGTCAATCAAATTATTACCTTTTTGGATATCATTCAATTAAATTACCGTGCCCAACATATATATTACAGAACATTCATAAAACAACTTTATAATTATCACACAATACCACTTCCTGTGAGGTCAGAACCTCACACAAACATTTACACATATCATAGACCCGTAATCACAACCAACTAGTCAATCCTGACCACGTAAGTTACCACTCGAAAAAGGTTACCTGCCGCCCGAGTTTAACTCATGTACCCCTCATAACAGATTCCCCCATTCGCACAACCATCACTTCCTGCCAAATATAACCATACCTTCACTATTCAACTAATAGCGTCCGCCTCATCTAACCACATCTTATACCCTCCCACAATCATACACAACAATCAGGTCCCTACTAAATCAACCTCTTTAGAATTGCTACCTTTCTAATATACCATCACTCTTAACCACTAGTGATAACACCACAATGCCACCACTGCCCGTATATCAAATCTCTTACACCCATACCAAAATAACATGGTTTTTCTCCTATTTTTGGTTAACATTGCAAATAACGAATATCAAACCCATCCACAAAATTACCTCAACATTATTCCCAATACTATCTTATTTGTATTGTCATCCAACTCTCCACCAAATATCTCGTATCGTGCCAATACTCCGCCAACTTCTTACTCCCTTAATTCCTCGAAACTCATTACCAATCATGTTGTCCTGAAACTCCTATATAACCTTTAGCTAACATCCTCGTGATACCATCACACATTTCGATGATTCCTTATCTTTATATCACATAGCTCCGGTGAGCATTTTCCTCAGCTTACTTTTATCCTTCTTTTCTCTTTACACTCAATAATACCAATTAATAATTCAACTCCTTAGTCCTTCTAGCTAACTCTTTAGAAATCTGGTTACCCCTTCGTTGCTCCAAAACTCAATTCCATTATTTTCTACCGACATCATCTCACTCTTTCTTACCATGGATCTTCTCTTGTTATGCTATCACTCATACTTGCCACTAATCTATCCATAGAACCAACGTTTAATGTTCAAACAATTGCATCTCCCTTTTTACATCTCTAGAAATCAGAATTCATTTAATACCGTTAATTACCCAAGGAAATCACACAGTAGTTTCATCCTTTAATAAACCAAACCTCCCAAACTCACTCGCTGTCTACAAATACACCTCGCGACATGTCTCCACAAAGTTCACTATATATTACCCTTCTCAACCCTTTTAAACGAACTTTCACTACATAAATCCATAACCCACACGACTCCTAACCATTTCCCTCCATAACTCTTTACACATCTCAAGCTGCCACTATCCACATTCTTACTTTCAATCTTTTATTCTCACGTTCATTATACTCACATCATCCCTTGCCTATATCCACTTATTTTTACATTACTCGACACACAATCATATCACTCATCCCGTCTCGCAAAACGTGCGCCATGCCTCAATAAACTATACCAATCTTCCTTTTCTTTTTCCACCATCTATCATAATCACATATAACTCATGTCCTCTCCACCGAACTCATACTCATCATAGTGCCACTCTTTCCACCATAAGATTGGGTAACTTACGCTTCAGGACCAACACATACGTAAAACAATGCATAAAGAAGTAATACAACACCTTTGAATTAAACATAATATGCAACGAATGTCAAAAGATAAACATATGACCCGAAACACGCATATGACCTGCACAGACCCCACTCGATCGAGTACCAGAACCTACTCGATCGAGTTGAGGCTACTCGATCGAGTGCCCAACATGCTCGATCGAGTACCCCGACTCCAGAACCTAAACAGACCTTCTGATCTCTGACATACTCGACCGAGTAGCCCGGCTACTCGATCGAGTGACCCCATACTCGATCGAGTGACCAAAAACACGATTCTGGTCAAAATAACGACAAATACCCACTCGATCGAATCAAACCCACTCGATCGAGTCATGCAGACTCGTGAATACTACCCGAATGTTATCTCATATACCCTAACGTACTATGCATTCATTATTATTTCAACATTATGATTACAACTACGCATTCAAATCTGCGCGACTCCTCATACAATTAACAAGATAATCTACTTCGTGTTATCAAGTGCCACGTTATAAACAACCGTCATGCTTTTCATCCAATTCGTTATATAAAACACATATCATTGAACCTCTATTCTTCATGTTACTACTTACCAAAGCCAAACATTACCATCTATCGTGCTCATATAACATTCAACTTTCAATCATGTATTACCCGCATGTTTTAAATTTTCATAACTTTTCTTAACACAAACCACACCCATACACTACAAATCCTATTTCCATGTTGCTAATACAACAACATTACAAATCCACTTCATCACACATCATCATATACGAACTACTTTCTTTTTCTACCATATCATTCATCATTCTCATATACTTTTCCAACGATTCCAACCAACATGTCAACCAACTATCATGCAACATGCTTTCAACAAACCATATACAGCACAATTAACATACACGTCGCACATATACACACGGACTCCACGTTCCCATACCATGTGACTAGCTTAAGTATCATGGGGCCAAGATTTTGAAGTGAGGGCGCCTACTCACCCAAAACCTAGCATCGTAGGCTCCCATTACACAAACACCAGGTTCATTTTATTAGACTCCCTATGTTCATTATGTTCATTTGTTACAGTTCCAAAATCGTCGCTCGATACCATTTGTAACACCCCCATACTCCAAGTGCCTTACCAGGACCACTCGGTATAAGGATACTACCATCTCGGTTGCCCGAGTGTACTAATATCATAAGACAATAAAGAAACGTACTTTTAAAGTAATTATAGATTAAGTGATTACATGTTCAAACCAAAACTAATAAAAGGAATTACAAGGTTCTCATACGGTCTACGACTAAAACTATCAAAGCTACTAGACTTCGTCGACACACGGAAGACTTCTAAACGCCACGTGATGACTCATCCCAGCTATCCCATACGCGTCATATCATGCCTGCTCAATAACTGCTCACCACCCCCGAATGGATCACCACAGTTTTTTAAAACATTTAAACGGGGTCAATACTAATCACACAATTCAATACATATATCAACAATAAGATAAACAGAATGACTTAAGCTGTCACACACACACAACCAACCAATTCCAATCATCTCAACCACCGATCCGTCCACCGGACCGTACCACTGCCGATGGGGGACCGCAGCCGTTCCCACCTAAGCCCCGCTCATCATACCGAGCGATAACCCCGTCCATTAATGTGCACATCCCCTTAGTGGCGGGTTCCACGAAGGCGAAACTAGGGCGTGAAGTCACTCCCGCAAGTGACCCCACTCAGCCGAGAACGCATCTCGAGAACCATCAACAACAAGCACAACCACAAACACAAGACAATCATTATATCAAACAACCAAATACAAGACATCACCAATATCCCATTATGGGACTAATACGAGTAGGAAATCCTGCACCGGAAAGCACAACATCGAGACGGTATCAACAAATTTGTATCAAAAAAACCTCTTCTACGAACCCTCCTCCTATCATATAACACATAGAGGCTACACATCATAAACTACACACAAAACCCCCAATCTCTAAATTAGGGTTTAACCAAACTTAACAAAACATTATAAAAATTATATTAAAAGCTTACCCTCGACGCAGGGAACTCAACGATACGAATAACGACAAGAACTGACCGTCTGAACTCCGGGAATTGCTAAGGATGCGATTAGGAAGATGAACTGGTTGCTTTCTCTCTTAAACAGGGTTTTAGGTTTTGTAAAAGTGATTTAAAACAATGACGACTATGTTTAAATACCTTAATCGCATAATTAACAAAACCTGAGAAAACTCCCCGTAAAACCGGACACTCGATCGAGTACCCAAGGTACTCGATCGAGTACCCCCTTACTCGATCGAGTACCCCAGCTACTCGATCGAGTACCCAACAGGTCAGAAACTATTTTATCTCGCAACTTACCCTTACTCGACAGAGTAAGGGCTACTCGATAGAGTACCCCAAGACTTATAAATACGGAGTATTACAAAAGTAATACCCATAGGGATAGATATGACAAAATAGATTGATACTCCCTAAGTATTTTGCTTTTGTCTTATCTTTCCCATATGGATAATACTTGACCCGTCGCAAGCTTGCGACGGATTACCTGTCATAAATGAGAATTTGTGTTGATAATATACCCATTTTCTGGGTTTTTGGTCGTTGGGAGGAAAAGTACAATTTATGTGGGTCAGTCCAAAGACTAATGGGAAAGTAAAAAATCTATATGTTTAGAGTAAATCAAGTAGAAGTACAAGAGAGGAAAAGAAATTAGGGAAAAAGATGCACAGGGCTGGTTTTAAGCACTAGAGTTACGATCATTTTTATAGAAAGGAGTTACGACAAGAGGGTGCACAATCGGATCCTAGTCATCCTATTTACTAAGCCAACTCATTAATTAACGGACGTAATTGACGTTTTACAGGAATTTGGTCACGGTTCATACTAATTAATAGACTACAAGGGTATAAGTGGTATTTTTAAAAGGGGAGGGGTACAACTAAGAAAAGTAAAAAACACAGGGGTACAAGTGAGAAAAACCCTTAAAAAAAACCAACAACAACAATTAACAAGATTAATTAACATGACGGATCCCGAATCACCGGTACATAAACAACTTAATCGCTTCATTATTTGCTTAATTTTCATTTTTTTTTTTGCACATCGTTAATTCTATTCGATAGTTAATTTACGTCACGTATTAACTTAGTAGTAGCGAAATTGCGATTTTTCTGCGTAAATCTGAAATTTGTGCCCCAAAGGTTGTACCATGGACCAAACGTTGAGATCCAACATTCAGCCATGGACTAAACGTAACCAACGTTTACCATGGTCCAAACGTGGGAAACCAACGTTGGCCATGGTCCAAACGTTGGAATCCTTCGCTTGCCATGGTCCAAACGTTGGAATTCCACGTTTGCCATGGTCCAAACGTTGGAAACCATTGTTTGGCCATGGTTGAACGTTGGAAACTAATGTTTGGCCATGGTTGAACGTTGAGTTTCCTTGTTTGGCCATGGTTGAACGTTGGTTTTCCCTGTTTGGCCATGGTTGAACGTATAGACACAATGTTTGGCCATGGTCGATTGTTGAGTCTCGTGGTTTAGCCGTGGATTACTCGTTTTATCTTGTTTTGCTTTCGTTTTACGCAATTTATTTAGGTTATTTATTGTTTTTATTGTCTTACTATAGTCCGTATTGCTTGGAACAGGTTTCATGGGAGACTTTTGGCGAGAATTCAATTGACTACAACCCGTCGTTGTTCGAGACTGCTTTAGATTTCGAAACGTGTGATGATGTTTTCAATTGGGCTAATAAAGTTGCATTCGAGAATGGGTTTGCTTTGGTTAAAGGAAATAACGGAGCTAAAAACAGAAAAAAGAGCGGGTTGTTGAAAAGTTATTTTTGATGTAAAAGATATGGGTTACCAACCCGATCGGATGATCTTGAAAAGCCAAGGAGGTCGCATAAGTGTTCATGCAAGTTCCGTATTCGTGCCGTTCAAAATTTCGTATCTAAAAATGACCAAGTGACGATAATGTGGAACTTTTTAACCTCCGAGGGTGGTGGACTACACAACCACAACGTAGCCGTTTATAAGGACGGGGATCGGCACTTTGCGGGATTGGATACGGAATATAAGGCATATGTTAGGCAACAAACTATGGTCGGTGTTCTACCGAGGGATATTAAAAATACTCTTCATTTGAAAACCCCGGAAAAACCTCAACTGTCAAGTACCCAGTTATATAATGAAACAAGGAAAATTAGGCAAGAAGTTAGGGGTGAAAGAACCACCGCTCAGCAAATGTTGGCTCTAGCGGTAGAAGCGAAATACGTCCATTGGCACAAGATTAATTCTGAGACAAAAGAGATTAGTCATATTTTCATGGCACATCCTGATTCCGTGAAGTTGTTCCGGGCTTATCCTTACGTGGTTATCCATGATTCGACGTATAAAACCAACATGTACAAGAATCCACTCATTGAGATGGTTGGTGTCACACCCATAGGATCGTCCTTCTTAATTGCATGTTCGATGATTCCTACCGAGTCTGAGGAGTGTTACAGTTGGCTGTTGAAGAAGTTAGCTGACATTTTAGATGTCACGGGAGCTTCCCCTTCTGTTTTTGTCACCGACCGGGAATTGGGTTTGATCAACGCTCTTAAGGCAGTATTCCCTGGGGTTGATCATTTGTTGTGTCGATGGCACGTGAAGAAAGCCATCAATGTTAAAGCTTTGAAATTCTACCATACTGAGAGTATGAAGGCATTTGTCATCACAAATCCAGAAGACGGTTGGAATAACGTGATCAATGCAATTACCAAGCAAGCGTTTCAGCAAGCTTGGGCGTGTTTCAGTCGTAAGTGGGCACGTATGTCTGCTTATATCGGGAGAGCTTGGGGTGAGCACGCAGGGAAGTTTGTTTTATGCTATACAAACGAGGTCTTCCATCTTGGTAACACATCAACTTCCCGTGTTGAGTCAGCACATTCTCTATTGAAAGCTTGGTTGAAATCTAGTCATCTCACACTTGATACCATGTTGTTCCTTATCCACGGCATGCTAGAAGGTCAACACTCCAAGATTAAGAAAGAACTCGAAGATTCAATGAGTAAACCAAGGATAACATCCCGTACTTTCTCCTTATTGCAAGGGAACGTTTCTACTATGGCCATAGAGTTAATGGAGAAAGAACTTTTAAGAGGCCTTGGATTGGGTATCGGGTTGGAGGATGGATGCGGACACGTGCTACGGACGACTCATGGATAACCCTGTGCATGCAATTTGGTATCTTTGCACAAAAGAGGTAGGAGGGTCCATCTTGAGGATATTCATGTCTTTTGGAAGACAATGGTGTATGATATTCCTCAACAAATGCCGAAAAATGATGGTGATTTGTTTGAGGAATTAGTTGACGGTGTGATAAACGGTGACCAGGTTTTTCGAAGGGCAGTCATAGACTTGTTGCGTGACTTCTCCCACCCGCAGGACCAAGAGATTTTTCCACCCCCTATTAATGAGCAACCGAAAGGCCGTCCGAGAGGTTCTACAACTAGAAACAAGTCGGGTTTCGAGCATGTAGAAAGGAAGTTCGGGACACCAAGTACTAACGGTTCAACAAATGCACCACCATCACAACAAAGAATTGGTGATTTCGAATCAGGACCTCCCGATGCTTCTTTGGAAAGGAACTTTACCATTGGCCTCATATCATCATGGGCCAAACGGTGGGGTGTTCCTGAGATTCTTTGGGGCCACTTTGATGGTTGGGTGGATGTTAGAGATGAAGGTCATTGTGGGTTCCGAGTAATATCTCATGCCCAGCGGGGCCAAGAGACAGATTATATAGTTATGCGGGAATGGTGTGCGAGGGAGATGGGGAGTGAAGACTTTATGGATTCAAGTACCTAAGAGGGGGAGGGGGTGAATTAGGTACTATTTAAAAATTTCAACTTAAACTTTATTGAATTAAAGTAAGTTGTTTGATAATATGGAAGATAAGTGAATACATCGATTGATATTGAATGATTAAACGAGTATTAAAAGATAAGTTTGCTAAAGTCTTAAGATAACAAAGGTTCTGACTGTTGCTATTCATCTCAGCGTATGGAGTACAGGCTACAGACCGAATGTGACAGTATGTGGAACTGTTACTCAATAATTAAGCAAATAACAAGGTAAGACAATATAAAAGCAGCGGAATAAAAACAAATGAGAATCAAACAAGAGATTTTTGAATTGGTTCGGCAAGAACTCAAGTGCCTACGTCCAATCTACTTTTTATTGATTATTTTTAGTGATCTACTCCGACTACTAAAAAACCCGTACAATAAAAAGACCAACAACCTACTCCGGTTGTGACACAAGTTCCAGAACTACTCCGTTCAAGAACAAGACAACTCGCAACCTACTCCGGTTGCCAAAAAGTCAATGGACTACTCCGTCCTAAACTCTACACACTAACTTAGAACGTTTTATGGATCAAGTTTATACGGACAGATTCTTAACAAGAATTGATATGGATAACTTTACAAGATCAAACAGTTCATAAGTGAGAGAGTTTAGTACTTAAAGCAACAGTGATTATGATTGTAACACTTGAAGACTTTTGAAAGCTTTGCAAAACAATGACACGGTTTTAAACTTTGAAAACAATTTTTGCAAACTTAATTAAATTCTCAGGAAAAGTCTTGCGGAAAATATGAGATGAGAACTCCTTTTATAGAGAGGGCAAGCAAGGTGGGTGATTTAGGGTTTAGAAATTCAAAGGTCTTCACATGTGATGAAGACCAACACTTCCCCAAACTTGCACAAAAGAAGGTACTCTTTCAAAAGGTGAAAGAATAAAAGAAGGTTTGTAATTATCCAAAACAGGCCTTTGTTTTTTCAGAAAATAAAGAGTGAAAGATAAGTCACAAGGTGACAAGTTTTCACCAAAATGGCAAAAAAGCAATCCTTGTTTTACAAAGGACCAATGAGTCAAATTGGCACAAAGAGGAAATAATTTGAATTGATAATTAGCTAAACCTTTTTTCTAGAAACCCGAATCCTTAGAGAAATCTGAAAGTTATCTTTTAAGTCCAAGTCACTTTAGAAAAACAAAAAGGAATTTTTGAAAAGTGAAAATGAATTTCAAGTGTTACGGATCATGGTGACAGTCCAGGCTATTGTTACTTGTAAGAGTAACAGTAGTCTTGACTGTCATTATTGCTTTTAAGTACTCTACTCCCTAACTTGTACATTAGATGACACAAATGACTCTATACTTTTGGGTGATCAACAATTCAACACATCTTATTCCAAGCTTGATTTGATCATAAAACCTCAAAAAGGTAAACTAAGAGAACACACATTAAATGGGCATGTTATCATCAATAAAAGGAACCCAACAAGGAGCGACAATATATACAGAGAGTTGTTCGGAATTTATCCATCATCGACCACCGGTATGACAGGGTTTGAGGAGACACTTCATAGAGTTGAGTTTTTTTATCAGATTAGTTGTGGGCCGGCTTACTGGATGTGTGGTGATAATTTGCTAGTGTTTGCAACGCTTTTCAACTGGACGATATGTGTGATTGGTCATACACGAGGGAAAGATAGGAAGAATGTTTGGGACGGAAGTTGCAACACTATCATGCCTTTGAAGACCCGAATGGAAGGCAGACAACCGTACGGTATTATATGGATTGTCCTACACCATAACCATTGGATGCGGTTGCATTCTAGAGCCCCCCCCCCCCCCCGAGAGTCTGCCTATGCCGCCACTCCACCCCGCTTGGTTGACCTACCGAGATGTTAGTGTTGCTCACCTAGATACGTTGTACAAACAGAACATTGAGAATTGGCAAGCATTCATGGGAGAGACAGCGAGAAGACGTCGTAGAAGCCGAAATTCTGATACTGCGACAGTTATCTCAATTGACAGTAGTTCGGATTGAAAAAATGTAACCGTTACTGACGATGTAAATAAAAAATTATTAAGTTCACTTGTGTAATATATTTTAGGGTTTTTCTCTTGTATACCCCTGTGTTTTTTGTTTAGGTTTATACAAATTCTGAAATTTCTGGAAAAGCATACAAACACATAACAATTCATATTACAAATTCTGAAATTTCTGGAATTCATAGCAACTGATACAAATTTGGAATTTTTTGCAAATACTCACTACTTCATAACAATGGCTGACATAAGAAAAACAAACAAATACAATATACACTTGAAATAAAACTTCATCATCCTTGACAAACCCAAAATCTCTTCTTTTAAACCTATAACTTGCTCTTTCATGACATTTCCACTTGATGCATCATCAGCTTCATCTTAACATGCTATCTTTAACCTTTTTGTTATTGTCAAATGATCTTCAGTCAACCACATCACAAAATTATTGCAATCTAAACATTTAAAATACGCTTTCATTGGATTATTAATTGACCCGAAATCTTGATGATAGCGTTTTTGCCACATCGATTGCAAGATTGATTCTTAAAATTAAGGCCTTCAATTGGGTAATTTCTCCACATTGAGGATGATGTCGACATAAGTAGAGAGAGGAAGAAGAAAATTGAAGGGAAAAATTTGGGGCAATTTAAGAAGTGAAGAAGAGAAGAAGATGAAGATGTTAATATAGTTTGAAATTGAAAAAATCTAACCTTTTGAAATTGTTACCGTTATCAATTAAAACATTATAATCGTTTGAAATTTAAAAAAAAATACCGTTACAATTCAAAAATACCGTTATAATTTAAAAATACCGTTACAATCCAATAATACCGTTACAATTCAAAAATCTAACCGTTTGAAATTCAAAAAATTGTTACCGTTTTGATCCGACTTCTTATAAATAGCCCTTGCTATGTCCATTTCAATCATAACATTCCATCTTATTCACTATTAAAAATACTCGATTTCTCAATCAAATCCATTCACTACAATACTAAAATGGTGCTCACAAATACTCAAAAAATCAGAACTTATCAACTAAGGATCGATTCAATCGTTGCGGATTTACCAGTGTTAGTGTCTCGCCTTGAATTAGTCGTTCCAAGGGCCACTGTATGGCACTTGCTTGAAAATCCTCCAATTGGCAGCCTTTGTATCATCCTAGTTGGAAACCCAGAGAATATACTAACTCCAGCAGTTACTGATGAGGTTGTTTCTGATGAAACATTAACCGAAAAGATGTGGGAGTTTCGCAGGTTAAAAAGTGATGTCCTTGTTTATTTTGAGCGCATACTGACCGGGCTCGATTATGCAACACTATCAGAATAATGTGCCGGCAGAGTGTTCAACCTCGAAAATTTCAAAATCGACATCATAGATTTCTGGAATCAATATGTTGCTGCTCAACCTGAAGAAATTGAGGCCGAAGACAATTTGGAAGATTTGGAATCGTCATCTTCATCAGTTGAAGATAATTAAGTTCGAAAGTAATTTAATTACGTTTTAATTAAGTTGTATTTTCAATTTATATCGTCGTTTAATTTTCATTTAACTACGTTTTAATTCCCGTTGTATTTTCAATTTATGTTTTACTTTATTAAGTTATATCTGTGTATTATGTCCTATTGTTAAATTGTATCGTGTTTAAAATAAGTTTTCGGCTACGTTTAATTTCCGTTAACTATGTTTAATTTGTATCGTTAACTACGGAATTGATCAATAAAATGATTACTAAAATTAAATTAAGGAAAAAAAACAAACATAAATAATATCCATACAAAGATAATATAATTAAAATAACATAATCCGTACAAAGAGACAAAGATAAAAAATAAAAAAAATAAAAAAACTAGCCGTCATACACGTCTTCATAGTAGAGACGCATGTCCGCAAACAAGTCCTCTAGAGTCTCTCTCTCCATCTCCTCACTAGGTTGTTGGAAGACGTTCTTGAATTTACGACTAAGAGCTAGGGTGACCTCCGGCTCCTCATGAAACTCGACAGTACGAAAATGAAGGCGGTCTGACGGGGGATACAAATAGGGGTGTGAAATCTCCGCATACCAACTCATGTACCCGTCACCATACTCGAAAGGCATATATGCTTTAGTTGACAGACCCCGTAACGATATATGATCGAATTCTCGTTCCCCCAAGTCTTATCGGGCTCTTGCCCGAACTCCAGCCTGTAATTCCCGTTCGCCGGACGAGACTCAACAATTGGAATCGGCATCGGGACCGGGATAGCCTGACGGTACCCAAACTGACGCATGCACCGATCCGGCTGGTACGGCTCTACTATATCAAGATGCCTGATAAAACCCGAGTAAAGCGATACTCTGCAAGCTACCTGGGGACGGTTCCTGTAGGGCAACCATCGGATATGCTCCGGCCTAAGATCGTCCAAACTATGGCGATACATCTGAAAAGTCTGAGAATCGCCCTTAGCCCGAGGCAAGCGAGCCCAAGCCTTGACTAGAGGTCGGTCCTCAAGAAAGAATCCAGCGCCGGGTCGGAACTTGGGAAAGTACTCGTACATCCATGCCTGGAGTAACGGTAGACACCCACTAACACCAGTACTATCTTGGCGCGATGCTATCCCTAAATGTCGGTACAAGTAAGCCAAACAAGCAGCACCACAAGCATAGGAATCAACCCGATCAAGGCTATCAAACAAGGGCAATAACTAAGCATTCACCCTATCACCACTCTTATCCATGAAAAGAGTATGACCCAGTAAAATTAAGAGGTAAGCCCGTAACGAGTCATGCTCGTTCCCTCGATGAACAACATTCCTCAAGTCTGATGTAAGTAAACCACCATTCTTATAGCGCGGTGGTAGAACCTCGGAGTCAGGAACTCCATAAAATCCCGCAATCTTCCCCCTCAAACCACTATCATCAGCCTTGGCCAAACCGTCCACACACACCCGCTCACCAGTAACAGGTATCCCAAGAATATGCTAGACATCATGGAGCATGATACTAATCTCTCCAAAAGGCATATGGAAAGTGTTAGTATTCGGGTGCCACCTTTTGATAAAAGTACTAAGGAGGTTATCGTCTAGACCGGTGGTAAAACACTCTCTCAAAATCCCAAGCCTGCTCGCCTCTACCCTAACGGCAACAACCTCACTGAGACATATCTCCCTAATCTCCTTCCCAGCTTTCGGCCTCTCGTAGAGCTTGATCCACGACCTCATATTCTCCGGGTTAGGGTCCAACCAACACTTGAACGCAACGTGTCCACCAAAACTCCATAAGATGGCAATGTTACTAGGACCACCAGGAACGGGCTCTCTCAGGATCCAAGAAATATCCCTCTTTGGCCTCCTCGACCTATCCGTGCTAGAGGACGTCTCTCTAACACTCGAATAGCGTCCTTTATGATCCCGGCCCAACCTCTGAGTCAACAATCTCTGGGATGACGGGTTCTCTTGGACCCGATACTCTCCAACATTCTCCTCTTCCGAGCCCTCATCCGACGGCTCATCCTCTCTAACATGCCGGTAACTACCGACAACCTCCCGTGACCTCGCCTCCTCCGAATCACTACGAACGTGACCGGGATTAGGCATCATAACCATGCGATACGGCTCTCAAAGTGGCGGTGGCTCTTGGTGGGCCTGCTTAACACGCAAACGACGTTTCGACATCGTAACCATCCGCCCATCGGTACGGTCGTGTACGGGTGGCGGAGGCGGAGCTTGCATGATGGCCTTTCCTCTCTCATTTCGATCTCCCATCTGCATTAATAAAATAAAATTTGTTAGAAAACACACTAATCGACTAGAAAACTTATAAAATAAAAAAAATCGGCAAATAATGGTAAAAAACACGATTTAAAAAAAAAATTGAACGTACCATTGTCAAAAGTTGATTCTTAACGTTTGACCATGGACGAAAGTTGAATCTTAACGTTTGACCATGGACGAAAGTCGAAATTCAACAATCGACCATGGCCAAACGAAGAGAACCAACGTTTGAACCATGGCCAAACGTCCAATTCCAACGTTCACCATGGCTCAAATGGCCAATTCCTTCATTTCACCATGGCCAAACGACTAATTCCCACGTTCACCATGGATGAAACGTTGGAATCTCACATTTCACCATGGTTGAAACGGCCATTTCCACCGTTCACCATGGTTGAAACTTTGGGATCCCACGTTTCACCATGGTGTCCCCTTCCCCATTTTTTTCAACTCAGATTCGACACCAACAACAACATTAATCGACATATAATTGACCTATTTTACGCAAAAAACTATACAATTACAACTAATTAGCAAAAAAATTGACAAGAAAAACAACAATACAATTACAACAACCTATTTCAAAACTAATTCAATAAAGTTTAATAAAACCTAAAATAATCAAAACAAATTCAATTAATTGGCCAAATCGAAGCATATAATCAATTAAAACTAACAAATAAAGTCATATAATCTATTAACAACAACAATAAACGATTTAATTTTAATTACAAAGCTAGTTTTTTTAAAAAAAAAATTACTAACCAGATAGGTGGTGGTAGACGGTGGTGGCGGTTTGCGGCAGTGGCGGCGTGGCAATGGCGACATGGCTGTATGTGGTGGCGGCGTGGTGGTAGGAGGTGGTGATGGTGTTTGATGTTGGGAATATTTGGGGATTTTTGGAGTTAGAGAGAAAAGAGTAGAGTCAGTGAGATGTGAGGGGCAAAATCGTCTTTCGGAATGAAAACGTCGTCGATGTTTACTAAAACGTCGTCGATATTTACGAACCGGGGCTGGGAAGGATGATGCAGGGATAAATAGGTACTTTTAGGCTTCGTTTGGTTGCCCTCTTAATTCATGGGATTTCTAAAATCCCATGAATTGAGTTTTTTGTGTCTTGTTTGGTTACCCAAAATAATGCAAGATGGGGGAGTTTACAACTCCAAGGGAGTTTCAACTCCTACATAATGTAGGAGTTTGATTACCCACTCCCTCCTAGGTAATTGTAACTCCTCCATCCATTTTCCTCCAAATTTACTCATCCACCCTTACAAATTAGGTATTGCTTATATTATGGAGTGTATATTGGTAATTAGAAATCAAATTTGGGTTAATTGACACAGTTCAAACAAACAATACATGGAAGTTTAATTCATGGGAAAAACAAACTCCTCCAAGGCAACCAAACATGTTTTTATCAATTTATATGGGAGTTGGATTTCAATGAGTTGCAAATTAACACGGGAATTCAACTCCTACATGAACCAAACGAGGCCTTAGTGGTTTATTTTGTCTTTGTGCCAAAATAAAAGGACAAAAAATGACCGGGTCGGAGGGAGTAATTAACAATATTTCCTTTTATTATGAAAGAACCGTCATTTAATGTAGTTGTCGATTTTTATTTTACATCAGTTGTGTATAGTTAGTATGCGGTAGTTGTATACTTGTATATACGCACACTGCCCAAGCTCCCGAGTTCGAGAGATGGAGTCCTTGGAGTAACGTGATGTTATTTATTACCTTTTTTTGTACGGTAAATAAGTAAGGAAGATTAAATGCCGAGTTATTGCGCGAGTAAATTACGAAAATTAGTTTTTTCAAGTTTTTTTTATTATTTTTGTCGAAGTTTCTTTAAAAAAAAAAAAAAAAAAAAAAAAAAAAAAAAAAAAACTATAGTCACAACTCACAAGCAAGGGAAAGTCGTGATTTGTGAATGGAACATACTAGGACTATTGTTAATTCCAAGTGAGGTTTGGAGACGTAGAAACAGCTGAAACATGTGCTTTCTACCTTCTACCGAACTAATGACATGTTAAAAATGGTTGGACTATCTACCTGACAATATTTGAGTGAGAAAATCTAGCATCGTGTAGGTGCACCGTGCACCCCGAATACTGAAGACTCAAATTACAGTGACCGAACAATTGGATTTTACGAGGAACTTGCTACCCTCATCCTCATTTACGAAGGCTCTACAGATTCCATTACTACTGGCAGCTATGAAGTGTCTGCTCCAACTGAAGGTCCAACTGCTCCAATTCATATTATGCGTTTACTTGGCTAGGGTGTTTTATGGTGGCTGCTCATAGTTGTAAGCGAAGTTCAAACAAGTAGACTGACTAGCAAAACTAAACTAATTAAACTGATCGTGTTGATCGAGGTTGCGCCACTAATCTGTGAAATATATTCCTAGTCAAATCAGTCTACAAGTGAACTTCAACCGAGTGTTTTAAATGAGCACAAGCAATGCTCTAATAAGTAATACCAACAAACACCAAGGAAATCAAGGCTGTAGCTGCACAATTACATGCAGGAAACAAGGCAACCAACAGGTATAGAAGTTTTTAACAAGAGATCATTTTAGATATTATTAACATATAAACTCGAATTAAAAGCTTCTAAACATCAAAATATCAGTAATCCGGTAATAAGTAGTAGGCGTTTTTCAGACAGAAGAGAACAGTTTCGTACACGATTACAGAAAAGTCTCATTTAGTCCTCACGAATTATTTATTTACCATAACAGAAAATGCAAACCTCAAGGTAAACTCTTCATGGGTTCATGTGTCGTCAGAAAACACAATGCATAGTACCACTGGCTTGTCCGAGAAAATTACTACCACAGTTAGGGTCGGGGCTGCCTATTCCAGGATCATTAAAATCAAGAAACTCCAGAGGCGATTTATAGTTTTGTAACCTGTCAGTATCGGCAAAAGAGTTCAAACTCCGGTCAGATCTCCCACCCGTCTTCGACTTTCTAGAATGCTTCTTCTCTTTGGACGCACTTCCTCCTCCTTGCACGTTCTTGCCCTTGTGCTTCCCTTTTCCGTGCTTTTTGTAGCTCTTGCTGTACTGTTTGTGATCCTTCTTCTTTCGATAGTGTGATACTGATGTTGGAGGTGGATCATACACATCAGGTGCCCAAGTAACAATAAGCTTCTTTTTAGGAACACCCTCCTTCTCACGGCTCCCTTTCATTGCGGAAACTAGCTTGCGATCAGTAGGCATTGACAGAGACTGACTGACAGCATTCTCTGTTCCCTCCGAACAAGAGGGAGCAGAGAATGCAGCACACTTGTGAAGGCACTCGCTAGAGATTGAGGTGGAGCCATCCATATTCGTGATGGGATTACTTGTATTTTCATCCTCCAGACCGCTTGTACCATCCGAAGGAGAATCCGAAGACGTTTCCAAGTCATCATCATTCACTTGCCATTTTTCATATAACGCATTTTCAAGTTCAAGAAATGGGTCCGCTTCACAAGGAGGTGGCTGATCAATACAATGGCCACCAGAACCACTTCTCATTGCAGATTTTACAGCACGGAAGCTGTCCATCAAATAAGAACAGTAGCACAAATCTGAAATTTGTGAAGTAAATAAATTACCAAACTTTTCCCCGGTGGAAAAGTCAACTAATATCTTCAAGCTCTCCAAGCAATGGGAACCCAGACGAACTACCACTTGTAAAACACTAGAAAGTTCCTTCCTTTTGCAGGAACAAGAAGGAAACCGAAACCCACAAGACTAGATAACCAAAAATAGCGAATTGAACAGATAGGAGAGCAAATAAAAGTAAATGTTAACTAAGATTACCACGACGATCACTTTTTTCAAGATTTTTAAGACGATGAGAACATATAGAACGATGCAAAGAGTTCGAAGAAAGTATGGAGGGAGCAATAGGAAGTTTAGCAGGCACCAAACGCATTGTGCTTCAATGCTCTTCGACCCCCCTCAGGAAAGAAAACTTTAAATGCAACAAACCCTTCTATCTTTGTAAGCTCCCTTCCTATTGTTAAAGTCGTGGATAGAATCAAAACAGAAGCTAATGAATGAACGCAAGCAATCTCTAAAACGGTAACATGTTCCTCCGTAACTTCCAATGTAGTGGTCAATAGCACATCCCAATCTGCCATGAGCAATTAGCTATGTAAGGTAACAAGGATAAAATTTGCCAAGATATAAAGTGGATAGATAGCAAGAAAAATCAGAATCAAGTATTGAGCAATCTGTACATTGAGCAGAACTTGCAAGAAAGTAAAAGATTATATCAACCATAGAGTAAACATCAAGACATCAAACAACAAGTAAGAGCATAAGCCATCAGCTTTAGTTATCAATACTGGCTATCACAGATTAATCTAGCTAAATGCAGCCAATGTTGTCACAAAATGCACATAAATGAGGTCATAATGATCTCAAACCTTTACAAAACAGCCAGCTTTCATTTTCTTTACTTGTCGAACAAAAAACTAAAAACAAAAAAAAGTAAGCTTTCAGATCTCATACCATGACCAAAATACCAAAAGATATGTCTTTGGGATTCTAAATTGGATAAAAATAAAAACAAATGCTGTTTAAGTGCCTTACCATAATTGCTCGAGGGGTCATTAATTTGAAACCTAGTACATATTTATCTTTCTCTTTCTAGCAACTCACATTATTCACAGATAGTGTAATTCATCGCAAACATCCATGTTTATAGGATCTCATGTCATGTAAATTATCTATTTTCGACGGCTCAGATTTTAAATCCAAGACTACACATTTATTTCCAACAACTATTGATTTCATAATAACAAGGACACAAAAGTTCAAGTGATACTAATCCATGAGCATTCACCAGGTTGACTAATCAAACTTGGAAAAACCGTGAAAATCAAAACAAACAAGTATATGAGACTTAGGGTGTGTTTGGATTGAGGGATTTGGAGGGAAAGGAAAGGGAGGGAGAGTGGGGGATTTAAAATTCCTTGTTTGGATAGCAAATGAGGGTGGAGGGAAATGGAGGGGGAGTGATTTGGAGGGATCCAATTTCCCTCCTCCAAGCCTAATCAAAATCTCTCCACAATAAGCAAATCAAAGATTTGGAGGGAAATTGTATCCAAACACCTACACCCCATTCCCCCTCCCTTTCCCTTCTCTCTCTTTCCCTTCCCTCCTTCCCTCTCCCCTCCCTTTCCCTCCATTTTTGCTATCCAAACACACCCTTAATGCATGTTTCCCAGAAATACAAATGTTAGTCAGCAGGACATGAAACAGCAAAATAGGAGGGAAAGAGAGGGGAGGGAGAATGGGGTATAAGTGTTTGGATACAATTTTCCTCCAAATCTTTCCTATGATAGAGAGATTTTGATTTGGCTTAGAGGAGGGAAAATGGATCCCTCCAAATCCCTCCACCTCCATTTCCCTCCATCCTTGATTGTTATCCAAACAAGGGATTTTAAATCCCCTAGTCTCCCTCCCTTTCTTTTCCCTCCAAATCCCTCCATCCAAACACACCCTAAATGCAACAGTAATACAAACCCAAAAATGTTTAGCCAATTGACGTCTTGATGTTGGCATGCCTTTTGAGTAGTACAAACCCAAAAATGTTCAGCCAATTGACCTCTTCATGTTGACATGCTTTTGAGTAGTGTAGATTACCATACAAAAAAGCACCAATCACAAAGTCACATAACATTGAACAATATGTTCTCAATCATTGATCAATCAGAATGCATCAATCAGGATAATCAAATTAGGGAGTGTGATTAACAACAAAGCATGGATAATAGGAAATAGCGGATGACGGTTAATAGGATGTCTAATGAAGAGAAAGATACAACAAATCACATTCCAACGCATCAGCAAAAGGAAATCGAAGATCACAGAGCAAGGAACAATACGTCTAATTTATCACTCTTTTCTCTGATGCACGAAAAAACATAATCGGAGACAAATTAAAACATATACTCTTTCAATTCTGGTAGATTCTTTACGTTTGCTTTTGATACAAAGTCAAAAATAAAAGGCCAAATACCTAAAATACCCTCTCAGCTCATCTCATCCGTCGCCCTTTTGTCATGTCATACATTTGGGAGTTCAAAGTAGGGTCGGGGTGATCTATTGTGATTTGTGAAGGTTGTTTGTAGGAATATTTGGGTAGTGTTAGTGTGGTTAGTTCGGGAAGTGGAATTGTAAAGAGCGGTTGATGCTCGATGTGGAAGTGATTTCGAGAGGGAAGAGGTAATGAGCAGTGCTCAATTAGTATACAAAATCTTGTGCAAGGCTGGGATACTTTTAAATAACTAACTTTTAATTTGAATGGGTGATGGGTGATTGATAAACCCGTTTATTTTGATAGACCCACTTACAGAATTATTGTGGAGGACGGACATACAGGAGAACCTAACCCATTCGATTTAAGCGATTTGGGACACTCAACAATCGACAGTTAACCGTAAATCAAACAGAGAAAACAGCAATCAAGATTCAAATTTTACTAATCTAAGTCTAACAATTTGCACCTTAATTGAAATTAATCAAGATCTAAACTTTACTAATCTAACAATAACAGCTGCAATAATTAATTAAGGGAAAATGCATGTGGTGCTCTTAAAGTTTTACATTTTGCCCGAAATACCCAATTTTTTGTTCGGGAAAACTTTAAGAGGCTGTAACTACACGAGTTCAGGAAGTAATTTTTTTTCAAATCGATCATCTTTCCGAGAAAGACGATTTGAAAAAAAAAATTGTCATATTTGCATCCTTGGCTAGGAGTTTTTGTACGTCAACGTTTTTTTTACCGAACAAACTTTGAGTGACCATATCTCTTAGTCACGAATTCCAAACTCAGACAATTTTTTTTTTCAAGTAGTAGTTTGAAAAAGATAATCAATTTGAAAAAAAATAAATCCACGTCTCGTAAACACGAGTTATAGCTTCTTCATGTTTTTCAGATCAAAAAATTCTTCAAGTTTTTCGGATCAAAAAATTGTGTATTTTGGGCAAAATATCAAAGTTCAAGGCACCGCGTGCATTTTCCGATTAATTAATTAAAGGATGATGCGAGAAAACAGAAGGAAAAGAGAGAGAAAGAAGAGAAACCTGAAGATGATAAGATCTAGATCGGAAAGAGAGTGGTTGAATCTGAGCGTATTAATGGCGTAAGAAGGTTAATATCGTGATTTTGATGAAAGACGACGAAGAAGACATCTTTAGGGCTTGAGGATGATTTTCTGACATTATCTTCAATAGGGTATTTATAGTGTTATACGCAAAGGTATTTGGGGAAACACATTTACGAATATGAGACGGAGTACGCGGGGTGTACAAGGGCCTTGGTATACAGGCCAGTGAGAGCACGCCAAGTGGAGTTTGGTAGGGACCATATGGAATCTTTTTCAAATGAGTTTTTAGAGGGATAAATTTGAAAAATTTGGATTTCAAATTCAAAAAGAGACAATCTATTAATTGCTACACTTTCCAAAGATCATTAGCAATATTAATCTAATTTTTTTATACTAATCTCTATACTAATTATTTTTTGTTTCTTATATTTATTTTATGTTCTTATTTATTTTAACCTCATTTCTCTAACTAAAAAAATCGTTTCTCTCACTTAAAAAAAATCAAGATATTCGTTTCTCTCACTTAAAAAAAATCGGATATTTTTTTCCCCAAATCTAATAATCCATAAAAAAAAAACCAAGATATTTTTTTTTTCCCAAATCTAATAATTCCTTAAAAAAATAAGTATATTTTGTTTCCAAATCTAATAATCATATTTAATTATTAAAATCTCATACTATATTTCAATTGTATCGACACCACCATCATCTTTAATATGAGTTTTAATCAATCTTGTTCTTGCGATTCACATTGTTATCATAACTTGGTTCCAATCCGTCAACTCTTGAAGAAAAATGGACCTAACAAAGGAAGGTTTTTTTATCGTTGTCCCTTATGGAAGGTATATTTATGTTTATAGCTCAAAATAATATAATTAGTATAATATCTATGTTTATTGCTCTAATTAATTTTTAATGCATCTTTAGACTGAAGATTGTGGTTACTTCGTATGGGATGAATGCGTGGAGGTTGATCGGAACATGAACAGGTTGATTGATCTAAACAACTCTTTGGAGGATAGGTTACGGCAATTGACATCGGAAAATATTAAATTGAAATCTCAGAAGTTACGTGCTACTAAATTAGAAAAGTTAGCTCGTCGGTTATTGTATTATTCGTGGGTTGTATTTGTATTATTATTATCAATTTGTATTGTGATAATACTACATAAATAAGAGAAGAAGCTTTAATTTGTTATTGATTGTTGATCTAAATTTGTATTTTGACGATAGTTGTCCATTATTCGTTGTCGATCAAAAATAATTTCGGTCTCGGTTTGTTATGCTTGATTATTAAGGTTTTAAAAACTTAAAATGAATCAATTGCAAAAAGAAAAACATTTAATTTGTAATGTGTTAACTTTGCAAATTGCAAATTGCAAATGACATCTACTTACTGACGGCCCAAGTAAATGAATGGATGAAAATGGCCCAATTGAGGAAGTAAATGGGTCGACGAGAAAGAATGGATGAAAATGGCCCAATTGAGGAAGTAAATGGGTCGACGAAAAGTAATCGATGAAAATGGCCCAATTGAGGAAGTAATAATGGGTCTAGTTACCGAAGGCCCAAGTAAGTTAGTTGATAAATAGAATGAGCCCAAATTGTTATATAAGACCTATATTTTGATTGGGCTTTTCCCCTATTGGGGCCACATTCCTAATGGTCTGGTTTTTAACATAGAAACATGGAAAATGAATATTAATGGCCCAAGTGAATAATGGTCAGTCCTACCAAGTTAAATTGCATAATTATTTGTAGCAGCATAAGATCTCGTTGTGGCGTTTGTTACTCGCTTGGCCGTGTTCTCCTCATGTGCCGGATTTATTTTGGATTAAAATTAGTCATCACACATTGGTAAAATTACGGGTATTTTTTTAACGAAGGACGTAAGATAGTAATTAAAAAAAAATAACAGGAATTTGAAAAGGAAATGGGTAGTTGATAATCATAGATCCATTGGAAAATATAAACCAACCTTTTAATCCTTACAAAATACGTACTATATAAACCATATTTAACCTAACTAAAAACCAAGAAGTTCAAGTTGATGAAGCTCCAACTCAATTTTCTGGATTTCAATCACCCCTTGTTCACGATTAGCTTTCACTTCATGTATAAGAGCTTCCATATTTTCCTGCACGTCGTTCATCCCTCTACTTATTGCCCGCTGCCTTATCACCTCCGCTCGGTCTATTAGATCGGCCAACTGAGTGTCAATCTCTCGCAACCGAGCGAGTTTGATTCTGCGATTGATAGTGTATTGTACTAATATAGGAATGAACTGTCTAACCATCTGAAATTCATACTAGTTAATTAAATTAAAAATAAAACGTTATGTAAAAGGAAAATTGGATGACAACTACCATTCATATCCCATCGCCAATATGGACATAAACCGTTTATATTCAATCAAAAAATAGTTATGATTGACGGGTTATTAAATTGATTGTCACATACATGCAAAAATCGTTTACGGTTTTAAACTTATACAAACAATTTCATTTAAAAGAAAGAATGGTTAAATATCTTGATGAAATGAGCAAGAAAAAGAAAGAATGGTTAAAATACCTTGATGAATGATCAAACAATTAGTAACAAGAGTTGTGAACAAGTTTGGAGTCCTCCTTACAAGTATATATGAGATCTAGGGTTTGTGTTGTAAAGGGAGTTTTATTTTTGTAGATAAATGTAAAATACTGCCATATTCCTTTTATAATGGGGAGAAAGACAATTTTTTAATTTTTGTAATTAGTGATGTTTAAAACCGTCTATATTCAATTAAAAAAATTAAAGCGTTATGTAAAAAGAAACAAATATAACAACCTTTCATATCACATAAACCGTTTATATTCAATTAAAATATAATTATGATTGAGGACTTATTAAATTGATTGTCGCATACATGCAAAAATTGTAAACTATACAAACGATTTAATTTAAAGGAATGAATGGTTAAATACCTTGATGAATGAATTAGTGACACAAGAGTTGTGAACAAGTTTGGAGTCCTCCTTACAAGTATATATGAGATCTAAAGGTAGTTTTATTTTTGTAGATGAATGTAAAATAGTGCCATTTTACTTTTATAATGGGGAGAAAGACAAATTTTTTTATTTTTCTTATTAGTGATGATGTGTTTAAATCTCATCAATTGGAAGTCAAATCAACATGCATGCATGCTAGATTTCTGCCTTGCTTGCTTACACGACACACATAATCAAATCAAATCAATTGTAATTCTTTTTGTGTTGTGTTTAGTCAAATCAAAATAGTTTATACGGACTACTTAATAGGAAAATCAATCCACATTTTTAACTATTAATAGATATTCATATGTTATATCGAAACCAAAGAAAATCAATGATAATAAAACTGATTCAAATGGAAAATATTAAAAACCCACATTTAAAATTTACATACTTAATATAAGTGACATCATGCATGCCCACTAAATTAAATAGAACTTAAACGAGAAATAGAGGCTCTTAGGGAGGCATTCTCTTCCATGATTTTGATCTTCACCTCCTTTGCTAGTTTGAGGTCTCGTAAAGCGTATGCAATATCTGCTGCATCTTCTCCATCTCCGGCATAAAGCCACGATCTTTGGCAACCTTGAGTGGGATCTGAACATTAACAAGGAATAGGTTGTTCTTCCTTTCGATTTCCTCTAAGCGATTTATGAAACATTTGTTGTACTCGATTGTAATCAATGTTTTGGTAATGTTCCGATCCATTATTTTGAAGGAAGTTTTCAGTTTAGGTTTTAAAGGTTTAGGGTTTGAAATATTGATAGACAAATCAAATTAGATAATGGCTTGGGTAGTAGATGTGGTTAGGATTTACTGAATATACAAATGTATCATATATATAAATAAAGTGTGGGTCGTGTCTTTTCATATGCCACACAGGAGGATTTTTAATTATAAATTAAAATTAACAAGTGGAAGTTGAATTAAAATTAATATGTTTATAGGAAATGACAACTTGTCCTTTAATCTTCCGGTACAATGAATTGTATTTTAATAAATCTTACGTAATTAATATAATTCCGAGTATTTAAAACCGATATTTATTTATCAACTCTTGTTCAAGTACGAAATTAAAATGACGTCACATAGTTAACATTCAAAATCGAACAAAATATAAAAGGGGTAGAAGAGAAAACCCAACCATGATAGTTAATATTAAGATAAACTTAAATAAGAAAAGTACAACATAATAATATTATAAAAATAAAACATGCATAGATATTAATTGGAAATTAAATACATGAATATCCAATTAAGGACTTCTTTTAATCCTTACTAATTTAAGGATTTTAAAGCCTTTAGATCATCCTCAAGTTCTTTCCTAAGGTCAATGCATTTTCCATAAGAAACAAACAAGGATTGTATGAGATCATCCGCTTCCTTTTCAATCTCCTTAACGCCATGTACATAACAATAGTTCCGAGTTTCAATCGCACCAACAATCATCTTCATCGCTCTCAACTCTTGTTCAAGTACCGTTTGAATGTTTTTTTCCAAATTGGCGATCAAACCCATTGACATACCACTTAGGTTTGCCATTTGAAATCTTTTGTAGTTTTAGTGAGAAGAAAGAGATAACTATTGTTATTTTAAATTGTTTTCTTTTAGAATGATGTTAACCACCTAATATTTATAATTGAATTTATGACCTTTGGAGAACCGTGCGTTGAATAGTTAAAAAAAATTGCCACTTGCGTTTTTATTTTTATTTTTATTTTTGACAAATTGGTTCATAAATTATGACTGTTGGTGATTACCAATTTCATTTACCTTGCAAACAATGGCCACTTGCATAGAAATCAAATGAATGATACACCTAATGTAAGAGGTAGAAGTAGAGAAAACCCAACAATGTTAACTAATTTAGAAATAACACCAGGATAAACTTAAAAAAAAGTACAACGTAATTATATAACTAAATATCAAACAGAATAAAAATAAGGTCTCCTAATCCTTATTAATAATGAACTTTAGAGCGTCAATATCCTCTTCAAACCCTTTTCTAAGATTGTTAAATTTTTCATACGTACCCAACACGTATTTGATGAAATCATCCGCGTCCTTTTCTGTTTCCTTAAGGCCCCTTAAATAACAATCGTTACGAGTTTCAATCGCCCCGACAACCACCTTCATTGCTTTGAACTCGAGTTCACGAAGATTGGAAACTTGTTCTTCTAAAAATAGCAACGATTCAATTAACAATTCATTAAGGTTTCTCATTCTAAAAATTTTAGTTGATTTATTTAGAGAGAAGATAAAAGGTGAAATAGTTTAGAAAGAGAGGAATAGTTATGTTTTAGAATGGCTACTTTGTGTTAGCTCCCCACTATTTATAATTAAGTTGGTGACTGTTCTACTACCATGACATCAAAGAAATTAATTAAATTAAATTAAATTAATATAAATTTAATTTAAAATTACTTTTTAATTACCGTTGCTTCACCATTTCTCTATTAAATATAAAAAAATAAGTTGGTGACTATTGGCGTACCATTCTTGTGTATTTTGATTGAAATTATATAAATAATTGAAATTGGCATAATTTTTAAATACTTTAATTTAGCACATTTGAAGGTAAATTAAAGAGTGCAAGGATTTGAAACGTAAATCGAATCGGTAGATAAGACTTAATACTGAATTGAAAATAGGAACATAACAAATTCGACCATCTAAAATCGAAACGAGACTATGAATCTACTTGAAATTAAAAGGATCCATGAAAGTTATTTAGTAAACTCTTTGATCCACCCTTGATAAAATTCTTGCAACCCTATCCTCTATTATGGCAAGCCTTTGGTCAAGATGAAACAAATCTTTTGTTACTGGGTCTCTTATCCCCTGGCATAGACAATATTCCTTGACTAAATTAGTCCCTCTTCTTATAGTAAGGATACCAAACTTCACCTCTCGGCGTAAGGACAGACGGTAATCTCTTATAAATGATGGTTCATGGTCTCCAAGAAGAAACCATTTAGCCCAAGCTTTGCATACCTCTCGCTACATTCTTCTTATCACACGTGTGGCCAACCTATTGAATATATGAGTACTCATAATATCCACATTGCCGAGGACTTCGGTAATAGGTGAACCCGTTCCACGGTTTCTTTCAACACTATATTCAACATCGAAATCCATTTGCATGGAGCGCTTTTTGTTGGCGATATATTCTTCTTTGAACAATTGTTTGTCCTCTTCCAATCTATTGATTGAATGAAATCGATAAATAACAATTCTCATATTTGAATATTTTTTTATGTTAAATTATGTTTAATTTAACTTGAGATAGTCTTTTAGGTTGGAAGCATAAGGTATTTATTTAAGATGCGTGACCGTAATGGGTCTGTGGCCTTAAATACACAACTGTTTATTTGAAGAATGTAGCAGATAATGAAAGGTTACATGAAACTAAATTAATTAAAAAGATACCAAATATAATATTATGATATCTATTTTAAGTGAACATTACTAGACAATGTTCGTTTATACAACTTAATTGATCAACTATTTTTTGTACGAAGTAGTAGGTCTAACTTATGGCGCTTTGTTTCTAGGTTTGGTTGTTTTAGGGTTTCTAGTGTTTTAGGGTTGGTTGGGGTTGTATTTAGTGTTTGTTAAGTATAATTATTTCTACGTCACGTTTATTTTAGGGTTGGTTTTGGTGGTTTTAGGGTTGGGTTTATTTTAGGGTATGGTTTTAAAAAGGGTTTGTAGGGTTTTTTTTACTAGGGTAGGTTTATTTTAGGGTTTGTTTTTAAAAAAAGGTTTACTTTCGTCTCGATCTTAGGTTTATGTACCTATTTCTCTGTCAATTGATATGTAAATTACCTTTTTGGATGTATTACTCAAATGTTATTTACTAAAAATAGATTTTGATAACTATTGAGTCATAGTCCATATTTGTCTGTCAATTGATATCTAAATTTCCTTTTTGGGTGTATTACTCAAATATTACTAAAATTATCATAATATAACTATTGAGTGATACTATAAATTTGTCTGTTAGTTGATATCTATTTCGTTTTTGGGTTCATTACTGAAATGTTATTACTAAAACTAGATTTAGATAACATTTGAGGCATACTCCATCTGTCTCGGTCTCGGTCAATTGTTATCTATTTCCTTTTTTCTTGTATTACTAAAAATAGATTTAGATAACATTTGAGTCATACTCCATCTGTCTCGGTCAATTGTTATCTATTTCCTTTTTTGTTGTATTACTAAAAATAGATTTAGATAACATTTGAGTCATACTCCATCTGTCTCGGTCAATTGTTATCTATTTCCTTTTTTGTTGTATTACTAAAAATAGATTTAGATAACATTTGAGTCATACTCCATCTGTCTCGGTCAATTGTTATCTATTTCATTTTTTGTTGTATTACTAAAAATAGATTTAGATAACATTTGAGTCATACTCCATCTGTCTCGGTCAATTGTTATCTATTTCCTTTTTTCTTCTATTACTAAAAATAGATTTAGATAACATTTGAGTCATACTCCATCTGTCTCGGTCAATTGTTATCTATTTCCTTTTTTCTTCTATTACTCAAAATAGATTTAGATAACATTTGAGTCATACTCCATCTGTCTCGGTCAATTGTTATCTATTTCCTTTTTGGGTGTATTACTCAAAATAGATTTAGATAACAATTGAGTCATAGTCCATCCGTCTGGGCCAATTGTTAGCTATTTCCTTTTTATGGTAGTTGTTATGTCAAATTTTCTTTATTAGGATTAAACTTATGTTTTGTTGAAGTCATTTAAAATTGAGAAGGATTTATGTTAATTTGTTTACAAATTAATTGTTAATTCGTTTACTACTCATGGCATGTTTTATTTTGTTACAAAATAAATTATTGATGAACAAAATTAGGTATACTAAAATATTAAACCTACTACCAAAAACGTACGCATAAAACTAGGTTAATAAACACATTACCTCGTAAATAGATGACATAATAAAGATTACATAGGGAACTTAAGAAACACAATTTACTTGCAGCTTAAAAAAGAACAATATCATCATGAAATAACATTGGAATATTAAAGAAATGTCAGAACTCAATGGCCTTTTAGATTAAAATATAAATTTATGAAAATCGAATTTAAGGAAGGTTATTTATATGTATATATTGTATATCTTATACTCCAAAAAAAAAAGATAGTGGTTAATTTTCTTTAAATTGTATCAAATATTTTAGATTTAATGTTATATGTTACTTTTAATTTACTATATTGGCCTTTAGTTTTTTGGAGGGAAAGTTTACTACATTAAGTGTAATTTTGGAGGGAAATTTTACTACATGTAGACACCTCGTTTCTGCACCCCTCGCAAACCACCCGGTGATGATTGGGCCGCATGTTTGATTCGCGGAACGATTAGTGACAGTTTGTAAGATTATCGTCAAGTGATTGCTCAAATATAAATGTCAACCTCTTAGTTGCCATCTACGTGCCGATACGGTCGTTTTGGCAGTAATTAGAGTACATTCGGAGTCCGGGTCAAAAACCGTCTCCATTTTCTGATAGCTGTTAAATCCCGAGTCGGAATGTTCTGGAATGTTCCGGAATGTTCCGGATATTTCTATTCCATATTTCTCAAATTTTATCTTTTGGCAAATAATATCCCGTAATATTTAAAAGATAATCGAATAAATCCGTCCTACCATAACTTAAACGCGGAGAATCTTTCTTAAGCAGGAGGAAACCTCCTGGGAACAGACGACAGAGTCTTTGCGCCTCTTCCAAGAGACGCAGTGGCTGCTGCGCCTCTTCCCGGGCCCTTCTTTGCATGATTTACGTATCTTTTTTATATCTTTCCGAGATTCACTTCCAAAGAGTCTCCGAAACCCTATTCCTTCACGTGATTAGTATAAATAGGAGCCTTCGTTCCTCATATTTCTCACGCGAGTGTCCGCCCTTCTCTTCTCCCTTTGCATTCTAGACTTCGTTCTTACTAATTGGCGCCTACGTGCTTGGACTTCCGACCACGTAAGCTCGGATCTTTCCGGGTACCAGCCTCTCCGTTGCATGACCGACCAATTTGACCACTACACTCAATCAATTTAATTAATCAATCGTTTTCCTCTTTCGAGGGCACTCTTTCCTTGCATTCGCGTCGAGCATCACTAATCGATCTTCTTAGTTCTTCTCGTTCCGTCAACATGTAAGTCTGAGGGTGTATAATTCCTTTTATTTATTGCATTTAATTATTGTATAACAATTGTAAGGTTTATGTCGAAAGCATCTCATTAAAACCGATTTCTAAAACCATCTTTAAAACCTGCTTTGGATTTCCGATGAGATGACAATCGAGAAAAGACGCAGCAATCGCCGCGCCTCTTTAAAGGAGCGCAGACTGCCGCGCCTCTTTGTGAGGCCGCAGCTTCTCGCTTCTTTTCTTCTTCCTCCGTCCTCTGCAATTCGTATCAAATTTATTTGTTTTGTTTGTTCGTCTGTTAATTCTCCGTCATAAAATCATAATAATTAGCATGTATATTGTATCATATATTTCATCATTCATTCACATGTTTAATTCATCTAATCCGACTTAAATTCCAAGTAATTCATATTTGCGGGTTTTCGTCACTAATATTCAATTCGAGTTCTAGGGATTCAATTCGTTCATGTTGAGTTTCTGGGATTCATTGTTGATATGTTTTTCATCATGTTCATTGTTAATCCGCCGTCAATTCATCATGATTAGTTAATTATTCGCTTGTTTGGTTCGTTCATTAACATCGACCCTTCACATGTTTAATCTGTCTTTGTTTCCGTCATCCATGTTTATTGTTTTATGACCTTAATCATATGTTAAATAATCTGCAAATCACTTTCATCCGAGTACATAATCTAAATCAGTCCATTAAAATTCACCAATTAACGTTAACAATTGCAGTTTTGGCTTCACAGCCACAGAGTTCGTCCTTGGAACAGACGCAGCAACTGCTGCGCCTCTTCCAAAGGGCGCAGTGTCTGCTGCGCCTGTTCCAGGACGACTTCTGTCCCTGAACTCCTTTTCTGTCTTGACCTAGATTAATTAGTTTATGTATCAATTAACTAATATTCGTAATATCGCTAATTCCTGTTCGTTAATTCGTTGTTTTATTCTTTTATTTCTTTTTTATCAAATCATCCATTTTAAAGGTATTTTCGACATAAATCGCCTATTCCAATGTAATCAATGTAATTTTCATTATTGTAATTTTATCGTTGTATTTGGTATCATTTGTATGTTCTCACATGTAATTGAACATTAAATCCTACTTCGACCCAATTGTTTGCCTAATTAATTGTTCACCGACTTAGTCTAATTTTCACATGCTAGGATTAATCAATGGATGTTGCATTGCATGCATATAGCCGACGATATATCAAGTACGAATAACTTCCCTAATCATTAGTAGAGGCCGCTATCGAGGCGGGCGGGATTAGGTGTTCGATCAAAAGAGCTTCCTAATACGTACCCTCACCCCTTACTCCGGATCTCCGTGAGCACCCGTGTTCATTGGCATCCACGAGAGTCATTCTAGACATAGAATGCTAAGGGTAACGATTGCTTAGTGTTCATGTCACTACTTTGTGTCTTGACATGACACGAGGTATTCGCACGGTTCCAATTTCCCATAAAAATTGGTGGCGACTCCATACAAAATGCAAACGCTTGTTTTCGAGCCCCTTCACTCCCAAGCGCCCCCGTGGGCGGCCCGCTGTCCACAGTTTGGCGACTCATTGGGGATTATACACTTACGTGTAGCTAGGGTGAAACTTGAACAAGGTTAGGGAATAAGTTTGTACAAGACAATTGTCGGTTTTCATAACTCGGTCTTCCTAGACCGTTTAATTCGGCCTTCCTAGGCCCAACCCAACCCATTCGACCAATCGTCCCGTCTAAACGGTCCTAATTCTTATTTGGGCCTAAGGATGGATAGCGGTTGACGTCATCCATACCATGGTGCTTACTCTTGTTTGTATCAAGGGCCTTCACTACTTGAGGAAATGGACTAGGAATCGGCCTTACTCTTGTTTGGCACGAGCCTCTCCACCGACTTCGGGTTTGATGGTTCGGTATGGCAACCCACCCTTTAAACCAAAACCCTTCTAAAAGCACTCAAAGATCCTGTTATAATGCTTGTATAAATGTGTAAAACTCTACATGATCACCATTTCTAGACAAAACCATGACAAATTTTCAAAAATCAAAACCCAATTTCAAATCAAGAATTTCGAAATAAAGGCCTTCAATTAGCGCAAAATCCGGTCAAAACTCTGTCCGTTTGTCGTGTCAAAATTCGGGCCACAAGCCCATTTCAAAACCTCACTTCGAGTCCACTCCTACAACTACACTACAGTTGGCTAGGACACACATTTTCAAAGACCCTGTCTTTCTTCAAAACTCACTCAACACAAGTGGCACACACCCACTTCACGAGTCAAAACTTTTCCTCTTTTAGCAAGTGTGATGGAATGGTCGATTGTGTTTTGATTCGTCGCCGATCTCTTACTCAGTTTTCAAGATGCCTGGGTCAAGTGATGATACGAACCTCCAGCAAATTCAAGAAAGTAATGATCGAATCCTAGCCGCGCTAGCCCAAATGCAAGTTACCCAAAACCAAACCTATGACCGCCTCGAGCTCATCGAAGGCCGTATCTTTGACGTAGAGGGAAGGTTGCCTCCCATTAAAGGTGAAGTACTACAATTTTCCGATGACGAGTCTAAGGATGAGAATCCTCTCATGGGGACAACTCACGGTGAGAAAAGGCTCCAATACCTAGAGGAGCAATTGATGTACCTTAAGGGGGATGACATTTACAAGGAGAACAATCGTAAGTATGAAGCCGTCAATTCCAAATTGCCCACTAACTTTAGCATGACGGATATCCCTAAGTTCAAGGGACATGAGAACCCTTTGAACCATATCCGTGCCTTCAAGGATTACATGTCTATCAAAGGCATCAAACCCGAGATGTTCTTAAGGATCTTTCCTTCATCTCTCGACACCATCCCAAAGCAATGGTTCTACACTTTAGATCACAAAAAGGTCGCTACTTGGGAGGACGCCGCAATCGAATTCTCAAAACAATACGCGGATAATGCCGAGATCCAAGTCAATATGCGCACTTTAGAGGTTCTTACCCAGAATGACAAAGAAGGATTCACCGACTTTCTAAGTAGGTGGAGGAAGACTAGTACTCAACTAGTAGAACGCCTTGATGAGGCCACTCTTGTGGAAAAGTTCGTGGACAATCTCAAGCCCATATATGCCAACCATTTGAGATATCAAAACATCAAGACTTTCAAGGACTTAACCGTATTAGGGACACGAATTGAAGATGACATCCGCAAAGGACTCTTGTCCAAAACGGTAGGTCGAGGATATCAAGGGTCCACAAGTCGTTCATACGGCTCTACTAGCAAGACCGACGAAGTTAACCTTCTCGAACCATCCAAGAAAACTAGCCCACCAAGGAAGTTCACAAACCTTGGGGATACATACTCCAATGCTCTAAAAAGGCTAGTGAAGCAAGGCAAACTCCAACCCATTGGACCTACTCCCGAGCCCGAAAGGAAGTCCAAATTCTGGGACGAAAATTCCTACTGTGAATACCATAGGGGTAAGGGGCACGACACCGAAAAATGCTACAAGTTGAAACACGTGCTTCAAGATATGATCGAAGATGGTCGACTTCCAATTCCACCAGGAGGTAAGCCTAATAACACTCAGAATCCTCTTGGAGTTCTAGTGATTACAAGTGATGAATCTACCTTAGATTGCTCACATCTCATTTCTCCCGCCGAGGATGAAATTCATGCAATTGAGAAAGAAAGACTCTACTCTACCATCTCCCCTACCATTTCCGACTTCATCGCCTGGGCAAGGAGTGTAGATAGACAAGTGTGGGAACTAGAAAACATGGTAACAATCTTGCGCAATCCCAATGCAACACCTAAAGGGCGCGTACCATTGACCTTCTCTCAAAATGCTACTATGCAAGAAGTCATCACCGTGGTCGATAAACTAGTCGATCAAATCATACAACTAGAAAGTGACATCATGAGGATGAGGGAACTAGCCGCAATCAATGGAGTTTGGGCCGATGACGATGAAGACGAATATCTCATTGAAAATTCTTTAGTCAAAGAAATAGTCCAAAATGGCGAAGACCAAGATGTGGATCACCTGACTCGCTCGGGTCGTCCATACCAAAGCACTACTCAAAACGGTCCCACCAATGTCATCACACCAAATGACAACGAAGACGACCCCACTGATCATTTGCTCAAGCAATTACAAAAAACCAAGGCTGATCTTTCAGTCTGGCAACTAGTGGCAAGCTCATTTCCACACCGCCAAGCTTTACTGCAAGCTTTGGCCAAATTGAATGTGGCACATAACTCTACTCCCGAAGATGTAGTCAACTTGGTCTTCCAAGAATCCCCGAAACTAAGTAACCCTGTTACTTTCTCGGATGAAGACTTGCCACCTTTTGGCGCCAGTCACAACCTTGCTCTATACATCACCGTCATCCGTGTCCTAAAGAAGAATGTGCCAATGACCTTGGTAGATGATGGCTCCGCGGTCAACGTCATACCCCTCAAAACGGCACACAAACTAGGCATGAGAGAGTCGGACTGGACTCCTACAAATCAAGGTGTACGTGCATATGACGGTACACGACGAAAAGTGGTAGGACTTGCTAACCTAACCATAGCAACGGGACCAATCGAACGAAAGGTTAACTTCCAAATAGTGGACATCGAAGCTTCATTCAACATACTTCGGGAAGGCCTTGGATTCATGCTTCTAAAGCAAAGAACATCCACCCTTCATCAAAAGATCAAGATCCCACTAAATGGCAAAGTTGTGACAATCACTTCGTCCGCCTATCAAGGCAATAATCGAGAAACAATCAAACAATCAAGTCCTCATGGATCCCATATACGAACTTGGGGGCTTCCAAAGTGTAAATGTCATAGAAAGTGAGTTGGCACCCTTATACTATAATCCCTACTCCAACTTGGTGGTCAACCACATTCTCAAAAACCAAGGATACTTCCCTGGAATGCCTTTGAACCCAGTTCGGAAAAACACCTTCGCGCCATACAAGAAAGGCAACTCATCGAGAATACCACTTGGACTAGGGTACAAACCCACAACAGAAGAAGTTCTCGAAATGCTCGCCCAAGTCCAAAACCGCAAGTATGTAGGAGTCCAAATGAGGCCATATCTTCCTACCCTCAATGGATACTTCGTTCAAGAAGGAAGTTCGGAACTCTTTCATGGATTTCCCGAACCTTGGCATTACCTCGAGAAGAAGTTAGCCGGAATCGAGATCTTTCACGATTGCTACTTCATCCCTCCAGAAACGATTCCTACCGTCAAAACCCGTCAAGCACCTTGCTTAGACGAACAAGCTGTTAGCCTCCTGTTTGGAGAGGACCGATTTGTTAGGGCCGCGCAGGATGAGATCATTACTACGATACTTCAAGACGATCGCTTCAACCCCACCGCTTTGATCACAGAAATCGACACCAAGCAGCAGAAAGGGTGGAGAAAATCAATCAAATGGACCAACAGTCAAGGAAGACTCTTCAAGCTCACCACTGGAGAAGGAGAGATGTTCAAAGAAGAACCAGAAGACGACGAATTCGAATCAGAGTCGGAGTCGGAGTCAGAGTCAGAGTCTAGAGGAGTCATTAGAGAGTCTACTCCTGTCGTCATCCCCACTCCCCTCGTCTCTCCTAGCTTATTTTCGAGTAGTCACGTAGTTCGGGAAATGCCCCACCATCGTCCCTTTGCCGCCACTATCCTTGGATCAGTTGGCTTCTTTGTTTCAACTTTACTCAAATCTTAATATGAATAAATCGGGTTAACGCTTACTCTTTGCGTTATCTTGAGTGCAATTCTGTTTATGATGATACTGAGGATGACCAAAACCCAGACTTGACCGAAATACCTCCCTACGTAGCCAAAGAAATACTACAGGAAGGGGAAGGGGGACCTGTAATTGAGGACACCGAACCCATCAATGTTGGAACCGAACTAGAACCCAAAGAACTTAGGATAGGGACTACCTTGAGCTCAACCGAAAGAACCGATTTCATAGACCTCCTAAATGAATTCAAAGACGTTTTCGCTTGGTCCTACAAAGACATGCCAGGATCGACAGGGATATCGCCGAACATAGGATTCCGATTAAACCAGGTTTCAAACCCGTGAAATGAAGCTTGACGGATGAGAACAGAGTGGGCTCTGAAGATTAAGGAAGAAGTTGACAAACAATTCAAAGCCGGGTTCATCAAAGTTTCCGAGTATTCTGACTGGGTAGCTAACATAGTACCCGTGCCCAAAAAGGATGGGAGAATCCGAGTTTGTGTTGACTTTAGGGATTTGAACAAAGCAAGCCCAAAAGACGACTTCCCTCTACCTCACATCGACATATTGGTAGACAATCGCAGACCATGCATTATTATCCTTCATGGATGGATATGCGGGTTACAACCAAATCAAAATGGCCATGGAAGACATGCATAAGACCGCGTTCGTCACCCAATGGGGAACCTATTGCTATACAGTAATGCCGTTCGGATTGATCAACGCCGGAGCTACATACCAACGCACCGCAACTACACTCCTACATGACATGATGCATAAAGAAGTCGAGGTATACGTAGACGACATGATTGTCAAATCCAAGGAAAGAGAGGGACATATTGCGAACCTTCGCAAGTTCTTCGCAAGGCTACGGAAGTACAATATGAGACTTAACCTCAAAAATGCACATTCGGGGTGACATCCGCAAACTCCTGGGGTACGTCGTTAGCCAACGAGGCATAGAAATAGATCCTTCCAAAATCAAAGCTCGATCGAAATGCCACAACCTCAAACAAAAAAGAAGTCGAGGATTCCCGGGAAAAGTGCAATACATAAGTCGATTCATATAGAAACTTACGATGATTTGCGAGCCTATCTTCAAGAAGCTCAAGAAAACGGACCACACCATGTGGGACGACGATCAAAAAGGCATTCGATCGAATCAAGGAGATATTGGCTAAACCACCGGTGCTCATGCCACCACAACGAGATCAACCTCTTGGTTTATATCTCACAGTAACTGAAACTGCCATGGGTGCTATGCTAGCTCAAACTGTAGGAAGTGAAGAAAGAGCTATTTACTATCTAAGTAAGAAGTTCTTGGAATACGAGTGCAAATATTCACAACTCGAAAAAACATGCCTCGCTCTTGTGTGGGCAACAAAGAAGCTACGTCATTACATGCTTAGCTACTCACAAGAAGATATTCTCCAAAATGGATCCAATCAAATACCTCTTCGAGAAACCCGTTCTCAACGGACGTCTGGCAAGATGGACCATGATGCTCTCCGAATTTGACCTCAAATATGTGCCACTGAAAGTAATAAAGGGTCGCGCCGTCGCCGAATTCTTCGCAGAAAATCCCATCAACGACGCACAAACCATAGATACTTGGTCATTTCCCGACGAGGATATACTTCAAACTGATGTAGAGTCTTGGGATCTATACTTTGATGGAGCATCAAACCTAAGAGGATTTGGGATAGGAGTGTTGCTCATTTCTCCTGAAGGTGAGCATACACCAATCTTTGTCAAACTCGACTTCGAGGTGACAAACAACGCTGCGAGTATGAAGCTTGTCTCATTGGACTACAAGCGGCGCTTAGCTTAGGTATCAAAAACCTACGAGTGCATGGGGATTCGTCACTGATCATCAACCAAATCACGGGATCCTGGAAAATCCGAAGTGAAAGCCTTGCACCCTATCAGGCCAGGATAGACCAAGTGGCTCAATTCTTTGATCATGTAACCTACTTACACCTGCCTCGAGAAGAAAATCAATTTGCGGACGCTCTTGCGAAACTTGCATCTTTGATAAACATGCCAGATTACATGATGGAAATGCCTTTGTGTATCGAACGACGGTCGGAGCCGGCGTATGTCCATCAAATTACCGATGAAGAAGAAATCGCACAAGAACCCTGGTTCCAAGCAATCCTAAACTTCAAGCTTAACGGTACCTATCCACCAGAAATGGACAAAAGGGGACAACGAGCTATACGCCTACTAGCTTCCCAATACATCCTGATGCAAGGAGAATTGTACAAAAGAACACCTCTTGGTGTAGTCCTACGTTGCCTTGATCATTCACAGGCACGGAAAGTAATGGAAGAAGTCCACGACGGAGAATGCGGTCCTCACATGAGCGGGCCTATGATGGCAAAGAAAATCACACGTCTAGGGTACTATTGGACCACAATGGAATCCGATTGCATCAAATATGTGAGGCACTCGCCACAATCACAAATCTTCGGGAATGTACAACACGTCCCTCCTTCGTTGCTCTATACAATGACATCTCCTTGGCCATTCTCCGCATGGGGAATTGATATAATTGGGAAAATAACCCCAGCCGGAACAGGAGGTCACTGTTTCATCCTAGTAGCGATTGACTATTTCACCAAGTGGGTAGAAGCGGCTTCCTACACCGCTCTTACGGCTAAAAATGTGGCAAAGTTCATACAAAACAACATCATCTGTCGATATGGTTGCCCGCATGAGATCATTAGCGATAATGGGTCCCACTTCCAAGCCGAAACCGAACAATTGCTAGCCAAGTACAAGATCAAGCATCATCACTCCTCGCCCTATCGACCACAGACTAACGGCGCGGTAGAGGCGGCTAACAAAAATGTCGTCACGATCCTCAAGAAAATGACTGACAATTATAGAGATTGGCCAAGCAAAATACCCTTCGCTTTGTGGGGGTATCGTACATCGATCGGACGCCCACCGGGCTACTCCTTTCTATTTGACCTACGGCATGGAAGCCGTACAACCAGTCGAGCTAGAGATACCATCCTTGCGTATTCTACTAGAAAGTCAAATCCCGGAAGCCGATTGGAAAAGGGATAGATACGAAGAACTCATCCTCTTGGATGAACGTAGGCTACGTGCCTTACATAATGTCCAAACATATCAAGCACGTATCAAACGAGCTTTCAACAAAAGAGTTAGGCCAAGAAACATCAAAGAAGGAGATTTAGTTCTCAAATCGGTTAGAGCTCTTTTACCTGTCAACCCGAGAGGGAAATTCAAACCTAATTGGGCCGGACCATATCTAGTCAAATCCATACTCCCAGGGGGTGCGGTTAGAATCACAGACCTGGATGGAAATGAGTTTTCAAACCCCACAAATCTCGACCAACTGAAACGGTACTATGCCTAGGATAGAACAGAAACGCGCCTCGCGTAAACCTAAGTGTCGCTCTTGTGGCACTAAATAAGCGGCCCCTGGCCCATTTGAATGTCACTATGCTCTTGCATCTTGACAAACTTGTCATCCTCATATCATCAAACAAACTAAAATTCGCACCTCCCGAGTAAGCAAAAGCTCATGCTTATTTTCTATGTTCATTACAAGCTCTTGCTTCGAACAATTATTCTTTTACATTTACTCGAACTACGCGCAAGGGTTTGATTTCGCTTTCTTTAAGTGAATACGTAGGCAATCCTTCACGAGATTCAACCCGCCATTATATATAAAATAAATGTAAATAGAAGGACATTTGCATCGCATCTGAAATTCGACAAGAATAATTAAAGAAAAGGCCAACGGTTTCATAACCACGTAACCTCTTTTATTTCATTCAATTTCTAATAATAATAGTACGACAAATAATAAAAATAGATAGGCTAGGATTCTAAAAATCCCTCCTTTTTATTACAACAATAATAATAATAATCAAATAAAAATAACTAAGACTTGGGCTATTCCTCCATCTTTCCCTTGCCCTTGTCGTTCTTGTCATATTTCTTGTCACGACCTCGAGCCGGGCGCTCTTGCACCACTTCAGACCTAATCACCAAAGGTCTTTCTCGAGGCCTGACTCTCCCGTTCTTGTCAACCACCATCTCTGCGGCAGGAGTAGTCTTTGATTTCTTCGAAGGATGAATGACTTGAAAGCCGGCTTCTTCTTCTCCTTCGGTCAGATGCTTCTCTTTCTCTTTCTCTCCCTCGCGCACCTTGTAATCAACGGCTCGCGCTTCCTCGATCTTTTCGCTCTTCCGAAGTTGCGGCCTTCCTCCACCTCAGATAAGAGTCCGACACCCACAAGGCATTGGAGGTGAAGCTCGAAACCACATGTTTCTGCTCGGCCCATTTCATAGCCCACTCTCTTCGGCTCTCGGTAGTCAACGCCATAGCAGTCAAGGGACGGTGTCAAGCCTAGGGATCATCTCGCTTCAACCCAACTTGCCTCATCAATCTCTCGGGAAGATGCACACCATAAACTCCAATCCGGGGATGCGCACGGACCTAGTGGGATCTAAAGAAGACACCCCAGTGACAGACTTGAGGTGCCACCACGGTACAACCCACCTGATCAAAGGGCCGTCATCAGTCTTTAGCTTGTTCTTCCAATAGTCGCAGACCCGGGTGAAGTCCACCATGTATAGCCGTGTCCTCATCGAAATCATACGGGCATGATAGGAAAGTGCATGAACTGGGGGCTCAAGCAATCGGAGCCGTTCCATGAGCCAAACCTACCAAGACAGGTATTAGACACACAAAAAAAAAAAAAAAAAAAAAAAAAAAAAAAAAAAAAAAAAAAAAAAAAAACAAAAAAAAAAAAAAAAAAAAAAAAAAAAACGAAAAAAAGAGAAAAAGAAGGTGTCTTTACCTGTAGGATAACGGGGCTTCCCAAGAACGGCAGATCGCGGTTGGATTTCCTATTATCCAAACCCAAAATGATCTCCCCTAAGCACAGACAAGCTGGGCTCCTGCGCAACTCCATTTGCTCAATAAGGCTCAAAAGGCGAGGATCACCTCTCAAGTCCTCATCAACATGTCCCTGAAAGACATATACATGCAGCAAACAGAAGCCAAATGCTCTCCTTCTAGCAACATAAGAGATAGTAGGGTCGGCCCTGTTGATGAATCGATCTATAAAATCCAACATCCGCACGCCTTTCGCAGTAACAAGACGATCCACCTCGAGTCTGGTAAGTCCAAGCAAATCTCTAAACTTGCTCTTATACCCTTGAGCAGTAGAAGGGAGGGCAGGTAAGTGTTCGGGGTCCCACCCGCCAATAGCAGCAATTTCCTCCGGAAAAGGACAAATATCACCTCCTGGAAAGGCGAATACATGATAATTTGGATCCCAATAATCAAGGCAAGCATCTAAGAACGGTTTCACTACCTTGATGAGTTTCAAACTCAATAAAGACCCAAGATTATAAGCACCCATGTCGTGCTTTTCCGTGTTCGAAAACTCATTAGTCCATTCCTTCAAGCGAACCTCCAAAGTATTCATGATGATAATTTTCTCTTGAAAATTTATTTTAGGAGTTTTAGGAGAAGCGACGAGAAAAGACGGAAGAATTATACGATTCAAAGCTTCGGCAGCGCTTCTATTTATACTAATTTGCTGTTTCCAAAAATCCGTCAGAACAAACCCCTCTGGGAACAGGCGCGGCACCTGCTGCGCCTCTTCAAAGGGACGCAGCTCATGCTGCGCCTCTTCCCCATGCTCACTCCTGTAATTTCCGCGTTTGGATCTTTCCTAATTCTATAACACGCGTGATTTCCTATTCCTATGGGATTTTATTTTGGTAAACTACGGAAGTTTACCATGTTTTGGGATTTCCTAATTTCGCGGGCACGCATTTCGAGGCGACATTGACATTTTCGCCATTTTATCACATTTGTGTATTTAATTGTCCATTTAATTCTTTTTATTATTCAAACTTTTATATATTTATTTCATTTTCTTAATTTCTTTTTCTACATTTTCTAACTTATGAATTTCTATTTTTCTTTTTTTTTCGGGGGTAACCCTCCCTACCGTCCGGTCATTTTCCGGTCATTTCCGGCAAAATTTTTGCATTTTTGCATTTCTTTTGAGTCTCATTGTGCGCTAATTAAAGGCCTTATGTGTATATAAGATGTATGAATCGCGTGATTTTCCATGTAAAATTTCGGCAGCATAACGGCATAAACCGTTATCTACCAAACCTGTTCAAGAACTAACCTGCAGGTACAAACAAACAACCCAGCAGCAAAGGCACTCAGGCCATAATATATACAACAAAAAGCAAATGTACGAGCAAACTGGGGGCTCGCGCCCCGAACAAGTCCAGATGCACAAGCAAACTGGGGGCTTGCGCCCCGACCAAATCAAATCCAAGAAAGCTGGGGGCTCGCGCCCCGAACCAAGTCCAAAAATGTTTCAAAAACAAAATGTACAAATCTACAAAACTACACAAGCTACTGCTGGGCACCCTCCAACTCAGCAACTCTCGCCATCAGAGCGGCGATCTCGGCATCCCGAAACTCGAGCTCCCTCGACAAGCGAGCCATCTCCTCCCGAGCCTGGGCCAACTCTCGTCCTGACTCGCGGTCATCCTGCAAACAGCAACGAATTGGCTCATGTCAATCAACTCAATTGGAAAACCAAAAAAATCAAAAAAAGAAGATCGAAAAATGGGTATAAAGGTTCATACCTGACGACCTCGACCGCCGACGAGTGCCTCAATGGCCGTAGCTCGTAGCCGGTTGGCCACCCTCCATAGTGCCACGAACCGAGATGGCGCGACCTGCATTTCAAAAGGAAATTCTCAGCAAATTAAACAAATTCAGTCAAACGTGTTCTTACACGAAAACCATGCAAAATGGGAGCTCACCCTCCGAATCAGATGCTGCCAGTCATCTAGGCCAGCATCCGTCACAGCTACGTCAAAGTCACGTAACTCAGAGATCGTCGTCCTCCCAGTAGCGTCAGTGTACTCGAGAGTCTCGGGGTACTCTGGGGGCTCGATGCCCGCCGCCTCAACCTCCTACAAGGACAAAACAACTCTCGTTAATCGATGATCCTTCGTTGTAATTTTCAAAATCAAATCAACAAGAAAACAAAGGATACTCACCACTACCGGCCAATACGCCAACCTCCCGTAAAGGAACGCCGAGTAATCCTCGTCAGGGAGAAGAAGGTCGTCGCCACCGACGCCGGCCAAGTCCGCCTCCCTCTCAGCCTCAGAAGGCTCCCTAAACATCGTCCTAGGAGGATCGACGGGAACCGTCAACGCACCCCGAAAGCACTGACGAGCTAACCGCTCGCCCAGATACCATACAGGACCCATCGACGTCCACAACAAAGAGCCGACTCGAACTCCTAGGACGAAGGGTCTCAAAGAACAAAGGAGGCGCTCCAGCGTACTCCGCCCAAGGTCTGGGCACCCACTGTCACAATATGAAGGCAAAGGTCATTCCTATGATCAATTGAAAACAAAATATGAGAAGATGTGAATGAATACAAATGGGATACTCACGCTGCTCAGCTGAAGGGCGTTCACATCCCGCCGGTAGACGTTGTGAGAAGAACGCTTGCTCTTCGTCCGACACATGACCCAATCCCTCACCACGGGGTAGACCCTCTCCAACGGCTCCGTCCTCTTGGGCGCGAGGTCCGGAAAGTAAGAGTACACCCACGCCTGTGAAACAGAATAGTCAATGACGATCTTTCGATCTTTGATAAAAGAAAGGAATTTACGTTGATCTAAAGGAAGGTTCATACCTCCAACAGTAGTCCAGGTCCGACAGCGCCAGGAGAAGTCCCCTTCTCCATCAGCTCTGGGCGAACCATGGCCCTCATAAAGCGGATGAGGACCGCAAAACCAGCAGTGACCCAGTCCCAACGCCCTAAGGAACTCAGGTCAGAAAGAAAGGGGAGAAGCTTCGTCGACAGCCTCTCACCCTTGTCTCCGAGGTAAATCGAAGACAAGAACCACCAAAGCCACAGACGAGCCCTCTGCTCGGCCATTGCAAGGAGGAGGAGACATCTCCCTCCCATCGATCACCACCGATCTTGGGTCTTCCCCGCAAAGTAATCTCGAACATAGGTACTGGGGTACCAAACCCGGCACCGCAACAGCCTTCGGCGACAAGTTCCAGCCGATCAACCTCCTCGCCTCGGCCGAGTCCGCCCTCATGCCAGCCTCCGGCCACACCATCTCCTCAGTCCCGCACGGCAGACCAGAAATCATGCCGTAGTCCTCCAAGGTGACTCCCACCTCACCAAAAGGCAGGTGAAATGTGGAAGTCGTATCCCAGAATCGATCCAAGAAAGCGCGAACCAGGCTAAGGTTGGCCCGCAACTTCCTCTTCACGATATCCCTCCAAACCTGAACCAGAGGACCAAACGCTCCGCGCTCGATCATGGCCCTCTCCTCCTCCGAAATGTACCGCTCGTAGTGCTCCATCGCCGTCGTATACCCCGAGAACGACCGGATGTTCCCGGCCTCCTATCATGATTTGAAACAAAGCTATCTTTAGTTTTGGAATAAATTTAGAAGAGATTTGAACAAAAATGGAAAAGGATAGGTAATGAGTTAGGGAATTCCCATTTACCAAGCTCTTCACCGTCCTGTAGGACAAGTGACCCTCTGCAGCCCACACAAGGTGCCTACTCTCCCGGTCTCGGCCACGCAGAGCGCCTCTCGGTGGCGACCCCTCGTCCGAGGTGGGCCCGTCTCGGAATCTCCTCCTCGTCGGCGACCTCCTCCTCGGGAACCTCCTCTGCGCGGCCATCATCACCGCGGTGGTGAGGCACGCTCTAAAGCCTCCTCAACAACAGCGGCGTCTACGTCCATAAGATCTCTCCCAGAAGTAGAAGCGTCGTCACCTGCAACGATTAAAGCAAATCCAGGCCGCGTCACATGACGACAAGCCCTTGTTAAGTAGTTTTCGAGCCTTCAAGGCCCAGAAATCGCCCCTTTCCGGCCATCCTTGGCCACGTTCCCGCCAACCCAATCACTCATGTGATGAATAGGGTCAAGTCAAGTCAAAGTCAAAACCTAGTTCCGAGTTCGAGTCGAAAATTCGGCAGCATTTCGCTATAATGGCGATTATGCCCTAAAAAGTGTCCTGCAAAAGTTGTCACAAACCAAACTTCCGAGATGACAGGAAGTTTACCCATCATCCAAGGGTCCCTACTATCAAATTTCATCACAAATGGGCAATCCTAAGGCCATTTTCAAGCAATTTTCGATCTAGTCATGAAACCGTCTCAAAATTCGCTCAAAGGCTCAAAACTTGATGAAAATTCGAAGTAAATACATGGTTATGTTCCTAACATTGCCTACTACTCGTTTCTAGTATCAATTTGGCATGAAAAATCCATTTGGGGGAAAAGCCCCAAATTTTCGATCAATTGGGTCGAAAACCCTAATGTTCGCGGCTCAAAATTCGACAAATATGGAAGATTAATGCAAGATTAAAGCACATACCTCGATTAGTCATATTTTAAGCAAGCTTTTGAATCCAACCTTGATAGAAATGGTGAAGATTTGAGAGAGAAATTGAAGGATTTGTGTTTGAAATAATGAAATAAAACCTTTCGATTTCGCGTTTTTTACGCGAAATTCTTGAATTGGGAAAGAGGCGCGGCGGCGCTGCGCGCTCTTTCCAAGAGACGACGCAGCTCTTGCTGCGCCTCTTCCTTTGTTTCCCTCCTGATGGATTTTCAAAAATCCGTTGTGAGTTCGTTACTCGTGGGCCCATCTTTGGTGCGCCTCTTCCTCGATGACATTTTATCACTTTGGTCCGTTTCGACGATTTCCTTTCGTTCCGCCCGCATTTTATCCAAAGTCGACAATATTTCGCAGATTGTCCGAGTTCATTTTATCCCGCAGCAGATATTTGCAGTATTGCTCAACCATTTTGTCCGCGCAGAGTATTTTGCGATCGCTCACTCGAGACTTTCTTTCATGACGATTCAGATGTTCCTAGTCGTCAAATCATTTTATCCGGCGCGGTAGTATTTTGCAGTACTGCTCATTCGAAGTTTCCCCTACGACGATCAAGATGTTCCTCGTCGTCGATATGTCCCCAACAAGAGTTCGCTTGAGACCGACGCAAGCGATTCAACTTCCAAATTTCGCGAATCGCTCGAGACGACGCAGCGGATCCCCAGCAGTTTCTACCGACGTCCTGCTGTTTTCAATATCTCTTATTCCCCGCGAAGTTCGATTAAGTCTCGGGTATGGTCTCTTCTTATGGCAAGCGAGCCTCCTTACGTAGTCTAATGGACTTTAAACGACCCTCCCGATAGTCGACGGACTCTAAAATGTTCCCGACGACAGGTCCTTGGTTCGGACCCCTTGAACCGCCTCGCGTCGCCATAGTCGTCAGGTTGTAATCTTGATTGACCTGATGGCTATACTTTGACTTTCGCCTTGTCCAAGCCTCGGTCAAAGTGGGGCTCAGAGACACCTCGTTTCCGCACCCCTCGCAAACCACCCGGTGATGATTGGGCCGCATGTTTGATTCGCGGAACGATTAGTGACAGTTTGTAAGATTATCGTCAAGTGATTGCTCAAATATAAATGTCAACCTCTTAGTTGCCATCTACGTGCCGATACGGTCGTTTTGGCAGTAATTAGAGTACATTCGGAGTCCGGGTCAAAAACCGTCTCCATTTTCCGATAGTTTAAATCCCGAGTCGGAATGTTCCGGAATGTTCCGGATATTTCTATTCCATATTTCTCAAATTTTATCTTTTGGCAAATAATATCCCGTAATATTTAAAAGATAATCGAATAAATCCGTCCTACCATAACTTAAACGCGGAGAATCTTTCTTAAGCGGAGGAAACCTCCGGGAACAGGACGCAAGAGTCTTTGCGCCTCTTCCAAGAGACGCAGTGGCTGCGCGCGCCTCTTCCCGGCCCTTCTTTGCATGATTTACGTATCTTTTTTATATCTTTCCGAGATTCACTTCCAAAGAGTCTCCGAAACCCTATTCCTTCACGTGATTAGTATAAATAGGAGCCTTCGTTCCTCATATTTCTCACGCGAGTGTCCGCCCTTCTCTTCTCCCTTTGCATTCTAGACTTCGTTCTTACTAATTGGCGCCTACGTGCTTGGACTTCCGACCACGTAAGCTCGGATCTTTCCGGGTACCAGCCTCTCCGTTGCATGACCGACCAATTTGACCACTACACTCAATCAATTTAATTAATCAATCGTTTTCCTCTTTCGAGGGCACTCTTTCCTTGCATTCGCGTCGAGCATCACTAATCGATCTTCTTAGTTCTTCTCGTTCCGTCAACATGTAAGTCTGAGGGTGTATAATTCCTTTTATTTATTGCATTTAATTATTGTATAACAATTGTAAGGTTTATGTCGAAAGCATCTCATTAAAACCGATTTCTAAAACCATCTTTAAAACCTGTTTTGCGGATTTCCAGTAGACAGACAGTCGAGAAAAGACGCAGCAACTGCTGCGCCTCTTTAAAGGAGCGCAGCACCTGCTGCGCCTCTTTGTGAGGGCCGCCGAGCTTCCTCTTCTTTTCTTCTTCCTCCGTCCTCTGCAATTCGTATCAAATTTATTTGTTTTGTTTGTTCGTCTGTTAATTCTCCGTCATAAAATCATAATAATTAGCATGTATATTGTATCATATATTTCATCATTCATTCACATGTTTAATTCATCTAATCCGACTTAAATTCCAAGTAATTCATATTTGCGGGTTTTCGTCACTAATATTCAATTCGAGTTCTAGGGATTCAATTCGTTCATGTTGAGTTTCTGGGATTCATTGTTGATATGTTTTTCATCATGTTCATTGTTAATCCGCCGTCAATTCATCATGATTAGTTAATTATTCGCTTGTTTGGTTCGTTCATTAACATCGACCCTTCACATGTTTAATCTGTCTTTGTTTCCGTCATCCATGTTTATTGTTTTATGACCTTAATCATATGTTAAATAATCTGCAAATCACTTTCATCCGAGTACATAATCTAAATCAGTCCATTAAAATTCACCAATTAACGTTAACAATTGCAGTTTTGGCTTCACAGCCAGAGTTCGTCCTTGGAACAGACGCAGCAACTGCTGCGCCTCTTCCAAAGGGCGCAGTGTCTGCTGCGCCTGTTCCAGGACGACTTCTGTCCCTGAACTCCTTTTCTGTCTTGACCTAGATTAATTAGTTTATGTATCAATTAACTAATATTCGTAATATCGCTAATTCCTGTTCGTTAATTCGTTGTTTTATTCTTTTATTTCTTTTTTATCAAATCATCCGTTTTAAAGGTATTTTCGACATAAATCGCCTATTCCAATGTAATCAATGTAATTTTCATTATTGTAATTTTATCGTTGTATTTGGTATCATTTGTATGTTCTCACATGTAATTGAACATTAAATCCTACTTCGACCCAATTGTTTGCCTAATTAATTGTTCACCGACTTAGTCTAATTTTCACATGCTAGGATTAATCAATGGATGTTGCATTGCATGCATATAGCCGACGATATATCAAGTACGAATAACTTCCCTAATCATTAGTAGAGGCCGCTATCGAGGCGGGCGGGATTAGGTGTTCGATCAAAAGAGCTTCCTAATACGTACCCTCACCCCTTACTCCAGATCTCCGTGAGCACCCGTGTTCATTGGCATCCACGAGAGTCATTCTAGACATAGAATGCTAAGGGTAACGATTGCTTAGTGTTCATGTCACTACTTTGTGTCTTGACATGACACGAGGTATTCGCACGGTTCCAATTTCCCATAAAAATTGGTGGCGACTCCATACAAAATGCAAACGCTTGTTTTCGAGCCCCTTCACTCCCAAGCGCCCCCGTGGGCGGCCCGCTGTCCACACTACATTAGGGTAATTATGGAGGGAAAGCTTACACTATAAAATAATCACCTCCCTCCATTTTTTATACACACAACTTAACACTCAAGTAAAAGAAAAATCCTTTTATTACTCTATACAAAACAATGTCGATGGAAAGAAAGGCCCACATGGCCGATCTTCTTTCTTTAAGGATGTTCATGAGGGAAATGCTCAAGGAATCTGGAAAAATTGCAGTATCCAACGCAATTTCTAGAATCCCTAGAACTCCAAATCGCTTACTAGATAACATGTACGAGGAGGAGTTTAACCTAATGTTCGAGTCAAAGCTGAGAAGAGATCAGCTGTACACGAGGGAAATAAACGGGGTCGTTGATGTTGCAAGGCCAAGTGATGAAGATGTCATTCTCTACCCGGTCAAGAATGATATTGTTGAGACACCAACTGCTAGAAGGAGCAACCGTGTAAGGTTAGCAACCCCAACAGTTAACACGCCGTCACCAAGGCCAAATGTTCTTACGAGAGGAATGAAAAGGAAATATGGATCTGAAAATATAATTGTTAGAAGACTACACTTCTAACAAGCTTTAATCTAAGGATTAATATTAATTTAGTTATGAGGGGGAGAGGGGGGGAGAGGGGTTAGCAGTATCTTTCGCAATTGCTGTACTTCTATTTTGCATGCATAACTTTCATTAATGGAGTTTATTTTCATATCAAGTGGATTAATTGTCTAAATCGTTATATTTACGTTTTAAATTAAGTTAATTTCACAAACCAATATATTTGTAGAAGTTTACGTCTTAGAGGTATAATCAACAAAATTTAAGCATCGGTAGGGTTTATTATAAATTCATTTCAAATATATTTTTATTGTAGAAGTTTACGTTTTACATGTATCTACATTTAAAAACCATTAGATATTAGAATTCACTAGTTCCTACTATTTTGCATTAAACATATGATTCAATTCCATCAAATATTAACAACGTTAGAAACTCAATATTACATAAACAACATTATTACGGACTTAATAGATTACTTCATGGACAATATAATTTTCCATCATATACGCCGTAGAAGACTTATAATAACTAAATTGAAGACTTATAATAACTAAATTATGAAATCCCAAAATATTACAGACTTAATAGATAACTTTATGGACAATATAATTTTCCATCATATACGCCGTAGAAGTCCAATTCTTCTCTAGTCTTTTCCTCCATCTCCTCCATTGGCCACGCGGACCGAAACCACCATTGATGCCATGCTCTGGTTGTTTTGCTCACGACAATTGCATTCCATCCGCACCGGGGTAATATATACCCCACCATCAAATCCTCAGAAGAACCAACTTGGTAAGCGGATGACCTCTTATCCGTACACTGGTCGAGACTAATTTGTTGTGGGGGATTTCTAATGAAATCCAAATAATCTTTCTCAAGCCGTTGACGTTGTTCCACTTTTCTCTTTTTCACTTCTAAATACCATGGTTCTTGTCTTATGACCTTTTCTCTCCTTTTATCTTCTTCAAACTTCTCATGGAGGCATCGTTTATCCACCATGTTTTAAGTTAACTTGTGGGATTTTTTTTTTTAAAATTAAAAATCAATTTAATATGATTAATGAGTAAAATGGGAAATGTGGACCATTGGTGGAAATTGTAAACCAATGAGCCTATTAATAGGGACGGCGCGTGTAAGAACTTTTCAGAAATTATCTTTTTATTGACCAATGACGGTTGACGTGTACGGGGAAGTGGGATTAATATGAACCGTTTAAAAGTAAATACTTTATAATTTTTAATTATAATAAATGAATACTGTTATAAGAAAAGACGTTTTGGGACTAAAATATCACATTTGATATGGATAATTGTGCAAGACAGAGTATTTATGAAGATGTCTGTTGATTACTCAAAAAGTTTTTTAATTATAATTAATTACAACCTGTTAATAGAGAAACCTTTCTGCAAATAAAAAATAAAGTTTATATGAAGATGTCTGTTCATTACTCAGTGTCTTTTTCAATTGGTCAATTGATATTTTTTTAGTTATTTATTTTTTTGATTAAAAAAAATATCATGAAATTTTAAAATTATCATCGAAACGATATTGAAATATTTGAAGCTTGATGACTTGTTTTGATTATTTCTTCAATTTTTAAAAAAATTAAAAAATTGTACTTCTGAACTTAAGTCAAATTTATATAATTCGATAATGGAACAGAAAATAGAACGATATTCATATTGCATAAACGATAATGTGAACAATACATCATGAATTGAAATTCAAACATCGAAACGATAATGGAACACAAATTAAAACGATATTTGAAATTGCATAAACGATAATGTCAACAATACATAATGATTTTCAAATACAAAAGAAGACAATAAAACCATCATATTGCTTCGAGATAAGGGACTTCTACATCAACCCAGAAAATCTGCAAAACAAATTAACAACAACACATAAGAAAGAGATATTAGATAGGTTCTCATAATATGCATGTCCTCCAACTTAATTAAATTATTAATCAAAATAACTTAGTAATTGTACTCTCTGATGAAGATGGAAGCTTCTTTTGCTGTTTTCTCCGTTCATATAATGACAGAGGCAGTATCTCTTAACATCTAAATCACCTCGACTAACGACTTGCGTTCCTAGCCGGAGTTTATATGTCAAACTTTGATCATAAACTCTGTCAAGCCTAGGACCATTTGTTCCAATGAGGAACCATTTTGCCCAGGATTTGCAAACCTCGGCCATATTCTTCTTATCTCCCAATGCTAACTTATTAAAGATTCCATCTCTCACAATCTCTTCCAGATTGAGAATTATGTTACGACTTTGATTTCTCCTTACACCATCTTCTTCAAGTGTGTGGGTACGTTTAAAGAGCCATTCCATTGCATTTTTTTGGTCCTCTACGTGATTTTCCTTAAAGGACTTCCTATCTTCATCCATTATGTCTATCTGGATTCTTTGGACATTCGTCATGCGACATTGAACATCATCTTCGGAAGGTAGCTGATAATATATTTAATTTGGATTTAAATATTGGGGTAGATATGAGTAGTTGATAATAAAGTGTGTGTTATGTAACTATTTAATAGGGAAAGCAACTAGGTTACATTATATAGAACTATTAAATAGTTCTGACGATAAATAGGTCATTTACTACGGTTTCTAGGGTTTCTAGGGTTTCTATGGTTTAATGGTTAATATAAATAATTTTAATTATATTAAAATAAATTATACTAAATAATGATTTATAAGTAAGCTCAATCTAATTTGAGAATTGTAACATCACATGTAGATGATTAATACAATGTAGATGATTAATACAATGTTGCCACCCTTGAGCCGGTTTCTTCGTTTAGTATGATTCCCGTGTAGGTAATCCCTACGCAGGTTGGTACAGGAGGTTGTCCAAAGTAGTGTATATGTCACCCCCATAATCCATAATGCTTCATATTTGAGGATTGTAACATCACATGTAGGATGATTAACACAATACAGGTTGGTACCGGACGTTGTCCAAAGTAGTGTATATGTCACCCCCATAATCCATAATGCTTCATATTTGAGGATTGTAACATCACATGTAGGATGATTAACACAATACAGGTTGGTACCGGACGTTATCGAAAGTAGTGTATATCAACCCCATACTCCATAATGCTTCATATTTGAGGATTGTAACATCACATGTAGGATGATTAACACAATACAGGTTGGTACCGGACGTTATCCAGTAGTGTATATCAACCCCATACTCCATAATGTTTCTTCGTTTAATATGATTCCCGTGTAGGTAATCCTAAACCCTAATCCCTAAACCCTGAAACCCTAAACCATAAACCCTAAAACCCTAAACATAAACCCTAAATCCCTAAACCCTAAACCCTAAACCCTAAAACCCTAAAACCTAAACATTTTTTAAACAAAATTGGTACCGGAGAATGTCCAAAGTAATATGGTTAAACATTATTTAACGTAATCAAATTATTTGGTAGAAATAAATATTTTAAACAAAATGTCGATGACAATAATGCCCCTCAATTTCACTAAATCCATCCTCCATAGTTGCAATATTTCAAGGGTATAAGTGAAAAAATTTCTTTAAAAATTAAAGGGAAAATAAATAGGGAAAACATTCATTCAGGCGCCGAAATGAAAAATCGAAAGAAAACACCCCCAAATCCAGAATTCAAAACCCTATTTCGCGAAAAATTAAAAAAATTAACTTCCCTCCAAGTCGAAAATAATGGATGTAGGCAGAGAATATTGGGGAAATGTTCTAGATTGTTGTCAAGATATCAATAAGGGAATAGACATGGGTGACAAAACAAAGAGAAGACGAAGTAACATGTTCGACCAAAGCAAATTGAAGACGTCAACGATAACGTATTTCCATACTTTATTTACACTTTTTCATTTGTTAATTACTCAATATTTTAGATTTAATTGAACAACCGTATTCACCATGAAGCTTAACAACGAGGGAGAATCTGATGGCGAATATGAAGAGGATGAATCAAAATCCGGAGACGAAATCGAATCGTATGTCTTTAAATTAATTTCATACTCATGTAAATCCTTGTGCTAATTAATTGCAGGAGATGTACTAAAATTAATCTCACTGGTTCTTTTGAAGGACACCCATTCGAAGGATAGAAGCATCGATAAACCCGAGAAGCGTGGAAGGCCAAGGAAGCTTCACAAATCATCTGGCCCCAGAAAGGTAATATTTAAATTTTAAAAACCCCTATTAGTACTCCCTATTAGTACTCCCTATTAATTTCAATTTGTTCGATAAAAACCCCAATTTTTTATCTTTAATTTGATATCCTCCAATGCGCCTTTATCCTCATAAAGTAATGGAGCTCATTCTCAACTTAAATAGTAATCAAATCCGAGTGGGTAAAGCGTCCATTTTTCGAGACGATCCTTGACCTCAAAATAAACAAGTCATTGGACCGTTTTTTTTTCCCGGCATGGTTGAGTCGTAGGTGGAACCCTAGATCTTGTGAACTGAAAATTCGTGATGATTATATTATTAAAGTTGATGAGGAAATGATTGGGTGGGTGCTTGGTTTACCATATGGTGATGACGCCTTCGACTTTGAAGAAACGTCTTCAAGGCGTCTAGAGTTTAAGGAATTGAAGAAACACTATGAATGTTATGGTGGTGTCCCCTACAACTTCATCTACAATGCATGTATATCTGAGGTCAAAAGTAGAGTACTTTTCTTGCGGCATTTCATTTTTTATGTATTAGGTGTCCTTCTCGTACTACGAAGAGCAACTTTGCAAGTCCGTGAGTCGCTACGAGCGGTTGTTTACGATTACGTTTACGAAAGTTGGAAATGGAATTGGTCTAAGTTCATTTTACGGTGGATGGTGAAATATCTTGGTGAAGGTACATGTGATGGTATTTCAGGCTGTGCATTAGTCTTGATGGTAAGTGATTCCTCATTATATGTGAATAGCTTCAGATATGGTTGTTAATTTTCCCTGAAAGTTGCACTCCATAACTGTGCATTGTCTCTGTCACGTGTTGTACTTGCAGATTATTTATCTTGATAGGTTGAACTTTGAGGGTAAGGGCCTTAGGTGGAAAGTTGATGAGCCAAGATTGGGTGCATGGCAACACTGATATTCAAAAGGCAATAGGCTGGCGATAGGGTAGGTGATTCAGAGGATCATTTTGGAAGGTCTGATGTTGTTCGGAATGTCGTTTATGGCCAACCTTACCCAATAGATCCACGCTACTGTAGACCAAAGTGGCTTGAAGGTAAAGGGTGCTCGGTGACTAAGGAAATGGGTGTTGATGTGGATTTGAAGAAGGTGAAGGTAAAGCCGACAACGGTAGGACGTAAGCGAGTTAAAAGGTCACGAAAAGGAAACAAATAACTGCAGTGTTAAAGATGTGGACCAAAAGACATTTATCAATGAAAGGGTTGACAAACTTCTACGCCGGATAGTTCTACATCCCGCCAAAGCTGCGTATGGGTTAGTGCATGGGAATTTTTAGGATTCTGTAGTTGCTTTCATAAAATAATACAGTTTGTGTACTTTGATATCGTCCATATTGTTATTTTTTAGGTGCAAAGACGACTCAATTTTCAATGACGGAGAAGTTGAATTGTCGGTCCGTCGTGTTCGTCAAGCTATTCTTGGAGAAGAACCAATTGGTGTAGAGGTTGTTGAAAAAGGTTTCCATCTAAATTACATAACTAATTGTTTAATTTTTACTAAATCAGAATTTGATTAACTTTTTTACTAGGTAATGGAGGCTTTGGCAAGGGTAATCAATTATACTTTATTTATGGAAGATCCGATTGACACTCAACACTACATACTTTGTCCAAAACTTATGGTAAATTGTGAGACATATTCAACTAACTTTGTAATGTACAATCTTAGAACTACATGTTTCTTCAATTTATGTAGGGGGAGATGCTTGATCTGGTTGTGAAGGGTAGAGGTCATCATAAGTTCATGCCGAATATGGCCACCCTAGTAAAGAAAGATGTAAGTAAGGGGTTTAAACTGAGTGAGACAACCCATGTAAGTGCCTTTTCTTCATAAATTTGCATGCATGATGGTTTTATCTGTGCCTCACTCGTATTTGTTTTTATTTGTGCCTGAACCTTCCATGTTTATTGACTAGTTCCATGTACCTGTATTTGTTGATGGCCTCTGGATGTTGTATGTGGTGAACAAGTGTAAAAAGTCAGTACGCCTTTGCAAGACAACCGATGATTCGATTGACAACACGAATGTTCATGAAGTCGTGTAAGCAAGCGTTATTAATGTCCTAATAACGTTTCGTATATGTTATGTGCTACTAAAGCATAAATAGCACAACGCTAATAGATGGAATTTTCTATATGTTTTTGCAGAAAAGGACGTTGGAGAAAGCAACAAGTTTGGCTGGTGGGATTTCGCTCAAGTGCAGAAAATGGCAAATCAAGGAGAAGAAAGGAGTGGCAATTGAAGGGGATTGACAACTTACGTTACGTCATGCACCGTTTTCTTAAGTTACTATATCCATCTGATGGAAACTTGGCGAAACTTGAGAAAGACGGTAAAATGTGCCGTAAGTTAGCGTTAGGATTTATGTTGGGTCACCAAAATAACGGGAGCGATTACATCATTAAGAAACGATCGGGAAGTCTATTAAGAAAATGACTTGTTTAATTTTATGTAAATTTGTTTGTATACACTTTAAATTAACGAATTGCATTTCCACGTGAAGACAACGTAGTAAACGGACCATTTCGCACACATCTTCAAATTAATTACCAGAGAATATGGAGTATGTACATTGAAGCTATACAATATACGTAGTAAACGGACCGTACGGCGTATGTACATTGAACCTATACAATATACGTAAAACTAACCATTGAATATGGAGTATAAAAATGAAAAGACACCATCTCCATCTCCTATATATATATGTGTCCCCATAAATTTTTTTTCTGTCAACCATTCCATCAACACAACCAAAAACCCTAAAAACCTAAATGGAAGTTGTTTACCCATACAAAAGAATGAGGTGGGAACCAAGGGTCTATACCCCAAATAAATATAAGGTCAAGGGATACAACAAGACATCACCGGCATTCAGAGTTGGTTCGTGCAGGGACCTTATCATGTCCTACATCCTGCCAAGATGCGATACGGAAACTAGGTGAATCTTTGCCCTGGTTTGCGAGCATGGGGCGATTGGTACCATAAC